>NC_092182.1:12928330-13233955 GCF_043641665.1 Enoplosus armatus | reverse complement strand
TACTGCCTGTGCTGCCCCCACTACTAACACAACAGGTGAGATTAGTTAGCTACAGAATGGCCCCTCTGTATGTGAAATCTGATTTATAAAGCATGTTTTGTTTCATATGTGTCTGTAGCTGCCCCTGACACCTCCACATACCAGTATGACGAGGCTTCAGGCTACTATTACAATCCACAGACTGGCCTGTACTATGATCCCAGCAGCCAAGTATGTATTCTGTGGTCTTAATGGAGAATACTACCAAACACTATGCATTTGTATGTCAGTTTTTATTAGTTAATTTTATCCAAAGCTGTTGATACAGTTTTTCTTATGCTTGTCATCAACAGTACTACTATAACTCTGAGACTCAGCAGTACCTCTACTGGGACAGTGAGAAGCAGACATACATCCCTGTAGCGGCTGAATCAAACGCAAGCACAGAGCAAGTGTCCAAAGGGCCCAGAGAGAAAAAAGAAAAGGCCAAAATCAAGTCTGCACAGCAGGTAAATGCTACTTAAAAGGTCCAATTTGGACCAATATGGCTCATGTCTTGTCATTTAAGTGATATCTGTACTGACAGTTAATACAATTGCAGATCGCAAAAGACATGGCACGTTGGGCAAAAAGCTTCAATAAGCAAAAAGAAAGTTTTAAAAGCGGCTTCCAAGGTTTAGGACCGTCCAAGGAGGAAGACAGGAAGGAGTCTGCAGCTGCCGATGCAGGCTTCTTTCTCTTTGAGAAAAAGGTATTTAGTTGTCACGACTAGGCCTCAGTATGTTTGGTATTGGATTAGTGTCAAAGCACACTTCAAACAGTATGAATGTAGACTTAGAGTGGGCTAAGTGGGAAGTCACATTTATCCTGCTCAATTATTTTATATATAATTATTTTATATATATATATACATATATACTTTCTTTTTTTTTCTAAGCAAACTTAACATCAAAATGACTAACATCATAACTGACTCTCTCACCAGCCTCTAAAATATTATAAATCAGTAGCTTTTTATTCATAATGAACATAAAATGAGAGACTGGCCTTTGTGTTGTGGACAATCGTGTGATAATATAGCTTGTATGTATTTTTTTGCTTTCTTTTTAGCAAATGGGAGGCTGTGACGTGTCATCTCTCATGACCGAACAATTCAGGATCACACAGCAGGACGCTTCAGCTAAGGTTTGTTTGTGCCTTTACCTTCATTTCCCCACTCTGCAATTATTCATAAAAATAAATTCCATGACACTTCACTTCATAAAACTTTATCCGTTTTCACCTACCAGAGTGGTCTGCTTGCTGCTTACAACGGAGACAGCGACACAGAGGAGGGCGGCTCAGACAGAGCAGCGTATGAAGAGGGAAAAATAACAGACTGGAAGGGGATGGTTTGTCTGCTGTGTCGACGGCAGTTCCCCACCAAAGAGGCTCTGCTGCGTCACCAGCAGCTCTCTGACCTCCACAAGGTGAGGATGGTGAAACAGCAGGCCTTTAATCTGCAAGTAGCTATGAATATTCTGCCATCTGTTCAATGTATAAAGCTTCATTACAATATGAGAAGGACATTATTGGTCTTATAGTGCCTTGAGTATATATGTGAATATCACATTTACTTTGCACATGATTTGGCAGTTAAATGTTGCTTTCAATTGTTTTAGCAAAACCTAGAAATTCAGAAAAGATCAAAACTCACAGAAGCTGACCTGGAGGAGCTGGAGAGGAAAGAAATCGAGGTATTTGGCTGAATAATTTATACCTACCAGTGATTTTTGCAATGAGGACACATTCAATTAAGTTTCATGGTGGTTTTTAACAGCTGAAATACAGAGACAGAGCTGCAGAGAGAAGGGAGAAGTACGGTGTTCCTGAACCTCCTACTCCTAAAAAGAAATTCTATCAACCGCCAACCCCGACAGTGTAAGTGTAATAGTTTAATCTGACTGCCAACCAACTGGGACATTTCAT
Source organism: Enoplosus armatus (assembly GCF_043641665.1). NCBI lineage: Eukaryota > Metazoa > Chordata > Actinopteri > Centrarchiformes > Enoplosidae > Enoplosus > Enoplosus armatus. Next base: position 13,232,008 of record NC_092182.1, on the reverse strand, counting down.
TTTTATTTTTTAACATCTCCCGTCATTCACCTTCAACAGAAACTATGAACAGCCCACCAAAGACGGCCTAACAAGTGATAATATTGGGAACAAAATGTTGCAAGCGATGGGCTGGCAGGAAGGCAAAGGTCTGGGGCGCCACCAACAGGGCATCACAGCTCCCATCTCGGTGAGGAGGCCAACAACAATCCTGTCCTGTGTTCTCATCCTAACAGATGGAATATGCATGTCGATGTGTTCTTTTTCACTCACAAAACAATTAGCAGTGTTACCTGAGGGCTACCTGTGTCCAATCTGGCTCCTCTAATGACTCTGCCTCTTCCCACAGGCTTCGTTAAGGACCAAGGGCACAGGCTTGGGTATTAAAGGAAGCTCATATGAACTCTCAGCATCCGACACCTACAAGGATGCTGTTCGTAAGGCCATGTTCTCACGCTTCACTGAGATGGAGTGAACTGGAGAGAGGGAAAGTAATCATGCTGAACTGGGAAATTCTCATTTTGTGGCCAAATGATCCTACAGTGAAAAGGACCCCCATGTACAGACTGAAACTATGTCTATTTTCTCCATGTATATAAAATGTAGTTTTGTTTTGTATATAGCTAGATATTTTGTCACCCAAAAGTTTTCAGTTGAATGAACATGTAAATATTGTATAGTGTTTGTACATAAAATTATGTGAACCTGCTGAGGTTTTTGTTTCTGTGAGAACCAAGGTGACAATTAAACCCGACCTTTGTGCTCAACAATACTTGTCTGCAAAATGTTTTCTCCCTTTACAAGAAATGTCTCGTCATGAGATGAATAACCTAATAGAGAATGGAAAACATGCCCTATATGTAAAGTTCCATGCTGATATAACAGGATATTGAACAGTTCATTGCATTGCAGCTTTTCATCATCACTGGTAATGTCGTCAATATAGGACTCAAACCTAACCCTAACCCTTCAGCCTCGGCTATGGTTTTGTTGTACGCTATGTTCCCTAAATCCATGTATAGCTGTGCTTTAAGAAAATAATGAACTGTATCTGGGCTTTACAGAGCTGTCGAAAGTATGTAAAAGGTAAACATACTGTAGTGACTTGGTTGTCCAGCCTGGAACAACTTCTCTGTGTTTCATCCATTAAATCCACAATCCGAGGCTGGTCTTGTTTATAAAATGCTCATTTAATTTGCTTTGCACTCATTTTGAATTAGCCATTGAATCTGCTGTTATTCATGTCCATGTGGCCAATTTTACAGGCTTGTGTCTCTCTTCCCTGATCAAGATGTTAGATATACTGAGACAATCTCTCAACATACATTTCCCTGGTTAAGATGAATCTCCATCCCTCAGCCACCTCTGGCTATGTTGTCTGTTATTTCTGTTAGACCCTCTTTGGCTGCCTTCATATCCTCTTTCCCGAGGCGTAATGGCTGGCATGTTGCACCAGCTCTCACTTCAGTGGTAATGCCAGTGTTTTTGAAGATGCCCCATAGTATCTTTGTTATGTTTGTTCGGGTCATTCCATCTCTGCTATTTCCTGCAAGAACTGAGGGGAAGCTTGGGGATAGACTGGTGTTTGAAGCCACAGAGATACAGCACAGTAGCTCCTGCCACCTTAATGGATGTGTATTCTTTAACTCTTTAATGACAAATGTCCAGATTGGAGTTGTTAGGAGAAATGGAGTTTCTCATTCACTTTAACAATTTGGACCAACATTCAAATGTAAGCTTCCAGAGATTTTATTGTAGAACTAATATATATAATCTGCTTTTTTTAAATGTGACATGTAGATCAACCCTGTTGTATTTTAAAGTGCAAACATTCACTCTCATCCTCATCACTAGGGGGCAGTGTCACTTTTAGAAGGAATTTCTTCAACCTTTCACCATTAAACACGATGACAAAATGACAAAAAACTTTACAATTATTCATTTAACCTATCATTACAACTATTCTCTAACATATCAAAATTTAGTTAGAAAATATTTATTTCCAAAATTGTACATTAATTATGTCAAAAATATATATTTATGCTGATAATTTGAGCGCCTTTTATGTGTAATTGCTTGTCAGATCAAATCTTTTCTCCATCTTGCTGTGATTGTAGTTTTATATCTGTGCTGCTGCCTACATTAGCACTGCCTGTCCCACAGTGACATGATGATGTCCTCACTGCTGCTGGGCACAGGGTGGGGTGGAGACGGGGGGGATTAACATCACTGGTGTTATAATACAACAATCACAATGGTACGGCTAGAGATTAATTTGAATCACTTCCATTTGCTTTTCCTGAAGAAATCCCCCCTCCCTACAATCAGGATTTGATACGTTATTGTACCAGGTGACACAGAAAGGAAGGATGTACTTCTTAGCCAGGTTTCCTCTTGAGTGACAGCCGAACAGTGCAGATTAACTAACCCTGTAGTAGCAGAATGACAGCTTTGATCTCCCTGTTGATTAATACTGCAGCACAAAGTGAACGGTGCTCACTGTCTCACGGGGACTCTTGTGAATGCCTACTCAGTTTTCACATGGCACTGGCTCAGCTTTCCAGAATCTGTGTCAGTTGACTAAGCCGTTTTGCATAACACAGTCAGCGGCCACGCTGAATAAAAACTGTGAGAGGATGAGGTTGGCATATGTACACCATGTCCCAAATATATAGAGAATGTGCTATGAATACCATTTCAGCAAATGCACCGTAGTCCTGGAAACAGCCTAGTTCTTAAAGTTCATGCACGTCTGGATGGTGAAGATGTAGATATTAGATTCAAGTTGAACAGATCTTATATTCTTGCTCTTGTCATGTATTACTGTGCCGCTTTGGAGCAGGTCAGATAACTTAAATAATGGCCTTTGCATCAGCAAGTACTCCGTGCCTTTTACATTTCACCTCTATAACAGACTACAGAGCAACAAAACCAATTTCCCTCGATGAAACTCAATCTTGCTGTCTAAATGTTCAAAAAAAGATCTCAAACGGCTGAGATTACACTTATAGTTTTAATACAGGTGTCTGTGCAGCAAGAGGAAAGGATGCATTTAAAACTAGGGCACGAAAACAGACAACAACAACAGAACATTCTTTGTGAATTGTCTGGTTAAATGAACGCCAATGAACGCCAAGCAGCAGCTTAACAGATACTTTGCTTTTAATGAGGGCATAGGAGACGGCAACAAAAAAAAGTGGTAGTTGGCTTGGGAGTATTAATAAGTAAGGCAGATGTAGCATAATGAGAAGGAACCAAAATGGGAGCTGAAACAACTGCATCTTCAAATAATCTTTATAAGTCATTTAAATTCAGTTACATTAGAAATCGGTGGTGACTTGCTTCAGTTGCACCGGAGACTCACCTGGATTGACAGACAGCAGGAATGCAAGTTGGCAGAGACATACCACACACACACACACACACACACACACACACACACACACACACACACACACACACACACACACACACACCTCAAGTACACAACACCTTTCATGCATGTTGAGTTTGGTCTCTTTCGCTGTAGGATATTTCCAGTCACAACCAGTAGCTATTTATTGATATTATTTCCCAGAATATTCTATCCTAGTTCTTTGTTTTGGAATGAATTTATTACACTAAATAAACAATATCATCATTAACAATGTTCAATGTCTTATTGCTGAAAACCATGGCTTTCAATTTTTATTAATTTTACAAATGTGCCCCCTTTCTTTGAATCTCTATCCTCAGTGTGGCTCATGTAGGGTCTCTGCTGATCCTGCTCAGCCTTTAGAGAGTAATTCATATTCCATATAAAATCTCTATTAACTGTGTATGTACAAATGTGAATTAAGTCAGTGTTGCCCGTTTAAACAGGGAAACTCTGTATGCTGTCAGTTGGATTATGGTGAAGCAGCACTGATCCAAAGGACACACTGTACAGTGTCGTGTTTGTCTACATCTAAAATGTTTGTGTTCCTTTTCCTCAGGGATCTAAAAGGAAATACATCTAAGACTATACTCGGAGCAAATGCATGACAAACAGAAGAACCCACACTGGTAATGCACTTGTCTCATGCAGACAAGTCATTTAGAACTCCGACCAGCTGTCCAAACAGAAGAAAGCCGAATTCAATAACCGAGGAACTTCCAAACATTTGTTTAGACGGAGTTTAGATGTATTATTGATTCTTACCATTCATAATGTGAGGCATGTCTACTTTATTGTTTACTTATAATTCCAAAAATGTTTTGGATATTTATCCCATGGGGCCCTTAAGACAACTTTCTGATAACATCTGTTTGGAGTTTTTTTACGTTGATAATTTAGCCCGTTTTAAGAATGCCCCAGTATTATGCACAGGAAATCTTAATGAAATCAGCTCTCACAAGTCAAACTTGGAAGATTATTTTTTTAACTAGTTATGTATTCTCTTGATAAAGTGTTGATGATGTAACTCAGTGAAATTGCATCGCCACACAAAGTTCATGCAGAGTTAATTTCTGTAGCAGGAGACTCTCGTTTGGGACTTACCTTGTCACATGAGCCATTCATGGCTCCTGCAGGTGCCACAGCTTCGTGGTGCAGACAGTGGTTCCCCAAGGCGTCACTGCGCAGCTGGCAAAGGGATGAAATTTGATGAGTGGTTGGTAAAAGTTTGATGAGCTTAAGGAGAAGCTGAAAGGCTGTGAGAATCCCCTTAATAGGAGCTGTTCATTGAGTGCAATCCAATTTGGGACATATTCTGTTTGAGTGAAAAACAGATGTGGGGATAATAAGATGTAGACATAAACTGTAAGTTGTCAAAGATACGCAACAGTTAACGATATTTTGATGTAGAGTCTACAGCCTTGGTAGCAGCTCTGTGAGGCTGTACTTATGTGCAGTTGTGCTTTGAGCTAAATGCTCACATTTACATGATAACACGCTCATATGCTAACATGCTGATGTTTAGCAGGTATAATGCTTATCATATTCACCATCTTAGTTGAGCGTGTTAGCATGCTAATTACCACTAAACACAAAGTACATCTGAGGCTGATGCGATTTGCATTAGTTTTGCAGGTATTTTGTCATGAAAATGTTTGGAAGAATTAAAATCTTGATCTGCTGATGGTGTTAGATGAAAAGTCAGAAGATGACCAAAGTTATTACAAAGTTAATACAATATGTGTTCCCCAAATTTCATGGCAATCCATCTTAGAGTTGTTGAAACATTTCACTCAAAACCACAAATTTCAACCTTAAGGTGGCATTAGAGGAAAAGTCAGGGAATCGCAATAGTCTGTACTATTCATCATCTGGGGGCCATGAACAAATATTTGGTGCCAATCCTTTCAGTAGATGTTGAGATATTTCACTGGATAAGTGAGAGATTTAACACGGTAGAGGAAAAGTCAGAGGATGAGCAAAGACATTAGGATTCATCCTCTGGGCAGCATGAATGTCTGTACCAAATTGAATGGCAATCCATCCAATAGGTGTTAAGACATTTCAGTCTGGACCAAAGTGGTGGACAGACCAACAGACATTCCCGTCCAAAAAAATGTTTTATTATGAACTTCATGGTAAACACAAAACGACAGCAGAACATTTTATGTCAAGACTTTCAACAATTCTGAAATGGAAAAGTTTTAATCCATGTGTGCGGGACAAAACATATTTACATTACAAGCCAACTAAACCACAAAGGTATTTTTGAAAGTTTTATCCTAGAATGTGTTTTTCTTCATCTTTGCTGCCTAAACTCTGCTACACACTGACCTTCTTCCCTCTTTGGGCCTCTATGTCTCAGCTCCCTCCTGGAACGGCCAGGCTGCTCCTTCAGGGAATTCCTCCCGCAGAGAGGAATAATGCTCAGGACTCCTCTCTGTCCTGCAGAGCGGTGTGTGTCTGTGTGTCTATCTGTGTGTTGTGTGTGTGTGTGTGTGTGTGTGTGTGTGTGTGTGTGTGTGTGTGTGTGCTACAGTGCAGGCTCTTTGATGGCTAAAGAGGAGGATGGGCAGGTGGCCCAAGTATGTGTTTATGTGTGTAGGAGAGGGGACACTTTGTGAACTTCTTCTGTAAAAACTTTCTCAGATGATTGAAGTCTGGAGAGAATAACAAACAACATTCCCCTACTATGACAGATGTCTCCTCTTGATAAATGCTTCAGAAACCCCCTGATTACTCCAGCTTACTGTGTCATTATGTAACATTTACAGTTGCTGACAATAAGCCATTTTGTTTTCAGCTGATGTGTCCTTATGCCTGTTGGCGTTGAAGTTCAAATCATCCTCTGTCATATGAAATGGGACTGTGGATTCCACTTAACTAAAACAGCTTGCACGTCAAACGATCCATCTCCATGACAACTAAACAAACTCTAACCGCAGATGAAGATAGTGTGATGTGATTGAAAGCTCCAGAAAAGAATCTAGCAGGTAAACCTTGAGTTGGGATTGTCAAACTACTATTTCCAAGGTCACGAAAGAACTTTCATGCTTAATTTAATTAAAAGCAACACGGACAAGAAGTCGTAACAGTGAAATCAGACTGAGCTCACATATCAACAGATCCTCTCCAACTCCATCCATTGATGAAGACCTTATACTGTTGTGTAAGTGGAGCTTCAATTGGGTTGGTTTTGTCAAATCACAGAAGATTATTATTTTAAAAATCGGCACTAATTACAAAAAATTAATGTATATTTGTACATTTTGAGGGATAAATTATAGGGTAATAAAATACTCCTCTACACCTAATTCTGTGTGCATCACAAACCAAATAAATATTTAATCATGATGAGAAACCAGTGCTAATATTTACAAAACGAAGAATGACTGTTGACAAATCTAATATGGATTATATTCTTCTCCTCCTTCTTATTTACTAATTTTATTCATGTAAACAAACCTGATCAACAAAGCGGGCATGTCATTTTCTTTATCACCTACAAACTGACTCATGCCTGCGGCCCCCAAGGCACCATGTCAAGTGGCGTCAGCGTTAGCTGATGTTCACAAGTGTGATTATGAGTCACCACAACACTTGATTCACAAGGCATTAGTAAACCTTCCCAGACTGCCTATAGTCCTACATAAAGAACCATCTCACTGAAACCAGCTCTCAGGTAATTGCATAACCACATCATTTCCACAGCATGGCTATTTCTTGCTCATCCATGAGTGGGCCAAGTTACTTTGGATAATCACACAGTGACTGGCATCTCTTCCCCAAATGATGAATACACTAGAAGATTGACCTTAATTGAGTTTGATTGCAGCATCTTCCAGCAAGGCTCAGCAAAATAAACTGAATGGGTTTAGTGGTCTGTGATGAGATCTTTTCTTCCTGTTTCTCCTAATTATGTACATGGCGGGGGCTGTGGGGCTGTGGAGTATGGACAGGAGGCCACAAATCAAGCTCCATACTTGTGAGGGAAGCTCCTTAGAAAAGCAGAAGATAGTTTTAGGACAGTAAATATCATGTCAGTTTTAAATTTGATCTCATTGACGGCAATCAAGTGGAGACTAGACAGATGTTTTTTTGTTAGGGTGCAAGATAATAACAGACTTGGGAAAAGGAGAGGATATTCCTCCCCTTTAGAAATAATAGGCTAGTTTTATTTTTTTTCCTAGACCTTCCTTTGAAAAGTCTAAATCCACTTATGTATTAACCACAACTACCAAAGTTATAAGCTCTTGTATTGTTATGCAGGTTTGCCCGACCTCCCAGAAGTCACAGGCTCACATTGTTTTCAGAAATCCATTCAAAGCTGTTCAGAGGGCTGTAATTCTTTGTTGATGTAATACATGAGGTTCAATAGTGTGTGTGTTGCAGTTTGTACAAAGATGACTAAACGCTTTTTTTATGAATGCAAACCACCAGATTCTTTTGGCGAGATAAAGACAAAATTAAACTGCTTTTGATCAACAAATCATGAGTTTTTGTGACAAAAAGACAGGGATGTCAAAAATAACTAATAACATTTTATCAAAACTAGAGCTAATATAAATGTGTAATGTGAAAGTGGCATTGAATTGACCATATGTGGAGCAAGGTGTCTATTAAATGTGTATTTCTTACTTTTTAAAATGATCTTCCTAACCACACTAAACTCATTTTCCTGATATCTGAAAGAAAAACCGTAAACAGTTTCAACCATTCTGAAAAGTACAAGTTTAAATTAAACTAACTTTTAACAAACCTTCAGGTTTTGTGACAAATAATGTGATCTCATAAGAATGAGTTGGCATTTCAAAGGAGTCCTACTGTAATCTACCTAGTACACATGTTGATGCAAAATTTGCCAAAGGGCATGTTTTTAAAGCAGAAATAAAAATAACAAACATTGCATTAGTGTGTGATTTCTCAGAGTCAGAGTTTTCTGTATTATACTGTATTAATTAGTTAGCAGGACGTTAGTTTCATAGGATAAAAGAAGAATCCGTCTGATCATTATGCAAAATAACCAGCCAACAAACTGCAAGACACTGCATTTCTTTTTAGCTTATTGTGAAAACAGTGCTGTCTAAAACTGAGTGATATGTCTCTGCCGGCATTTCTATTGGCAAGCAATTAAATTAGTTGATCAAAGTTCACCTGTGATCGCTGCACAAAGACCAAAGGAATGCAGTCAGAAATTATTTTTATTAACCTTTTGTGTGCCTTTCAGACGAAGTCAATGAGGACAGTAAATATTACATTGCATGTTTTCATCCGTGCTAAAAGAGAATGGCCCTGGTGATGGCCATGTTGGTTATCTGGTCGGTCGGTCCACCACTTTGGTCCAGAGTGAAGTAACTCAAAGAATATTTGATGGATTGCCATCAACATGCTAGCATCGTCATCGTGAGCATGTTAGCATGGTGACTTTATTATTTAGCTCAACACACCAAGCCAAAGTACAGCCTGACAGAGCCACTAGAATGACTGTAGTCTTGTTGATTTCAGTTTTATATTTCTTTTTGTTATGTTATGTGCATAACATTAGAACAGCCATGTGTTGCTACCTGGAATAGATATTCATCTATCCATTTCAGTGTAGTTACTTGATTTAATTGGCTCCTAATGAACCATGGAAGTTACCCTGGCATATGTCATTCGTGAGCTAAAACACATGAATTGCTGCCATACTTTGTCAGTCATTTAGCATATCTGCTCATCTAACTCGTGTTGCAGACCTTTGCTACACCCAGTTTCTATGGTTACACCTTGCCGTGCACTGCTCTCGGCGGTCAGAAAGTCCATGCATCACCTTTCAAGCAAGCCGACAGATAGACGAAGGCAAGGTGAGGCACCATTAAGAGAAGAAAGAACAGGGGGAGTTCACACAGCTGAATGAAAACGCTGTGCCTCCAGAAGCAGTTGCCAGATGTCCTTTGCGTTCACCCTCTCCTTCCTCATTAGTTGACAGTGCTTAAATTAGCACACCAACGTGATATTTGTGAATAGGAGTAGGAGCAACCAGAGCACAGTGCTCTGAGATGAAACCACAGATTTAAAGCACTTGCAATTCATGCACTTGAGAGTCCGTCTTTGAACTATAGCATACATCTGTTGAGCTCCTCTGCTGACCTCTGGGACACGCCAGCCACTTTCTCAGCATCTCTGGCCCTCTCCTCTATGGGTAGCGCTCCCCCACTGTGTCAACCTCAGAGCAGATGCTGAGCTTATATGTCCCACAGAGGTTAAATGTCCTCTGCTTTCCACAAGGTCAGCCTGACTGCGACAGCTTCAAAGGAAATTGTAGTTGCTGGTCAAGAGGAGAGATTGTGAGAGAAAATGCAGAATGTCTCAGCTACTTTTAAATGCATTGCTGGGGTAATGCATGATGATGGTGATTACAGATGGATCACAGGTTTTAATATGACTGCAGGTGTGTGTGTCTTCCTCTGTGAATATGAGCTCGAACAGAGAGAAAAGGAGACGATCCCCGGAGCGGTGTGACATCAAAACGCGCTACCGCCGATGACCTAGAAATGGAGCGTGCGTATCCTATGTGCGTAAGCAACTGTGGGCTTCTGTGGCACATGGCTCAGGCAGCTGTTTACGTTGGTTATTGCGTGTCAAAAAAAAAAAAAAAAGACATTGCAATTGGATCGATTTTTTCTGAACGTTTTCCCACGCGAGTTATAATTTTGCACGCGATTAAAGTTGAAACAAAACAGTAGAGGGGGGAAATGCGTGGCGTGAGTGGTCTCCTCGCGGTCATTCACTGAGTCTCATTGTCTCATGACGCGCGCTCAAGCACGACGATAAACGAAACAACACCATCGACACCATCACCGCGTGACGCGACAGCCACATCTCCAGCATGTTAAAAGCACCGGACACGACCTTTCAACCGACTGACTGGTATCAAATCTAGCGCGAGCGAGTCATCATTTCCAAACGATTAAAAAGGCGCGTGCCAAATAAGGGGTGGGGGGGCCTCTAGTGCCCCTTGCGCGCGCGCTGGCTTCACAACATAGCATACACGCACAACAATCATTTGATTGGAGTCGCTGTGCGTGCGGTAGGCGGATCCCCGGCCACTCTTCAAATCCTACTTTTGAGAATATTACGAGTTTAGTGGGGAAACACATGACAGTAACGCAGCTCGGAGGGAAGGCGGACGGACGTAGAGGGACAGAGGCAGGACGACACGCCACGGGGTCGAGGCAGAGCCGAGCAGCGAGCGGAGGCATCAGATCTGTGTGGAGATATTTGGAGTTGCAGGAGGACGCTGGTACTTCCCTGGTGAGGCTGCCGCACGTTTTAACGCTGTTGTGTAGCCCTCAAAAGGGTATTTAAAATTATTAAGGGGACCTAAATATTTGCCATATATAATATTATCCTCGTGCATGTATGTGCAGCACCCACCTGCTTGATCAGTCCGCGTGTGACATTCAATAGACGAATAGAGTTAAAGTAAAAGTCAAGTCGAGATAACGCTGTTAGGTTGTTTCATTCTAGCGACATCCTCGGTCGCCAGATAACCAGCCGTAGGGAGGAGAGAGGTGACATTATAACCGTGCTGATCTTAATGTGTGTGAGCTGGGCAACATACCATTGACATTCAGTGCCCCCCTTTGGACTACACAGACCCCTTTCGTAAGTACTTTCTTCCCTGGGACTTATCTGAGAATCTGCAGGAATGACTTGCTACAGGATGAATGTTTGCTGTGTGTGCCAGAGGATGAGTGTTGAGAGTGAAACCTCTGATTAAAACAGCTACCCTAGTGTCAGCCTCTCACTGCCATGATCAAGCGGAGTAGCTTAGTGAGATCCAACTTGGGCATTGGAGGGACCTACTGGAAGCTCATCCATGACCCTGTGGACCCTGACCCCCCCTGCTTCTTAGTGTGATTCTCATTTTTCATTTCATTTTTTCATTCATGATTTAAGCCCAAACAAACTCCAAACTGAACACTCTTTTTTTCTACTTTTACTGCATGCATGGCACTCAAGGCCAGGAACAACAATGTGTCAGCGATGCGCGTATGAGGCATTCAGTGACTGAGTTGCCACAAATCCCGGCTCCTGCAACTGCATCGCACAGTTTAGAGCTTCATTTGTGGATTGCCTGTCATAATTTTTTAAGTCGTGCTGGCGGAGCATCCCCAGCTGGCTCACACCACGTCACAGCTCGGCTACAGGTGCCATCTGGTCTTGGTGATCTTGCATAGTCTGAGGGACATACCCAGGCTTTTGGTCGGATGCCAAGTCTCACTAAGAAGGGGGCAAAGCTTTCAAATCATAATGTACATCATATACAGATATATGAACATATATCTATAGCACTTGAGCATTACTTTTGTCTGATTTAAGGCAATACATGTACTGTATTTTCTAACTAGTCAACCAGATTGCATGCATAAAATGACATTTAGCAAGTGTATTTATTTGTCCAGCTTGGCTAGGTGCAAAACACCCCATAGACTGGATAACACTCTAACAGCAGCATCTTTTCTGGAGTCACCTTCAGCAGGAAAAGTCCCAAGTCATTCCCTCCTCCACAATGAGTCATCTCAAGGGCTTGTGGGCAGCAGGTGAGACTGTGACTGCGGGACTTGACAGGCCGGAGCTGATGAGAGCTCATGTCTGGCCCCGCTTGGCCTCTGCTGTTATAATTGACCGACTCCTCTCCCCGGCCCCATGTGCTGCCCCTCTCCTACCCCACCCCAGAGTGAAGTCACAGTGGGAACTGACTGGTCCAGCCTCAGCCAGCATTGGGTGTGCTGAGCTTTTTGATCTGGTGTGTGATTAAATCATGCATTTGTGTGTTTCAGATTGCATTCGTGCACGTGTATGAGAGTGAAAGCATGTGTGTGGTCATGCAAATGCATGCTGAATACTGGAATGGAGATGGAAAAGATATTGTGGTATAAATGTCATTGCCTCTCGAGTTAATTACAAAATATATCGATTGACAAGAAAAGTGGGAAAGAGTGGGGAGTACTGTGCAACAAAGGTCACACCCCTCATTCTCAAATAGAAATGTTTCTCTATTATAGAAAGTGAAAACAACCTGAAGCCATCACATTTAGCCAGGAGAAAAGAAGCCATCAATAGTCTCCTTTAGTATTTTTTTTTCTTCTCTTTCAATCTGGAGGAGAAAAGTTCATGGCTCCTTCCCCGGCCTCTCTTCTTTTCTTCACTATTGGATGAGACATGGACACAGAGATCCACTAAGATACTATTTAATTTAATCAAAGCTCTGTGTCCATGTGAACTATATTCTGATCCTGCAGCGGTCTTGGTTTACCTCTGCAGGAATGAAAAGAAAACATGAAGGGATGGTTCAGTCTTAGAGTGCAATGTAGTTCACTGTGAGAAGAAAGGAACACCCTGCTGTGACTTTGTCGATGGTATTAAACTATGAAAGGACTTCAGATTTTTTTTTTAACAGGGATTTGATTTTGGTCTCTAAAAAGGCAAATCTTAACCCTTTCCTCTCTCTGGTTATAAAAAGGCAATGTTGTATTTGCACGTCAAACGTATATATTTTGTCATTTTTGTAGACGTTCTACTTTGTGTATGTATAAAGACTGAAAAGGATGGGCCAGGCCCTGCCTGATGATAGCTTTAGCTATTGACTATAGCCTGATCAGGCAGCCGAGGTTACGTATCAGGCTAATTGGTGCCAAGGGAAGCTGATCAGTAAATCAAGAAAAATACATACTTAGACCCACAGATTACATTTAATAGTAGTTTCAGTCTGGTCTATCTATCATTTTGAGGGCAAGCAGGCTCGTTTGCTTGTCTAGTCATATCACATTATTTTTACATTTTCTAAGCGCAGACTGGCTCATGAAAGACTTGTGGTATCTGAGGACGTACTGTGGGATATCATAGATGAATTGCAGCTTGCATAAGGTCATACCACTTAGGATAAATGCCAGCCTATTGGTTAGATGAGCTCTGAGTATTATACCCTCAACACTGTGCTGTCCAGTAATCAGCTGTAGACTGTCTCACATCCATGTCTTATGGTAACAGCTGCCTAATGTAATTGAAACTTCATATTGGCTGAAAAATGTACATGTACTGTTTTAACAAAGTGTGATTGCATGCATAATGCCATATTGATATAAATTGTGCAGTGGTTCCTCAAGGGGTCCATATCTATAAGCTGTGAGCACTTCAATTAAAGAGTCTTTTTTCCTTCTTCTTGGATTGATTGATCAGGAAAGTCGTGAACCACTGCCATAGGGCATTTCCTTACTTGCCCTCCTCAGAATAAACGGTCGGTTGGTATGAGTCTCTCTTGATTCTTGTGGGGCTTGATTGAATTGCCCAAGACACTTCCTAGAAGAAGTAACCCTAACCCTTACACACCTCAAAGTCTGAATTCAATCTTCTAGTCTCAGCTCGAGCTGCATTTTTGCTCATTATCCATCGTTGGCCTGTTGTACAATTTTTAGTTCCTATAAGGGATTTGATACTTAAGCCTTACATTGATCAGCTTACAGTGGGTGCCTGCTGTGCTCAGGAGTTCTCTGTCAGTGGATTGGGATTTGGACTTCCGTGGTGCTGCGGCATGTGACAGAGTCAGCAGTGCAACATCCACCATGGTGGTCACACACTGCGTGAGTTGTACTTCCAGCTGAATGAATGCATTCGCCCCCACGATGCACTCTCTTTTTGTTGCCCTCCTCCCATGTGATGAGGAGGAAACAGGAGGGAGAGACGGGTGGCAGATGCCAGGAGAGGATGGCACTTTGTTTTAGGACACATGATTGAGAGAAGACAGAGCTGGCATTGAACAATGTGGTATTGAGGGAGGACTGTCTGGAAGGAAGGCCGGTTAGCTGATTGCATTCTGTCCTATTGTTCTAACTAATACACAACTGGTATACGGTGTCCTCATAGAGGCGGTGTCCTTGACTGTGGCACTGATGTCCTTTATGTTCAGTCCCTAGACAACCTGCTTTTGGAGCCACGGTGCAAAATAACCACAGTTGACTATCTGGAGGAGACAAATGCCAAACAAGACCAACAATGAGTCATTTTTAATCAAATATGCATAAACATTTGATGATTTAACTTCTTGGTCTTACATTATAGTAAGCTGAATATTTTATTATATTGAAAAAATAGTCCGCAGATGAATTGATGATAAAAGTAATTGTTGGTTGTTGCCCTCTAAACAGGGACTTCTTAAAGATAGATCTCAGATGTCCATCCAAAGTCGAGAGACATGGATATTAAGATGTCTTTCATACTAACAACCACATATTACTAACCAACTTGTATTCTTGCCATTATTAAACAGCCTAGTATAAACATACTGTACAGGAAAAGAGTAATGCGACCTCTTAGTCAATTTTACATCATTCACCGTCAATACACCATCACCTGCAGTGTGTTGGCAGCGTCGAGTGATAAGTTGTTTGTCAGATATTTTTGGTTTACATTCATGTAGCTTTACTAAAAACATCTTGTTTTGAAGAGTCCCCTCATGACTTGCAAGCTTCTTCACCCGGCTGTGAGTGTGCTGGCATTCTCTTACAGGGCTGTGTTTGACAGCAATCTGACAACAGGCCAAATTTGATTTGGCATTACCATGTCAGCATTGTGTTACTGTCCAGGCCAGTTCTTATCACCTGTACTTTATTCACTTTAACATGAATGGAAAACAAGTGGCATGTGAATATTTTACATGTCCTCTTTGGCAAAGAAAACAAAAAAGGCAGTTACATCCATCCCAGAAACTTGCTGCTGTGCTAATTTATCTCAGCACTTTTCCATATATTCATCCTGTTTCTCTAATAATGATAGTGGTACTTCAATTCATATAAAGTGTATTAATGATGTATTATTACATGTGTGAATATCTAACTTTGTCTGACTTTTCTCTCCCCCCATGATTCCCTTCTCTGATTGTCACATTATGGGATCATGTTTTTTTGCTGGTTTATTTGTATAAGCTGAGGCAATGCAATGATGTTAAGTCGAGTGTAATCCAATTTTTTTTAGACACAACCTGACACGTGCTTGTTAACAGTTAATTTAAAAAAAAGGCCTATTAGGCTGCACAGCACAGTGTTACTGTGTGCTGCGCAAAGGTGATGAAGGCAGCTCGTGAGCCGGGGAGCCACAGGGCTGAGATCACAAGTCAAGTGAGTAATTTGTTCTACATACACAGTATGTTGTTGAAGCAGATGTGTGAGACTTAACAGAATCTCAATAACCTGTCAAATATTTGAAGCAGCTCATCACCTCAAGAGCAACATGGCATTCGGCATCCTTGCTGTAACCAGTTTTTGTATCCACACTGTTGTTGCCTTGAATGACTGGACTTCTATGCACTTCAGTGTGTGGTTATGCTGCTGCTCTACTGTCTGTGGGGTGTCCAATGTTAGAGTTGAGCCAGAGTGACAGAAAGTGTTGCATGGTTCTATAAATAAATCACATTTTCAGTGAGTCACCAGGCTGGTGCTCCCATGCAGGCGTGTCACGAGACACTAAAGACAAACCTCGCTGCCTCATGGCTCACTCTTTCCTGGGTCCATCCCCACGTTGTAGGGCCGGCCCCCCGTCAACCTCGAGCTATAGCACGCCAGTCAGGCCAGGAGACAAAACGGCAGACTTTTGACCTCTATGAGTCTCGCAGAGGAAATACGTTTGAGCCACCAAACAAGTGACTACCCAAAATCGACAAATGCAGTCTTAAAGAGGAGGTATTATGGAAAACAACAATTGTCTCGTCTTGTTTGGTTATTTCCAAATGTAAATTATAAAGAAATGTCTCTTTCTGATAATGCTAATCTTGTGCATCCGTATGTCGTGTGTTGCGAGTAGATACACAATGCCCAGTGGGAAGAGGGAAAGAAGCTAATGCATTGTATTAGCCTAGCAAGCAGATGGAATAAAGTGAAATATAGCTTTGGGTATCGGTGCAAGTCTCAAATTGGCAATACCAGTCAGGTCCAGGCAGAAAACTGAGACCTGAACACGGCCGTACCTGCATATTTCAGGCCTGCACAGAACTGCATGGTTGTGATGTTGAAGTTATTCTGTTCCCTGTTTCACCAACTTTTTGAATACAATTTTTTTTGTCCATTTTTGCCTTTTTGGACAGTTGGATGATCATTGGACAATCGTAAGGCCCTCGCACAGAACCCAGTGAAGTGGAGCCTGAGGTGGAGCCTCAGTGTGATGATGAAATAGGCTGACAGTTGTCTTCCTGCTTGAACTGAAAGCTTCATTAGAAACGTGTGGCCTGTTTCATTAGAGCAGGGTGTGGAGAACCGAAAATAAACTCTTTCTGGTAAAACTGAGCAACCTTTTGATGGAACAAATGTCACCAACATGCTTTAAAGACATACAGTTGTTTTTACCAATTTTAACAAAAACTTTTTTTACGCATTCTGTAATAGTCAAATAGCATAACTTGGAAGTTATTTAAAATCGGACATGCATTATATATGATTGACTATAGACAGCCGTGTTTTTATGTGCAAATATTTGAGTGCGGTCATCAGAAGATATGTGAGGTGATGTGTATGTGTGAAGCCAGATAACGGTTTCATTGACAGTGTACCATGCTATTCACCATTCCATACAGTATATGCACACTTCAGCATCCATTTGTAAAGAAATGTACGTTACCAAGTCATCAAAGGAAATTGGAGGGCAAATTATTATTATAATCTTTTTTTTTTTTCTCCTTTGAACATACTGAATAATCCCGATTAGAGACTCTGTCTGAAACATTTGACTTGCTGTGAGATAATACCTTCCACCTGATAGTGGATATTTAAATGCACTGCCAAGCCGAGACCACACCCTGCATCATTTCATAGTCTCTGACGTGGGAATCTTACAGCAGCTTATAGGAACCCTGGAGATGAGGAGCATCTCAGAAGCTGACATACAAATCTCTTAGTCAGAAGTTAATCTCCTATTCTCCCTGCTGGCGAATCACAGTGGTATTCAGGCCCTGCAGCAGAGAGGGAGAGAGAGAGCAGCAGAGAGAGAGAGAGAGAGAGAGAGAGAGAGAGATGGCAGGACACACTGTAAGGAAAGGGAAACAGAGGATACTGAGGCCCATAGGTTAATGTCTAATGAACAGTTACAGGAGAATTCTACTGTTTGTAGCGATAAAAGTAAACTAAAACTGAAATAAACTGTAAAAGCTAGTCAGTCAGAGTACAATAGCCCCCCCCCCCCCACACACACATTTCTTTTAAAGGCCCAGTACACCCTGATTCTCCCAGCTTTGTTGGGGGGGGCAATTATACTTTTATCATTCTTTATACGTGTGTGTGTGTGTGTGTGTGTGTGTGTGTGTGTGTGTGTGTGTGTGTGTGTTTGTGTGTGTGTATATACAGTTTTCTTCTGTGGGGCATTAGATTTTTTAAGCCTTCTTTAGAAAGTCAACAGAGGGATTACAAGAAATAATGGGAGAAAGATGGCGAACAACATGCATCAAAGGTCCTCAGCCGGACTTTGAATGGTCATTTGTTGCAGTTCATAGCAGATGCCTGAAATTCCCAGGCCATCAGGGAGCCCCCACCTTTACCATTCTTATTAGTACCTGGAGTCCAGTAACTTCACCTACTTCCCAGCATAGCTCTGCACACCTGAGCAGAGGTCTAATTAGCAAGAGTGATTGCCTACAGAGCCTTAAATGAAACCTTCAGTGTTCCTCAGCATGAATAACAAACTCCTCCTGGATAATTTAGCCATACCTAAAGGTTTATGTTACGGCCATTAGTTTAAATTACTTAACGTCAAATTTCCATCTGTTTGGTAGCTATATGTGGCTCTAAATACAACACTACCCATGAGCCTCAGCCACCATTGCTGTGAAGAAGAAGTCAGTTCAGTGCTCTAACACAGTGGCTCATCCTTTGTACTGCTAAATCAACTGGAATAGTTTCATGCCCATGCTAACATTGGCTATGCAGAAAATAACAAGACTTTTACTTCAGGAACCCTGGATACCCAAAATAATTCCTCCCACTTTGCAACTCTATAATTGGAAGACTGACTCAGCGGACTTTAGCATAGTAAACTTGTTGTTGATGCTAAACATGTAGGCTCTTGTCATATACTCAAAAAGCCATCCATGGCTACATGCATTATTGTTTCCCTATGCATTATCTGTTAAATTGCATATAAATGTGCTATAGATTATTAGCATGTTTTAGTAGATGTTAGTTAGCTTTTTTAGGTTAAAAAAACAAACTGATGAATTGTTGAAATACAGTAGCATCTCCTTTATCTTTTTGTCTCATAGAAACAGAAGATCTCACATATTGCAAACATCTTGGTTCTAAAGCGTAGTGTAATTCTGCAGCGGTCTCAGTTACACATTTTGGCAATGATGATCGCTTTATTTTCTGCCTGGAGCTGTTTGAGCTGTTTAAGTCATTCAACAACAGCATGACGTTTTCCTGTAATTACACTGCATATGTCTATCTGTGTGTGTGTGTGTGTGTGTGTGTGTGTGTGTCATCATGTGTATTCATGTGCATGTTCACCCCTGTGTGAAGAACCAGAACACAGACAGATGGTTGTTGCAGTGTTTACTGCTTATTTCAGGCAGCTGCTGTGTTCAGTGGCACATGCAGCAGCACTTAAACACAGCTTTGAGAGTGACATGACGTGGGGTCACAACAAGGCTATTCACTCCTCTGCAGCTATTTTTATACCGGCGCAAGAGTGTATGGAGTGACCTGAACTGTTTGATTCTGATTTCCTGCTTGTGCGAGATGGGGCCCTAATCTGATCTGCTCTATCATCCTGACTGTCAGAGGTCGAGTCTCAACTCACTGTTTTACAATAAAATGATAGATCTATTAGCTGCTCAGCAGTGAAATTGTGGGCATGTGTAATCTCTTAATCTGCAGGAAATCTCTTCCTGTTCATGGACGGAAAGGGAGGATGAGGAATTTAGATGCTGTCTGTCATATTTCCAGTACAGCAACTGTTAAAAAGCAGGCAAGACAGTTTTGGCAGCTACGGTGCCATAAAAACTATCCTTTAGTAAGTGAGCTTTCATTTTCATTTTGCAGAATTGCTGTGGTGAGATATGTTTGCTGTCTTTCAAAGACGTGATGATGCTGTGGAGGTTTTAAGGATATTTCATATGAATAAAAGGGTTTTAAAGGGCTCTGCTTTTACTGCATCCACGGACCTGAGTGTGAGAAACAAGAGTGAAAAACAGTCAATGATTGTCCACATGCACTCCAGCAGATTAAGAGTCTCAGAAATTACAGTGGAGACTCAATTAAGAAGGCTTATATGGCCAGAGGCCTATGAGAATGTCATTAAGTAGTGTCAGAGGAGGCAGTATTACAATTTGAGATTACTCATTGCATAAACTGCACACACACACACAAACAAAGCCACACGTTTAATTATTCACCGAATGAACTACAAACACAAATGCGCCCATGCATAGCAATAAGTGAGGATGAATCTGCAGGCACAGTGTCGCTTGGCTCAGGTATCAGTTTAAGAATAACAATCAGTGAGGCCGGCTGGCTCAGTTTGCCTCCTTGTGAGATGACGTCTCTCAGCAGAGTCGCTCACGTCAGAGCCAGCGAGCTGAGGCGCATGCACTCGCTGTGTGTTGGCAAACTGAGGTGATGTTTTGGATGAGGGCTTGAATAAACATAGCCTCTGCTGTTGCTGTGAAAAGACTCATTTACTCCCACCAAGAGCATCACAATGTAGCTTTAACTCTTTCATAGGATTCGGAAGTTTGGATATCCGTGGGGAAACATTGGATTTCTAATGACGTTTTTCCATCTAATCCTGCTGTTGTCTCTTCTTTTTCTTTTTCCTAAACTACTGTTGTTTTATTCTTTGTTATGAAGCTTTGTAAAACTGTGATTCTGCTCTTGGGAAATGGGGTTTATTGAAATTATTTTATCTGTAACAGATGGCACAACTGAGACAATCGGACTGTAGAGGAAGATTAATTATCAGACTGTCGGCCTGTCAATGAGTGCGTTTACATGCGCACTTGTGTCCTGGTTATGATAATTGTTTTGGAGTACAGGCGCATGCGAACATCATATCCTGGTTTCAGAAACCTGGATATGCTACCTGGAGACTGTGACATGTAAACACCTGATCCAGGTTTAAAGAACATAGTGACTGAGATGACGAACTGCTCGCAGATGATCAGAAACCTGAATCTGAATAATCATGTAAACGCCATGTCCCAAATAAGATCCAAACCAGAATAAGGCTCAAAACCAGTATTACTAATGAGCATGTAAATGTTCTGTGATGTTGCATTATGCAAGTAGGAAAATAACCACATTCACCACAAATAAACCCATGTTATTTATGCGGATTCTCTCTTGACAATGTTTTTGTTTTGGATACAAGATGTTTTGAAATCAGGGTAAACTGTTTGTGCAGAGAGTTGCACATGTGTTTTTGGATGACATAGTGTCTACAGACTACAGAGCATTTCAGTTTTGCTGAGCATTTCCTTACGGACACACAACTCTTCCTCTGTTTCATGCCACAATGGTGCTATGGTAACTGGTGTTCAAGCCTGTGAGGCTGAACTCAATTGCTTTTGTGCTCGTTTCTTATTTTCCTTAAGTTTCTTGGTTATAATTACCAGATAGTGGTATTAAGATTTTGGCCTATTATATAGTTCGACTTTATGTAAATGCATTTCATGAAATTATATATGTGCAAATAATCTTTACAATATTATTACATAAATAACCATGCATGTCAGTGAAAGTCGTGAGAGCCAATAGGTCTCCGTTAAATATTTCCATACAGGATTTTTCCCACATCATTTATATCTTCAACGGAATCTGTATTATTTTAGTACATATATCTTTATTTAGCAAACAACACCTGATATCCTGTTAATATTTGTGCTGCCAAAACCTTGTCCTAATTTTAAAGGAGCATTTTCCCCACAGTGTTTCAGCTACCAATGCTTCAAACTTGGAGGACTGGAGAACAAGCTTTCTAAAAATAAGAGTTTCTGAATTTGTGTGCTTTCACTCAACAATTTCCAAGGATGTCGTGTATTGCCTTTGTTATTGAACATCATTTTTTGGCTCATTGTAGGAGCCACAACTCTGTCCAATCAGGTCTGCTCTTTCAAGCTCCACTGCTCGAGGCCATAGAAGAGGCACCCTTGTAGCCGGACAGCCCCTCGTGTATTGTCCTTGAATGGCTTCCCCCAACCTCCTCGTGATTTGTAGACTATCTGAGTGGCAGTGTGGTTCTGTGCAGTGATTTGTCCCACGAGAGGGGCCCTGCCTCTGCCATTGCTACCGTCAGCAACTCTGCTACAACTGTGCATGAATACAGGATACTGGCATTTGCTGAATTCAAGGTGGCGTCTTTTCAATTAGAGCCCAGTGAAATACCTTTTCAGCCTCTCGAGTGGCCTGGCGGACTATGGCCAAGGGGGCCCCGGCAGTATAATGATGCCTGGCACAATAGTACCACTGTTCTCCAACCCGTTCCCAGGAAACCGCACAACATGTGCCATTGTGCACTGTGCTTTGCTGCCCAACCACGTTGCCTGGCTTTAGCCAGAGACACCGAGAGGCCTGGCTGTGCAGTGAAGCTCACAGCAACGTGGTTGGTAAGACAGGTTCAGAGGACTGCTAGATGAAGATCAGGGTTTGTTCACCTCACACTGCGTTTGATGTGTTTAAAATAATATTACAAAAAGCTACATTTAAAAGGGCAGGCTGTGAAGCGGAAGAAGCCTGAGGGAAAAGGACAGCTGAGTGGTTGCCAGGAATGGTAGTACAGAAAACCCTGAGCATTGTTGCTATGTTGAACCCTCCTCAATAAAGGAGGAAACCAAGAGAAAAGTGACAAGCAGAAAAATGGAGGCACAAAGACGGCTAGAACTGGTTCGTAGCTGGTCCTAGCTGGTTCTTCTCTGTTTATCTCAATGCTGGGGGTTCAGCCGTTTGTGTGTGAGTTCCTCCTCTATGGCCCCCAACGTGCTCTCCATTATAGCCTCCACTGCTGTTTATGCAGCAGAGTAAAGGAGATCATTGAGGGCCAGCCAGATAGGGGGCTTTGGTCAACAGCATCCAGGAGATACATGTCACGGGGAGCCTTTCTGGGCCCCACAAGCCAGCTGGTCAGTAACGACGCCACAACAGGATACCCAGAAAATAGAGGCCTGACGCAAAGCCCAGTGTGTCATGGTTAAGTGAAAGCTCTGTTTCCTCTGAGCGTAGACCTGTCACTTGATGTGTCAATTATTCATGGGATTTGCCAAAACATCCATTTATAGTCAACTCTATATTTTGACTAACACAGTAGGAGTTGGTGTTTTTGCTTTAGGTTGCAAGTGTTTTAGTCTTACTGTCACTCTGAGCTCAATGTTTTATGATCAGGGTTTCACAAAAGAATTACACACAATTTTCATCTAAATCCCCGAATGACATGCTCTAAATGGGGACAGTTTGAATCTTAATTTTGTCTATGTAGCCTATGTATTAGCCTAACTATATAATTTAGTCCCTTAATTACTTTAATAGGTGTGCAAGGAATTTTCTGTTGTCATCTTCTCTGTCAGCTTTCATAAAGTGATTAGGAGTTCAGTCATGTCTCTGTTGGGCCATAAGGAAGATACAGACTCCCTTGAATGCCCTCAGGGTGGCCTCCTTTATCTCCCCACGTGTCTCTTATTGTTGGAAACCAGGAATTAAAGCGTTGTTATCTCCAGTCTCAAGCATCAATTTGTTGTTATTTATTGTTGCTATCCTAAGAAAAGTATGTATCTCCAAAATGTCAACTTTCCACAAGCTAAGAAAAACGGCTCTGTTTTCAGCTTTGTGACAATGCATTTTTCTCACACAGTCAGGTGTAATACAGAGAATAAAGACATTACAGGTGTTTTCACTTATTCTGGTTGAGACCTCTGCTCAGGTTGGAGGTGGGCAGAGCTGTGCTGGCTATTACGTGAGGTTATCGGACTCTGTGTGCCAATAAGAATGACAAAGCTGTAATTTGTCCCACCCGAGCAGGTACAACAAAGCTATCAGGAGAGTGAGGGAGATGTCAATTGAAGTCTGTCCACGTCCACGCAGTCCCTGAGAAGAGGTCTAATCAGCCAAGTGAAATCAATCTGTTAACAAGTTTGCAATTTAAAATATGTATTAAATATGCCTTCAATTTATTAAACAGTGGTATTTATAATGTACTGAATATCAGTGCTGTCCAGGGAACACTACAAATATCTAAATTTCATGATTTTGAATTGTCAGGCTAAATTGATGGATTATGCTTTGAGAACATCTGCCTATTTTTTATGGGACACCAACCACTTAAAACCTCAGTGGACTAACTGACAAATGCATTGTCACAAAACTGTACACAGGGCTTTCATGGTTCATGGTTTCACAGGAGATAATGTGACGATACATTCGAACAACTCTTTTCATGAGATTTGTTCCGAGGAAAGGTCACAAAACATAACCAGTGTTTGTAGTCCTTGTGAGATTAGTTACTATTATGATTGTATTTAATCGTTTGAGAGAGAAGTTCTGGTTGTTGATTTAAAAGACAAAATTTCTAAAAAGATTCAAAAGACTAAATACATGCCAAAACATACTTGCTCAGAGCTTTCTCCAAGGGGGGGCGAGAAGGTAGTCGTCATTGTAAGGGAGAGGGAATTATAAAGTTTCAAGGCAAAAATAATGGTACTCAAGAAATGATGATATGAATCACTTTTCACAATTTCACAGTTCTGTTTTTAGAAAACACACTCGTCATTACATGAATGATGAAATGAGATGGCCTGCTGGTTGACACGAGTGTGATTGTTCTTAAATGTTCCTGTGTTTTACCTGTGCTCTCAGGGCAGGAAAACGCCTCTTCCATTGCAAAATATTATGCTAATTGCCCATATCTCTTCTTCCACAGATCCCAGGAGGAAAATAAAACCGTCACTCTCGGCGCACTTTTCGAACATTGACGCAGCCTCAAACATTTACACATTTCAACAGACTCATTATTACTTACACACCAAGGCACCAGAGCAGATATGAGCGAGGATAAACCAGCCGAGACTGTGGAAACTGCCCCTGCTGAGGCGAACGCTATTCCTAATGGGAAAGGCCACGAGCCCGGGGAGGAGATCACAGCATCGGCCAAAACACCACCTGCAGAGGACGGTGAAAAGTGAGTATAGCCCCACGTAACACACTCTATGTTGATCTATTGATCTCTTAAGATCAATGTAATAAGTTTATGTCAAGAAACACATGTATTGTAGTTTTTCCTGGCATGAATTTAGGAGGTCACAGTAATCTCTGCAGTATTGTGTCTTAACAGAAATCTCAGGTCTCAAAACCTCTCACAGTAAAAATATTTGCGTGGCAAGAAGCCACACTGGAAGAAAAAAATGCTTTTTGTGAAATACAAACGCTAAATAAATGATAAACAAGCTGTCCGTTTGAGAATCTCTTTCATTTGAACATCCCGTCCTCTCTTAAACGCCTGTTGCCACTATTTAAACAAGGTGATTTGATTCACTGGGTGCTTTCACTTGTCGTCTTAACGTGCCACTTAGTGAAGGTCTCGCATGTCTTCTCTCGCATGCCTCACATCACATTATACGCCGTGTGTTAACAGCACATCAAGGGAAATGGGTGTCATGTGTAGCTTGCCTGTGCCTGTTTCTAATCACGAGGTTACCTCCATCAGCACAAGAAGGACCTGACCCTCACTTATACAGGCAAGATATAATGTACTTTTATTTGGCAGGAATTCAGTATACATCAGCTTGACGGATTATTAAAATATCACTTGAATGGAAGGCCTCAATGCTCACAATACGTCAGGGAGAGGGATGAAAAAAATTGCAGCTAATTGTGTGTGACGTGGTGAGACTGATTAAGTCACGCTGCTGCCTGCAGTGGCAGTTCAGCCTTGCCACTAGAGTGACTCCATAACCGCAGACTCAGTAACAGCAAATACTGTGTGTCCATTAACTGCCTGGTGATGTGCCTTTGAGCAGGACATTTACCTCCGACCTGCTCGCTCATTGCATCATTTGTGCTAGTATAATGGAGTGAGCTAAATGTCTAATTATCTTGTCAATGGTTGTCTAGCAATATTTTTTTGTGTCCTCATTCTATGTAATAGATGGTTTAATTAAAATGTCTCTCTGCGGGATACAGATGATAATTTATAGATGGTCCCTTCACTGTATTATTTGCCTTTATTATATTATGACTGAGAGTCTTGTTTTTCCACTTTGTGCTCTCGTTGGGTGATGGATGGCCTCTCTCTACACTGCTTGTAGGGAAACTGTACCCAATAGTACCCAGAATGCTAGGTATGTATGTTTTGATAATGAACAGAGAAAGTGTTTCAGATTCAGTGTGCTGTCTGTAAGAGTTGTGTCCTCTGTAGAAATGAGCGCAGATGCACAGGAAAGAAACTTGTTCTAAACCAGGAGAAAAGAAATGACATAGTTTCTGATGAATCTTGAGTGTTATTGTTTATTGTGGTGTTACCTCAAGTTCTTTGACAACGTTTCTTTGCATTAGTCCCCACAGAACTGAGAATACAGAGGCCAACCTCCCAGAGAGCCAGGAGTTCTTATCAGACATGGAGGACAAGAAGGCTATACGCTTCACAGATGTAAGTTCAAACGCAGCCTATTGGCTTGTCTCAATGGTATCATATACATATGCAGTGCTTGCATGTACTATTAGATGATCTAACATCTCTCCTCTGTCTTGCATTGGTTATAGTTTGAAGGGAAAACCTCGTTTGGGATGTCCGTCTTCAACCTGGGCAATGCAATCATGGGAAGTGGAATCCTAGGACTGGCGTACGCCATGGCCAACACGGGGGTCGTCCTGTTTTTGTAAGTTATACAAATGCATCTGATACATTAAATAAATAATCATGGTAACTCATGTTTACAGATTGGAAGCATTAGAATGAAGAGTGAATCACGGCTCACAGATGTTGTGTGACTCATTTTCTTCCCGCTAAGGTTTTTTCCAGTGGAGGTCTGCGTACATAAATAGCACCTAATTGTATTGTAATTGTCTTGTTTTAACCAGGCAGCAGTCCCTGTTTATGACACAGGGCACATTTGTTTGATAAATAAAGGCTCAGATTAATAGCATACTGGAAATCATTTACTCGCATTTGCAGTCACAGATGCAGAAAATAACCACGTTGTTTTCCTGTGGTTGATTCTGTGCCTTCAACCAGTGGGCGTATGTACGGCATACATCAGGGGCTTAACATTTTAAAGCCTCCGCAGCAGCATTGTCTGTCAGGATAATGACGTAGTCGACTGCATCTTCCAGGTCGATCATTTATGTCTTCATGCAGATGTTTTTTCCCACCTGATTTAGATGCACTGGAAGTCTTCGAACCTTTGAGCTGCAGTGAGTTCTCACACCTTGACTCTTGACTTCATATAACCCCATGTTGAGGGAAAGATATTGTAGCCTTGTTTCTGGTGCTGCCCTTCTCTGACGTGGTTTACCAAGGTTTTTCCTTCAGACCAGTTAAAGATGGTCCCCAAATCTTGTTGAACTTTTCATCAGAGCCCGTTCTCTCATAGCAAACTTTCTCCAGGTGTAGTGAGCAAGTATTGCGTCTAACTTGTGTTTAAAAGCAGGCGGACAAGCGGCTTTCCATATTGTCAAGAGAGGTATTTTGCCTGTGACCAAACATAAGAGTTTTCTGTACATTTAAAGGTATTTACACTGTATATATATATAGTCTTAGTAATTTCCTGAAACAGCTGGGCACTGTAGTTTTTAGCAAACCTTACTTAAACTCAAGTAAATAGTTCATTTGTTTTGGACTGTTTAAGGATTAAGACACATTTGATGCTCATCAGGACGTTGTATGTGGATTCGACTCAAAATAAACTACAGTGCCATTGTAATGTTCATCATAATGCGAGGAACATGTCTGCCAGGGTAACGGTGTGGCTCACCGATGTGTTTTTTTTTAACAACACTGGAGCTCCATGGCACAGAGAAATAAGCTATATCAGGATTTATTTCTTTAATACTTGTTAGTAGCATCAATTAATTCTTGGTCTTTTTATGGTGATCTGTTGACAGTGAGAAAAAATACAGAACATCTTCAGCCGTGTCCTTTTTAAAGCTTGTAGGCCGGCTAATAGCTTGCTTTCAGGGAATTCTTCTGGCATTACCATTTCATTGTATGCGTGTCATGTACTGTTGTGGCTTAATCATCAGCAGTTTTGTTGACCATTCAATCAGTCTCAGACTTATCCTGCCGGAATCTCCTGCCGTCGGGGGGAGAGAGCAGGTCTACTCTGCTAGATATTACTCACATACTGTGCCATCATTTAAGCTAGTGGGCATAGTTTTGATTTACGGTGGCTGGATTCTGCATAAACATAATGAAGCTCTGTGGTGGAATATAATTCAAACTTGATGGTGGTATAATATGGGAACGATGAACGCTCATTTAGATCTTACATCCTCGTGTTCTTGCAGTCAAGATTTGCCATTGCCAGCTGTTAGGTTTATCTGTTTTGTTGCTTGTTTCTCAGAAATACTCAGGCTGTGTTTTTTTTCCAGAGGGTGATCTCACCAGATAGAACTGGCCTCATCAACACTTTCACCCTTCCTCGTGCTGTTTTGACACCTCTTTCTGATGGTGCTAGATTGTAAGGTGGCTGGTGCTGAAGCTGGCTGATCTAAGTATTTTTCTGTGGAAGATTAAAGGGCGCCGCTGTAAGCTCCCCAGTATTGCATTTCTTTTAAGATTGAGGCAGTGCTGTTTATTTAACTAAGCATCCCTCAATTAAATTACAATGCATCTTTAATTTATGTATCTCTTGGCTTGTTTTAAGTGTATTTGTAAGTGTGGTGAAAAACCAGCAGAGGCAGTTCCTTTGCCAGCAAACTCTAGCAAACAGAAAGGTTGTGGCGTATTAATGTCGGCATCCAAGATTCAAATCAATCCAGCAGAAATGTGAAGCTAGTTTTAATATTTGACAACTGCCACTGCCCTAAAATATTATTCAAGGGCGTTATTTTCTTTTCTGAGGCAGTCATGTCTGGAGGATTTTCCCTCGAGTTAGAGAAAGCTTCTTATTTTTGAGCTGAGTTGTGTGACTGTGGTGTTTCAAGCTGTCTGCAGTCTGGACTGGCTGAACCCTGTGTCACCGAACGCCAATGTCTTTGACACTTGAGCTGAAATGAACTCTAGCTGATTAGTCTACATTTCACTTTGATGAATACACGTAATCGCGTGCGAATGAACTGTACGTGACTGAATGCAACAGAGAGCGTGTATTTATCCACCCTGTTATAGATGAAAGGCTGTGTCTTTGTGTCTTTGTGTGCATATCTGCATGATCTTGTATAAAACAATAGAGTAGCTACTGAGAAATGCATGCAGGGTCAGGGACATACAAAATTGCTAGTATTCTTTTGCCAGATTTGTGCTCCACATTGGACTCCAGGCTGGTGATCGCCTCAAAAAACATTTCATATGTTTTCCTAGCAGTGTACTGTGTCATTCTGAACCCTGGGTACTGATCCTAAAGGGGACAGAAGACCTAAAAATGAGGCTCAAACACAGGGAGGTAAACAAAGGCAAAATAAATGCCTAGAGTGAAAAATATGCCTGTTGCTGAGTATTTGTGTTGTATAGGTCATTCTCATTCTCTCATTCCACTGAGTGGGTCAGTGATCTTCTGCCCATTGAACCTTGAAGGATTATGAAGCCTTTCATTCATCCACTTCAACCTGCACACTGATTTGAGGCAAGATGCATCCATTCACTCCACATACAGTGCGTCAACATCTGTGCGTCATCGTTTATGTCCATTGATTGATAACCAACTATAACTTTGAATATATTCTCAGAAGAAAGAAAATCTAGAGTGGTGTTGTTGGTTTATTGTTCGGGATTAGTTGAACAATGGGCATGTTTATGGTTTATGTGGCACTGAGTACACTCTGGCACTCTGTTTCCCTTATGGCCCGATGTTTCATATCGCACAGATTTTTGTTGGCGGGTGCAGAGGCTTCAGCGGGTCAGTGGCCCCGGCCCGGGCAGGAATGCAGTGGGGTGGAAAGCTGTGAGCAGAGCTACAGTGACCAAAGTGTGTCAGTCTGTCTGATTGTCAGCAGATCTGTCCTCCCACTGCCACTTGACTGACTGAATCCTCCACCGCAAGTCAACCCAGCATTCTTTCACATAGTCTGAAATTAAAAAAAAGGCAAACAAGGAAAGGCAAACAAAAAAAAACCTGTTTAACTGGCCAAGAGTTGAAGTCGAGATGAAAGACGTGCTGTCTGGCTTTTCCAAAAGGAGAGAGGAATGAAGAGGGAGTGTGTGTGTGTGTGTGTGTGTGTGTGTGTGTGTGTGTGTGTGTGAGAGAGAGAGAGAGAAAGTTAATGTCGCCAACGTTAACAACAAAAGAGGAAGGAAAATAGTTGGAATGAGGTCGACTGGGTCAGGGAAAGTCAGTAGATCAGGGACCCATTCACAAAATCTCTTCATTGCTGCGGATTCTAATAGAAGTCTCAGAATTGTGATGTTTCTTGAACGTCTCCCTTGAAAATAAATATTAAATCCCAGTAAAAGATGTGACATGTGCCTTGCAAAGAATTAGCAACTTTTCCCAGTCTCGTTGTTTGGTCATTGATATGAGAAATTTCATCATCATCAGCAGTGTGCTCACAGTTTAACATATTTATGAAGGTTTGTGGATACAGTTAAGAAATCATATTAATTAGTCAGTATCTTGAATAGTTATTTTTCAATACTAGTGCCAATATGATTCTTGAAATACCAAAACAATACATTTTTTGAAACCTCACTTTGAGAAATATAAACATCTCGTTCAGCAAAACTCTTTTTTTCTTCTAATTAAAGAAGCCAAAGGTCTAAAATGTTAAATGCCATCTTAACACAAGCAGCCAAGCTAGAACTTTTCTTAAATACTATACAAAAAATCTGCAACATTTTGATTTAAATCAGGAACTATCTGATCAGGGAATCTGTGAAAAGATCATGAATCTGAGCAGACATTTGAAGCTTTCAGTACTCAACAGTTTTCAATAGACACATTTTGGTTACGTCCCAAAAAGTATTGAGGTTTGAGCCCTCGTGTTAAAGCACTAAGTACGCGAACTGTTAAATTAAATTGATAAAGTACCACAACCTCATACATAAAAGCATCATTAATCAGCCTATGAAGCCAAATAAATGCTCGTTGAGTCTGTGGTTGCAAACATTTTGCCAAAATGATCAAGCCTCTCCAGGGATTTTATATTATTATTATTATTATTATTATCATCATTATCATTGTGCTTGTCTTTTATGTGCACATTCAGGAAGACTTAAGTTATGAGCTCTCTGAGGGTATTTTCAGGATGTTTGTGAATATGGCCCCAGGTTTCTTAGCTCGAGCCACTCCGGATGTTTGATTACGTTTGAAAAATGTAGATCTTGCTCATATTCTCATCTGGAAACATTTTAATGAGAGCCACAGTAGAACATGATTTGTGAGTGGATTACAATTATTCCAGGAATCAAATGGATCCATCAAATGGAAAAGGTAGAAGCTTATCACTGTGGCAGAATGTGTGAAGAGGAATAACATGTAAAAATGGTGAAAATGAGTCACTGGAAAGAGTGCAGTCCCTCTTGAGGAGACACCTCTTACTGAAAATGGAAGAAATGACTGCTGTTGTGACTGAAGTGGGTTATTTCACCACTGAGGAACAAAGAGAAGATTAATGTTTACAAAGGATTTTCCTCATTCTGTCAATCTCAACATTGCATTGGAAACATTTCTTTTGAAACTGCCCATCTGGTATGTGTGTGTGTGTGATTACTTACTGTGGCAGAGGGCAGAGGGGCTGACAGGGCAGCCTCCTTGGCTCATCTTAAGTAACAGTCTAGGGTAAAGGAGAGCCTCAGGGGCTCTGTTCTTCCAACACAGTCTATGTGTCTAAATGTACGCCAGTGCTGCAGCTGTATAAACAGCCTACAGGGTATTCAGTGTATATAGAGAGAGATTTTAGTCTCAAAAATATGTGGTGATTAAAATGTCTGTTTTCGTCTGTCGTTTCAGGGTGCTTCTAACAGTGGTGGCAGTCCTCTCGTCATATTCCATCCATTTACTGCTAAAATCATCTGGTATTGTAGGTATGTATGTAGCCTGATAAGAGGTGATGTTTCCTGCAAATTAGCAAAACCTCAGATGATAAGATCACAATGTGTGAACCCCTAATATCCTATGAGCTGCTACACAACAAGACTTTATGAATTTAGCACATTGATAAAACGCTTTTGTCTGGCATTTGTGGCTCAGGTATTCGTGCGTATGAGCAGCTCGGCTACAGGGCCTTTGGGACCCCGGGGAAAATGGCGGCGGGTATTGCCATCACGCTGCAGAACATTGGAGGTGAGGTCACACCTGTCCTCACACTCACACTCAAGCACACATATTATTAAAATGTCCTCTGATGTTCCTGGAATAACACTCATGGTATTCTGTGATTTGATGTTCGGGATTAATATGTGCGTGCTTATGTGTGAGGGTGCTTTCCTTGTTGTACTGAACATAAGCTTCAGTGTAGTTTAATACTAACTCATCAGTGTGTTTGTATCTCCTTTTCCACAGCCATGTCCAGTTACCTGTACATAGTCAAGTATGAGTTTCCTTTGGTCATTCAGGCCTTTCTGAAGGTGGATAAACCTGCAGGGTGAGTGGTCAATGCACAACATTCATACTATGAAATAACAGTGAATTCAGATCCAGGGAACACATACTGATATGATGTATGGTAAGGAGTACATGTGTGTAACTTAAAAGTATTCAGAGTTGTAATCCTTAAGATTTACTGTAAATCCTGGTTGATTAGTGACACCCATGGTTACTGGTGGTAATAGCAAGTGTAGTTTAACACTACAGCAAACACTCTTTGGACAGCTACTTTGTTAGAAATACAACACAGGAGAAACTGATGTATCTGTTTACAGCGCAGCCAAACAAACTTACATTGTTTTTGTAAAGATGTCGGGCAATAATTGTCCTTTTCTGCAAACTTTGTGCTGCACACAGCAGGAGAAAAGTTAAAGGAGTTTGTTACCTTGCTCAGGAGTTGGAGGTGTGCAGTCCGTTTGCCTGCAACTCTTCAGGTCACTGTGGCTACTCCTTCTTTCTCAATTACTTCCTGCAATGTGGGGGATGGTGGGAATGGCAGACTCCGCCACTAACAATTTGAACTACTTCATAGAGAGGTTGATAACAAAATGTAAACACATTGAAGGCCATTGCTGGAAAAAAAATGCAGATCCTGAATTGTGTCAGTGCTGGCTTGTGTTCAAAGATTTTATGTATGTATGCACAATTAGGTGGTGTTTTTCAGTTAGAAACATATAGTCCACCTGAAATACTGCAGGATGTATTTTTGTACTTAGAGTAAAAACATAACATTTTGAAATAAAAGTGATTCTACACACTTACTACTGTAAATACATCTGGTTCAGTGTAACATTTGTATGCACTGCCATGCCTCCTAAAGACAAAAAAAATTACCTGCTTAAGTTAAAGAAAAAGCAGTGTGATATTCCGTCACTTCTCATGCAGCCATCCAAAGATTGTGTACACAGATTTCAGCCTCCACAGAAGAGTTCTGTCAGGCCGTGCCAGTTGGCCGGCCTGCTGCTGCTCTGGATGTACTGAGAAGCTGGCGTGAGAACAGCTGTGATAGTGACCCTGGAGGAGGAGAGCAGCACGGCCACCGAGAAACACTCACATCAAAACACAGCTAGACTCCACGGCTGAAAACGTAAACCATGGGATATCACTGGCCAGTGCAGGTGGCCTCAGAGACAAACAACGCTCACTTCCTTGGAGGAGATTTGGAGTGTGATGTTACCCCCTTACTCGTTAACCCTTACTCCAGTTAGAGCTTCTCCTCATCTACTTTTCAGTTTTGAGGGAAGTGGGTGAAGAGGAGGAGGGGGGGGGGGGGGGGGGGGTAAGTCTATGTCTACACAACCCTGTATAAAATGAGCAAAAGAGTTTCAAGGAACATTTTGCCACAGAGGGTTTATCCCCGCATATTAAAATACACAGTGGTGTAACGAAACTTTGCCACTTCTCACAAATATTACAACGGAGGTAACTAAAGAAACAAGAGGCTACAGAGAATGAAGACTACCACTATCATGTCTGCTCATGAATGTTCAGATTGATGTGTGCCACCACATGCAGTCACTATTGAAGTGATATACCGTGACAACATGTCCACATTGTTTTCTGGTGTCAGCTCCGTCTTCTCTGTGTAGCAGCGCGTGCTGCTGTTGGCCATAGTCAACAATCACTGTTTATTTGAAATGACAGACTAGATTGTCCCAGTGGCATTTCATTCTGTCAGTGGGTGTGTGTTTATATTGCTAAACTGTACAGGGGGTGGACAAAATAACAGGGGCACCTCACAATCAGATGCAATAGATTACAATAGCTCTGCAACGAATACCACTTTATAATGGAATATATAATGATAGTATAATGACAGAGCTTATAAAAATAAAAATACGTTAAAAATAATTTCAGTTTACAGTGTTCAGTTTTTGTTGACTGCATCTATGGATATGATTTTCATTAGATAAGAAATTCATCTCCAGGAATCTGTTTATTTTGAATTTTCTAAAACCAGATGAAAAATAATCAATAATCCAGAAATCCTGGTGTAATAAATAATAAAACAATACCATTTGCAGAGCAAACACTGACTGTTATTTTATTAATTTGACGGACTGGTGGTGCATAATCACAAGCTGATTTGTATTTTCCCCATTTTCTTTTCTTCACTTTCTGCTTCTGGAAAGTATATAATGTACAGTGTCTGTATCTGCATGTTTTACTGTGAAAATGAGTAAAACGGAAAAGAAGATCCTTATTAACAGTGTCATAGGTTTTAGTTAAACTCTGTGGTGCTCTTGTACTGGCACACTGACACAGTGTCAACAAAGATAATTGTTGTTGCATGACTGTTTTATTGTATTATATGCACAAGGTTCCTGTTATTTTGTTCACCTACTATATGTGTACACGCATGGGTGTGTGTCTATTTGTCTCTGGATGTGTGTCGTTTTTAACAAACCTGACCGTGGTCAGCTCACATGCACAATCAATGACCACCTGAGGCTGTGTCTGTGTGTTTGTGTACATGTTTGTTCAACCAGTCAACCTATCTGAGAGCTGCTGGTTTTTCAGTGTGGAGAGTGCTATATGCATATTTGTATATTTGCTAATCAAGTTTCTGTCACTGTTTCTGATTATTGGTGATTGTGCATTTGTGTGTTTGTAAAGTACTGCATGTTTGTGTGTATATGTGTATCAGTGTTGGTGAGATATTGCGTGCCCGGGCCAGATGGCCAGAGGGCAGGATGACAACAGGATAGATGAGCCTCTTCTTTTTTTTGAGATGTTTGTGTTTGTGTGTGTGTGCGTAGCCAACAGATGTTGCATCTCTGCAGCGTCTCCCACCTGATAGAAGATAAGAAATTAATCACCCCTACTGTGTCGATCTAAAAATAGCCCATAGAGGTTTGTTTCCTAGACATGGCTATGCATGAGACAGTAGCATGTGGTAGGTTGTGTCAGTGGAGTGTGTTTGTCATATGTTTTGCCAAACATCTCATATTCATGTCCTCCATTCAGTCAAAATTGTGTTTTTTAGTTTGGCAGTGGAATGTAACCACACTGCCTTTGCACCATGTTTAGTTTGCATGTTCTCCCTGCGCCTGTGTGGGTTTCCTCCCACTGTCCGAAGACATGCAGGTTAGGTTCATTAGTGACTCTAAATTGCCAGGTGTGAATGTGAGTGTGTTTCTGTGATTGACTGGCAACCTCTCCAGGGTGTACCCTGCCCCTCGCCCAATGTCAGCTGGGATTGTCTCGAGCCCCCTGATGACCCTCAAGGATAAGCAGGTGTAGCTAATGTATGGATGGATGGTTGTATTGGGACAATGTGGGCAAAATTGCAAATCAATCTAGAGGACTGATCGATGAAAATATTGGATTTTTATATAATAGTGTGATTTGTCTGGTATTTCCTTTGTCTAGCGTTTGTCTGGTTATTTCCAGGAAATGCATAGTATCGCAATACAAAATAATGTATTATCTATAGTCTGTAAAATGTTTATTTTACTCTTTTTTTGTTTTTAAGCAAATATAACCAAAGATGATTGTCGAAATGATGGTTCAAAGCCTTCTCCACACTGACACTACACCAACACTGAGACTTTTGTTTTAGTCATTTTTGCTGTCAAATATCAAATGTAAAGATACTGAGTCTAGATTAAATACTCAAATCGGCCACAAAAAACTACCACGTGTAATTTGTGTGTAATATAACTTAAAACCTAAAAACATTAACAACACTGAGGACATGACCTCTGTGTCGCAGCTACAGCCACAGTTCTGAGGGTCCAGTGGTACAGTGAGCAAAGAGGCTTATTTTTTCTACTCTAGATATTTGATTTTGTGGCAACCGGTTAGTTTCTGTTCAGCTGTGAATAAAACGACTTGGCATAGTTGTGGCGATATAGAATAATCCTTACCTCTGCTCTTTCCACCACCTAAGCCTTATTTGTGTGCACCTCATTTTCTAGCTGTTCACACACTTTTCTCCTGTGTCTTCTCAATCGATATCTGACACACACAAATGCTTAACAGAGTTAAGATTGAGAGGAGTGTTTGGGCCAAGTAATTCAGAATCAATACATTTAATTCTCTGTGTCTTTCTGCCTCTCTGCAGTGAATGGTACATGAATGGGAACTACCTCGTGATCATTGTGTCTATTGCAGTAATATTGCCGCTGGCTCTCATGAAACAGCTAGGTGAGTGTGTGATATCATGTCCCTCTTACAGTGGGATACCCATCTCATTAGTGTGTCAGCCTGGGCTTACTCTTAAATCCTGTTTTGGGTTAGGTTTTTGCATTATTAGGTTCAAGCGGAACGTTTGCTGAACAGCAGCCACTGTAGCTAAAAATGACAATGATGAGATCATGTTAAATGCTGAACTACTGGTTAGCATTTAGCTAAAATGCTAAGCTATTGCAACAAAATGCTAAGCTATTGTAACAGCAGTGCAAAAGAGTAATTAATTCAGCCAACTGACTAATGTCAGCAATATTTGCCTTAAATTTGCTAACATTAGCCACCATCTGTGAATATGTCAAAAGTTGCATAGTGTTGCTTCAACAAAAGTAAAAATACTTCTGAAAATACTTCAAGAATTCTGAAAAATCCTTAGATGTAAAAATATTGGAATGAAGCTAGAAATGTATGTTTATAAAAAGTGGTGCATTACTGGTCTCTGTGGGGAAATTCTTCACTTTTCTTTGCTTGCCAACTTACTTTTTCCCATGGAGCTCATAGGGTTTTACGTAGTGACTTGGTCAAGGGCACGTCATCCAAGGGGATGTTTGTCACCATCAAGGCTTGAACCTTGGTCTTTGTGCTTGAATAGTAGTTTCTCTACCCTTCAAACCTTGGTGGCCTCCTAGTCACCTTGGAAATTTGAACTAATGCCATGCCTTGTATTTCGAAATCTTTAGGGGTGGTATTACAAAGATTGGAGACTCACACATGGATGTTTTAGTTTTTAAGGGCTTATTTTAGGATTTTTCAGAACTAAGTGAAACTATTGTCTGTCTCCTCCCCTCCTTTCTTCTTCATCCGTGACCATTTCCAGTTGTCCTCCTTAGTACATGGCTCATGCCCCTGCTTCTTTTAAGTCACAATTGTGTAGCCACACACTGCTAGATTGACAAGAGTTCACTCACTTTAAAATAATTAGTCTTTGTTGCTCTTGTGACACACACACACAAATCCGATGTGTGTCTGCATTGCAGCGCTTCAGATGAGTGAGTACATGAAACAGCACAGAGAGAAAGAAGAAGAAAGCAGGGAGAGCCAGTTTGGAAGTGAGAAAGGGAGGCGTATTGGCTGACCTCTTGTAAGAAGTCTGTCTCCTGCCGAGACATCAAGGACAACAGAGCCAGTCGGTGCAGTCCAGTAATGAGCTCCGACTCCCAGCACATTAAATCAGTCTAATCCACCACAAGGCTTGAGGAACATACAGCAGAAGATACAGTTTAACAGGAGGATGCTGCTTTACCTCACTAGTGATTAGTTGGTAGAGTTCAGCAGAGAGGGGAGATATTATACTTAACTTAAATTAGAATTTTCTACATGTTAGCCTCAGTGCAGTATATTTCAGATTAAGCATGACGATGTAATCCCGGATAAGAGAAATGCTAAGGAATGTTTGTCTTTCAGGATACCTGGGATACACCAGTGGCTTCTCTCTGAGCTGCATGGTTTTCTTCCTCATTTCGGTATGTCCTCTTGACTCTTGATATACATACATGTAAACTCGACATTTCTTGCTTCGTGTTTCTTGTCTGTTGGCAGAAACATCAAGGCAGGATATTCAGATACACTGGGATCAATCTGTAACAAGATTTCCTTTTTTCACCTTCCCACCATCTCTTTAGTATTCCCTACTCTCGCTACTCATTGCCATGGACTAATGTTTGCATGCTGCGGTTCCAGGCTGTGTTGGTTCTCTGTCTTTCTCTGACCTAGTTTTGGCTGTGCGAGCTGTAATCCATGCATCTCTCTCTCTCTCTCTCTTTCTCTGGCTCTCTCAGTGCCATAGTTTCTGTCTGTCTGTATGCTAACTGTGTCCCACAGCCTTTGTTTCTTCTTAACGCCTCTGCTCTGCACTGTACAGGTCATCTACAAGAAGTTCAACACCCCTTGTCCATTTGTGGACTTCGCATTCAATGGCACTGCCAGCGTGCTGAATGTCAGTGCCACCGACCCTGGTGGGGAGGAAAATCCTGCCTGTATTCCCAAAATGGCCAATCTCAACTCACAAGTAGGTTTACGCATGTCACTCAGTCTGAAACTGCAAGTCCACCTCCACTGCCATGGCCACTGACAGACACCCACTTATGTCATAGTCATCTTAAGCATGTTGCCAGTGACAGTTCACAATTGAAGCATGAAAATCACACTTGGTTTGAAGCACTCAGTTGCAATCAGGAGGAGATCAGGGCTTTTATCCAGCAGCTGATGAAAGACAAAAGTCTGCGATTAATGCAAGGCTCAAAGAAGGACAGAGACCCCTGAGCTGTCTGCTTCTGTCAGCAGAGGAATAACAAATTGCTTTGGCATTCTGTTGCTCACAGTGAGATCATCAAGTCTGCCCTTTGTGGGCCAAAGAGATAGGTAATGAGCGAAATGGGAAAAACCTGACATTTCTTCAAGTACTCGTCTTTTTTACACACATACCTTCACAACAGGAGAGGACTCCTGAAAGACTCTTAATCACAGCTAGCTGCTTGCATTTGTCTGATTGTGACATTACTTTATTATTGTTACTATTTACTATTATTATTATTATTATTATTATTGTTGTTGTTGTTGTTTTTAAATCATTTTACTCTACAGAGCAATGCTGATGCTGTTGTTCCTGATTTTTACGAAATCCTATCAAGTGTTCATTAGCATCCCTTAAAGATGTATGAGACTTTCCTAACCGGGTCTAGTAAGACCAATCCCTGCTGCTTAGCAGCTTATAAGTAAGGCATTCTTAAATAGGCTAAAGCTGGTCTGCTGCCAGGCCCAAGTTAATCACAGGGAAACAATTAGCTCTCTGTGATGTGTCTGAGGGAGTAATGGGCAGTAAAGCGCGAGGTTGGTGGTAAGACGTCTGGGATGGCACTGCTGTATCTATGGTGACCTGTTGGGGTTCATTTTCAGACGGCCTACACCATCCCCATCCTGGCGTTCGCCTTTGTGTGCCACCCCGAGGTCCTGCCAATCTACACAGAGCTGCGCAAGTATGTTCTTACGATGGAAAGCTCCGGCTAACTTTTGGACAAGAAGTCAGCTCCATAACAAAAGGGGAGAGCTACTATGTCTGATTTGTGCTTGGCTGATCATAACCTAGTCACATGCACTGCTTTCACTTTATTTTGAAATGCGTTGGCACTGCTTGTATGATGTAGCATGTTGTTAGTTTAAATGTATCATCCTGCTTTGAACCACTGTTGCTTGTGTTTCCTAAGATTAATTGTGACGTGTTTTTGAAATTCCTGCAATGAAAGTAGCCCCGCAGCTGAAGATGGTATTTTACAGTAACTGGGCTACATGCTTTTTATATGAGCATATACAGTAATGTGACAGTGGATGCCCTGATGTTATGTGTGTTTGTTTATGTTTGTGTGCGTGTGTGTGTGTGTGTGTGTGTGTGTGTGTGTGTGTGTGACATCACATGGCAATATCTTCTGATTTCAGTCCTACCAAGAAAAAGATGCAGCATGTGGCCAACATCTCCATTGCAGTCATGTACAGCATGTACTTCCTGGCCGCCCTTTTTGGATACCTAACTTTCTATGGTGAGGCCTGGTCCTCCTCCCACTGCAGAATATTCTGTCTCTCGCTTCCTCTTGCTTGATCTGTCTGTCCGTCTCTCTCTCTCTCTCTTTCTATCTATCTATCTTTCTAACTATCTATCTTTCTATCTATCTAGTCATTTTTGCTACACTGCCTAATGTTGCTTCTTTATTTCTTTATTCATGCTTCTAATTAGTTAATTGTAGCAATGTCCTATATTTGTTTTCATATTGGCACATTCTGAAGACTGAATCTCTGTCATAGCAGCACAGTAATCCTGTCGGCTGACCCCCTCTAGTGGTCATATTGTAGATCTTACAATAACCATTTTTACTGATAACATAATCTACTCTACTGAAAAGACATCATGATTTATGAAGGTTTTATTAGATATAGTAGTTATTTTAACTATATTTAGGATGTTAATAAAGCATGATTTCTGCATGATTCTCATTACTATTTGTTATGATATATACTAGTTAATATTAAGGAGTGCTTGTGGACCTACTCTATTTTCCTCTCTTTTGATCTCTTTCAGGTGAAGTGGAAGCAGAGCTGCTTCACACCTACAGCCGTATTGACCCGTATGACACTTTGATTTTGTGCGTGCGCGTGGCTGTGCTCACTGCTGTCACACTCACTGTACCCATTGTGCTCTTTCCTGTAAGTACAGTTCCAGCACATTAAGTTTACACACGGCAAATTATAATAACTTTTTCTTTTCTTTTCTTCATGCAACGACTCTATGTCGTTTTGAAATACAGTGAAACAATTGAAAATGACTTCTTTTTTTTTGTTATGATCAGGTACGGAGAGCGATCCAGCAGATGATGTTTCCCAACAAGACCTTCTACTGGCCCCGTCACATCGCCATCGCCTTCACTCTGCTCACTTTCATCAACCTGCTGGTCATCTTTGCCCCCAACATCCTGGGCATCTTTGGGGTCATTGGTAGGTTAGAGCAGCCCTGGGACAAGGGTGGTTTTAACACATAAAGCACCAACATTTAGACAGACTCAGTTACTAGTAGAGGCACCCTGACAAATCCTGAGAAGCTGTCATGATCCCTTTAAAGTCTTTATCTGTGGATTATGCAAGTTTGCATATTTCATATGTACACTCTCTTATATATTATTGCACAATCAAAAGAACAGTTCTTATAGTATACCTCCGCCAGAGTCTCACAAGTTAAAGACTGCTGAACTTGAATGGAAGAGAAAAAGAAATAGACATATACAGCAATTAAACCCAGCAGTACTGTTACAGATACAGAGTCCGACAGGCTCATTTACACTTTGAACATTAAATTCAAAAGACTCATATCATCACTATTCACGTCTGGTGGTGGAACCAAATAAATATAAACAGATTATTTTCCCCCCTTTTCTACCAATTTCCAGATCATCACTACAGTGCTGTCAGACTGGCTGTAGCACTTAATGAGAGCTGAAGGGAGTGAAAGTTCACAGAGAATTAGTTTCATGAATAATTTGTTTTTTTTTGTCTGCTTTCCAGGTGCCACATCTGCCCCTTGTCTCATCTTCATATTCCCTGCTGTCTTCTACATTCGTATTGTACCCAAAGAAGAGGAGCCCCTGCGCTCGGCCCCCAAAATCATGGTAAGCATCTTATGAGAATGACAGAAAATTAAATTCAGTTTAGTTAGGTTTATGTGAGGTTAGGTGAGGTTATATAAAGATGATCTGTCTAAAAATATAGCATCAACTGAGAACTGACATTTAAAGTAATGAATTATATACTATAATGCAGCATTTCTTCAGCTGTTCCAAAGTAGTGACAGTTATTTTGAGTTGTCGGGTGTTGATTGGAGCCTTTGTCAGAGGTTTTTAAAGGTATCTAAAATCAAAAATAGTATTGGTTTTGATTTTCACCCCCATAGGTAAAGTAACACTGACAAATTTCTCATTCACATATTCAATGATTTGCTATAGAAGTAAATATCATGGCACTGCCTGAAAGTGATGCATCCAGTCAGTGTCTCTACGATGATCTCTCTGACTTCTGGTCTCTGTCCTTCTGTTTAACTCAGTCTCTCCCTCTCTCTTCTTCTCTTCTAGGCTGCCTGTTTTGCTGGGATAGGCGTCCTGTTTATGATAATGAGTCTCAGCTTTATCATCATTGATTGGACATCGGGCAACAACGTCAGCAGTGGTCACTAGGCACCACCTTCCCTTTTTTTTATACCTATAGACCTGTGTTGTAATGTTACTGTTTTTACTTTGAATAATGTGTGATGTTGAAGATGCCCATTCTTTTCCATTAGAGGAATAGTAGCCACAGAGGAGGAGTCTAGAGTTGAGGATGGCTCTCTTATTTCTGCGCTAAAGCTCTCACTCTAATGACGTTACATTGTACTGTGCATCCTGCCAAACAGCGACTGCAGATCCAGGCCAGTAGACTTTCTCGGAAAGTTGACAGTGAATTTACAAAATAAGCCAGGTGCATAAAGACTGATGTTGATATTTGGAGGCTGTGCCTTGTGAGATGGATGTAAAAAACAGAGGAGTAACACTAGAAAGCTGCTGTCTTTATACACCTGTCCCACCCCTACCTATCCCTCTTGTCCTCAGATCATCAATGATCTGCAAACTGCTGCTCAGATAACAATTTGAGGCACCTCCCTTTTTAACTGTTGAATGACAGAAATGTATTGAATGATAGACAATTATTTTATGATTTGTATGTCTATTATTAATATTATTATTATGATTATTCTAAGTTATTTGAATAACTACGTCTTTGCCATTCTGTGCAACTGCAGAGGAAAGTGATAGTACAAGCTATTGCACAGAAAGAAAGATAGGTTAAAGGAATAGTTCAACATTTTCGGGAAATACACTTCATGTAGAGAATTAGATGAGAAGATTGTTACCGCTCTCATGTCAGGACAGCACATTTTAAGCTACAGCCAGCAGCTGGTTAGCTTAGTTTAGCATATACACTGGAAAATGTCAAACTGTTCCTTTTAAGATGAGCTCCTACTCCACTAACTTGTGCTGCTGCTGTGTATTTTAAGGTTTGGAGGTGTTAACGGTCTCCCCTCTGACAGAGCAAGGTGCAAAACCACAGAAGGTATGTGGTGTGTGTGAGCACATTTATCATAACATTCCTACACAATATGATCTAGATGTATATTTTTGTTATTAATCACTACCTGATTAAAGCCCCAGAAGATGCAGTATGCACTGATGACATGATCCTCATGAGGCGATCAATATCAGAGAGGCAGGTTTCAGGTTGGGAGCATGTTTATATGGATCCTGGCCGCCCAGATCACTATGTAAAAGACTATATTGTGCACAGAGTTTTCTTTTCAGTATTATCGCGTAAATGACAGCGATAAATGGTACTGAAGACCTCATCAGTGGGATTGTACAGATCAGTGTGATAAATGAAATGAAAAGACGAAGGTTGCCACTCTGTTTTTTTACCTGGAGGATTTGATGTGTTGTTTCTGAACATTTACTGGAAGTAATCAGAGATAACCAAAACATGTATTAAAAAACAACAACAACAGGGTCACTTCATGAAGTGGTTAGTAACAGTTTGGTGCCTGTAAATATTTCTGTGTCCAGCACAAGCTTGATCCCTGACAGAGATGACGGACATGGGATTACTGTGTCTTTAACAATCTTGAAAAAGTTGATGGTTAGCAATAGCACTTTCCTTTGATAAGCACAACCTCTTGTAGCCATTAATAAGTTGAAACATAAGCAAATGATTTGTGAGAAATTCACGTGTTTGATAGATGTGATTTAAGGGCATGTCCCTTTTGCGTAACTAAATCATTGATAAATGAATCAATCTCATGTAGATTACGAGATAATTAGCAATGTATCAATGGTGTGATATGGATGTCTTCTCAAACACTACTTGAAATAACGTTATAAGGTTGACTTTCCAATGAGCCCCTGCCATCATTAGTTTCCTCCTCTGGTCCGTTCTGTAGATAAAACGACAAATTAGTTGGATGTACTGTTGGAGGTTTTTAAGTGTCCGTGTTGTTTAAAAAAGGAAAACATGGCTCCACTGTATTTGAACTATAGTATATATATGCATTTGTGTTGTTAAACCTGGACCTATACTCCGATCAGAAGTATAATTCAAGTGTTCGTCTCCTACCATTGATGGATCAACTGTTCTTCATGTTTAATGTTTAATCGGCCGTATCAGTTGAATCTGATTCAGTGATGAAATGCAAGATGCAAAACCTGTTAATGATTGATTTTTTTTCTTCTATTTGTCTTTTATAGTCAGTGGTTTATCATCAGTGGTATAGTTTGGGTCATTTCGGACTTCCTTGCTGCTTCTTGGCAGACAGTAACCTACTAACTTGGAGTTGTTAGTGAGCTGGTATACTTGCCTACGTGTCATCGTTTTTTTAAATTATAAATTCTGTTACACCAGACTACAGTGAGTGCTGTATGGGTAAGTGAGTATTGTCTTGTCAATTTGTTACACAACAAACCTCTTTTAATCCCTTTTTTATTTTCATTGTATCTAGATATTTGGTTGTCTTTGTGTCTGTATGCAGAGGGAATCATCTGAATCAGCCACTGGGGCATAACTTAGTGTTTGTTGTGGTTTAACCAATGCAAGGGTTAAATTCATCCACAACTCCCTGCTTCTAGTTTGACCTTAGTTTTTGGCTTTATGGATGATAAAGCCATTCGGTAAATCTAATGTGTCATAAACAGTTTTTCAATGGTGCACACACACAAAAAACACTTCAAAACCTCACAACACG
Source organism: Enoplosus armatus (assembly GCF_043641665.1). Classification (NCBI taxonomy): domain Eukaryota; kingdom Metazoa; phylum Chordata; class Actinopteri; order Centrarchiformes; family Enoplosidae; genus Enoplosus; species Enoplosus armatus. Next base: position 13,187,383 of record NC_092182.1, on the reverse strand, counting down.
CAAAAAAAATATAAAATAAGATGCAACAATGTGAACGGATACACTGTGTTAGTGGCTGATACGAGATGATCTCTGAGGACCTCTATTTAGATCATGGTGTTGTTAGTCTCCCTCTGTGTGTGATTTATTGAAATGTGTATGATTGAATAGTAACATATTAAATATTGACATCGGCCAGCATTTATAAATAATGTATATAAATGTATACCCTTTATATTCTATATGCATATCTAGTTTGTACAATGTAAATAGCAATTAAAGTTTTAGCCCAATTAAAAATATAAATGTAATCATTTTCAAAGTGCTTTTAAACCTTTTTGTCCTTTGATTCATGTCGATTTTTCTTGTATCTCTATATATTTTAATATGTTGCTGGCAGTTATTGTACTGTAAACAATGTTGCAATAAAGATAATGAGGTAACAAAACTTTTTTCTCCCATTGTCCTCCACCTCATTAAATGCTCTTGGAAAGAGGCGATTGGACTGCCTTCTAAGACTCCGTCACTCGTCTACATTATCATTTCTAACTGAAACACTTAATTAAAATGCTACAATTCCGTGACATTGAATCTATAATGCATAATTCAGTGTATTGTGTAGATTATCTGAGCGAATAAGCAGAATAATAACAGCTTTAATTGGACCACTATGGCTGTTAATTCTTCTCTTGAGAGTCAGGAGCCTGTCCACAAGGTGACACTATAGAGCTGTGGAAGACATTAGCTGTGGCGCTGTGACCATAAAGTAACAAGACAAGTTAGGGTTTTTATAGAGCATCTACTTAAAGCATTAATTATCTAGTTTGTATTGGCTCAGTTTAATATTTATTCATCAAAATTGGCTGCTATTCTAACAAGTGCTTTAAATAACAATCCTACTCAGCTATTTGTATAAACCAATTTGGATTACCAATATTAAAAATACAGCGACCACTAATGCCGTAATTTTGGTTTTTCTGTCGCCTTCAAATGCTCATCATAAGCTCCTGAGGTTGAAAGTCCAACATCCAACTTAATGCTTATTATATGTTTTTAGACTAATATAGAAACAAATCAAATGATACAATCTGCAGACTCGTATTTAAGTGGTGGACAGTAACTAAGCACATTTAATCATTTACTGTACTTAGGTACACTTTTGAGGTACTTGCACTTGACTTACTTGTACTCCACTACATTTATGAGGGAAATATTGTATTTCTTATCCTACAACACTTATATGACAGCTATTATTGATTACCAAGCTGACTGAGATTAATTCCAAGATTAAACATTTAGATAAACTTATCATCTTAGAAAATATGAAGCATTGTTATAGCAGATTAAACGACCCAACAGTGTATAAAGTAGATGCAATTGCTCCATCTCTCAACCAGCTACAACATTAAAATTGTACTTACATATTATTGCATCAATAACAATAATTAAATATGAATATAACATTTTTGAGAGGGACCACTCTGCATAGTGAGTACTCTTATTTTTGATACTTCAAGTACAATTTACAGAAAATACGTTTGTAGCTACTTGTAGTGAAGTAAAATTCTGAATGCAGTACATTCACTTGAAATGGAGTATTTTTACACAGTGGTATTTCTGCTTTTACCTAAGTAAACAATCTGAATCGTTTTCTCTCTACCACTGTTCTATTTTGTAGGCAATGAAAAGGGTGAAATCCACACAAGACATGGACCAGTTATTGGTGCTATGCTAGCTATTAGCTTGAAATTAAGCCTATTAAAAAATAAACAAACAAAAACGTCTCTTATCTCTCGTATCACATAAGCCCCCGATGTTGCCAGTTGGAACAGTATTTGATATGAACGCGAATGCTGAAGGGCTATTTTCCGACAGCTCTTGAAGGGAACAGTTGACTACATTTCCCATGAAGCACTCGGAGTGGGCGTTTTTTTTTTTTTGTTTTTTTTTTACACTGGTGAAGGTTGGCCCTGCTGCTGCTGTTGAGTTGGGAGGTGACGGCGCTGTCTCGCTGTTTGTCGGGCGGAGGGGAACTTCACGGCGGCTACGGGTGTGGCTTCAAACGTGATAAATCTCAACGCGGGGGAAAGAATGCGTAGCGGCAATAGGGATTAAAACAAAACAAAAAAAGATATAAAGCGGCAAATATACGTACATATAAATGGTTAGTGTGTGTCCGGTAGCCTAACTGGCAGCAGGAATCCGTGTGCTCGATTTTCAACAGCTGGAATACTTTTTTTTGCTGAACTTCGTGGCCCGTTTTCGTGTGTTTAACCTGCGCCGATGGTCTCCTGTAGGAACAACCGACTTAGCTAAAAGTACCCGAAAAAGTTCCCCAAGCTTTCTTTTTTTTCCCTCTCCGGTCTCTGGACAACTTCTCCTCTCTCATAAGAAACCCACCAACGCTGACCAACTGACTGAACAACCGACGAGTCTTTGGGGATTTTCGCACGTTAGAAATCCAAGTTCACATCGCAGAAGAAACTCGTTTGTTTGTTTTTTCTATGATTTTCGTCCCCTCTCGCGAATGAGCTGACTCCGTCACGTTTGTCGCCACTCATCAAAAAGGGAAGTCGCCATACTCAACTTCATCCCTTGTTTTTTTTAAAATAAGGGGTTTTCGGACTCGGCCGTGAATTATTATTTTTTTCCCAGGTGATCTTTTCCCACTAAGCAGCAGTCCTGAAGCGCGCTCTAGGAACCATGGGTTGTACAGTTAGTCAGGAGGATAAAGCGGCGGCCGAGAGGTCTAAAATGATTGATAAAAACCTGAGAGAAGATGGAGAGAAGGCGGCGAGGGAAGTGAAACTGCTGCTGCTGGGTGAGTAGTCTGTCACAACACTCAAGACTGACTTGCAAAAGGGTCATATTAATGGTTACTGACGGATTGTGCAACAGCGTGAAATACTTGACCATTCGTACAAATATGACCAAGTATAACAGACAAAAAGTCTTTAATTTAGCTGCACCAGAACTCTTTGAATAGTTCGGGCTGAGTGGTCACCCACCTCCCTGAAGGGACAAACGTGGCAGCAGCAATACCACCAGAAAGGCAGTTTTTGTGAGTGCAGTCTTGTGCACTTGACTTGCCACTGCACCATAAGCTCACATGTTTAAGAAGTAGCACGTCCTTGTGTACTTTTCCTTCATTCTAGCCTCTGCTTTGACCTAAAACATATGATCTTTATCGGGAATGTTTGGGGTTGAAACAGCACCCTGGAGCACATGTCCTGCAAGTAAGGGTGTTGAATGCTAAACCCTGGATGTTGAGTGAGAGATCAGAGCAGAGTGTCTGATTTTCTTTTTTGACAGGACAGATTAAAAAAAAAAAAAAAAAGGCAGACTTGGAGTGGTTTCCTCCCGCCAGACCTGAACTGAGGGGTCAGAGACATGACAGGGTCTGCTTGATAATGAGAGGGCTGCTGTTTAGACACAGGGTGAACACCCCTGACTGTTCCCAGCACTGGCTAGACCCCCCCCCTCTCGCTCACACACACATGTATGTATGTATATATACACACAAACAACTGATGGAAAGTACTGCTTGGTAGCAAAGAGAGAATGACACTTTCCCAGGCTTTTAACTTTCTGTTTGAGGGGTTGAGAATACTACATAATGGTCCTATACCATTGGAACAAGGCTCCTCTGAGCTTTAAAACCTTACTTGATATGCAGCTCATGATGCGGAAAGAAATGGAGTAGCAATTCTCATTGGCTGCTTAACCAAATGTTTGTATGAATTATAAGTTGAAATCGGTAAATTCCTGCATCAATGTTATATTTCGTCCCTTGCTCATTGATTTACACTCCAGAAGTTACTTCAGTTATTGCCTTAAGGGAATTGATGCAGTTTTCTAACTAAACTAACATTTAGTGTGTTCAGAGTTTTATTGAAGACACCTTGCCGAACATATGCTCAGGTTTAAACGGATATTGATCCCGTGAAGCAACTGGAAAGACTTTCTTAAGATTTTGTTCACTGGATTAACATTTTTGGTCTACTAAAAGATGATGTGGTGGAAAATGAATTTACACCCATTTTCCATCACATGATCTGAGAGCATCCTGTGTTTTGCCTTTAACTAAATTATCAACAATCTATTAAAATCTTTTAATCTTTTCTTTTTTTTTTTAAGTACTTTATTTTCTATTTTGCACCACTTTCAAATGCTTCTCTTTTCTTTCTGTAGCTTGGTTTAAATCTGAAATAATGTGGATATTTAGCGCTCAATACAGCCCATGCATTTTGTAACAGTTTTAATCACTAAATAGATTTTCCGTCCTCTTTCCAGACAGAAACCAGAACATTCTGCTTACATTGATAGGAAACACATACTGTGTTTTTCTCTCCTGGGTCTTTGAAGAGACGGCTGGTTGTTAAGTTGTGCCCCTGGTTAGAAGGCTAATGACATACTCTGCTCTGTACAGCAGGTTTCATATCAGTAATTACCATCCGGTGCAGTGTGTGTTTGTGCGTGTGTGTGTGTGTGTGGGGGGGGGTTGACAGGAGTTATAGGAGCGGTTTGAATTTAAATCGAGGGTTTTGAATGAATTTGTGCGTAAAGACTCGCATCATGCAAGTAAGAGTTTTCCCCTCACTTGTGCATTTTGAATAACACGTCACAGCACGTGAAAGCTGCACCCGGATATAAACCTGGAATGTCTTGTGGAGGATTTCTGGTCTCTAAAAAGTGAAATTTACAGTTATCTGAAGGGTAAATGCAGCTGTGTGTTAATAATACCTTCGAAATTGAACAAAATTCATTGATTCTGTACTCTGTTACAGTTGCATGTTTTTCTTTTTGTACTATCCTGCTGGTAAAGACAGCGTTTCAGTTTAATTTGCATTATTCTTTCTTGGAAGATGTAGCCCTCTGAGTAAAGGGTGGCTTTTGTTGCAGTTTGTAGTCGAAGCTGAAATCGTGATCTATCTATTGAGTAGCAGTATGTGCGATGGAGGTGCGACATCCTTCCAGAGGTGCTACATCACGCCTCCAGGTATGCTTTTCAGCACTCACATCTGCCGCCATGGTATCTGTTGGAACAGCTGAGAAAAGTCTCACTGCTTCCTACACGGCCACACTAAGCACTAAGCAGCATGCTTGATAAAGCAGAAACTTGTTGATTGTAATCCCATGTCCCCTCCTAAAGCAAACCCAAGAGACTCTGAGATGAAGTTTAGATTTGAAACACGAGCCTAGTTTCTACTTAAAAGCAGAGACGGAAATGATGGATCTCTTTTTGAATCAACTCTGAATCACTGCCTTCCTTCAACAAGTAGGGGAAGTCTAACCTCAAAAAGCTTTGTTTTACCTGGTGCAAACAAACACATTCAATAAGGAATTTTCATGGTAACTACTACCTTTCTCTAATTATGCCTTACCAAAAAGAAGTGGGCATTAGATTGTGTTGTTTTGTTAGTTGTCCCCCAGAGAAAGCCATTAGTTAATGTAGCAAAGAGGACTTCACACCGTTGAGGCTTAAGCCTTCATTAACAGGAAGCACTCATTCACAGGCTTCCCCGCTGATTCTGGTCTTTTTGAATGACATTTAATCTCCTCCCCGTCCACAACAAAAATGTTGCTGCTCACTTCAGTTGATTTTTCTCGAGTCTTTGGCTCACTAACCTTTTTTTCCCCCCAGCTAAGTACAAATGAAAAGTTCCTTTTTGGCAGCGTGTTCTGCTTAAACTGTGAGAACAGCAGCCTGGTAGTAAGACATATCTCTGTATGATTTAACTGTATACGCATACACACACATACACACACACACACACACACTTAGGTGTTAATTGTACATAAACACTTTTGAGGCTTGACAGGCATTGCTGTTAAGCAAATACATACTGAATGCATGCAAGTTGCCTGTTGACACAGGAGAAAGGAACGTCTACTTCTAACACGACTGTATAGACGTGTGTGAATGTGTGTGCACATCAGAGAAGTGTGCAGCACATGTGTGTAGTGGAATACATCATGTTCCCCCCACAGCTGTCAGCTTGACACACTAGAGGTGATAAATGAAGGAAAATAAAGACCGTTTTATCAGGCTGCGGTGAAAAAATGCTGATCTTGTTCTTAGAAGAGAAACAACTTGGTCTATTTTAAGTCTTAAAAATAACTGATAAGGCAGCACTGTTATTCATCTCCATAGAGGATAGTAGACGTGTTGTTCTTTTATGGCATGATATACAAGGCATGCACTGCAGTGCACATTATAGACTCAGTTTTTGACTCGGCCGTTGCTGCGGTGTTTTGAATGGCTTGGATTCCATCACATAGTTCCTGGTGGTCACTGCAGAAAGGCTGCCACATGTAACAATGTAAGGCTGACACACTGTTTAGCCCGCAGCCAGATTTTATTCATGATCAAAGAACCAAATGGTTAACCTAAAATGAAGGCGCAGCCTCATGACATCGCTCATACCCTGGGATGGCAGATGTGCAGTTAATGTTTTCAGGCTAAGAATATATTATCTGTGTGTGGAGAGCGAAGTGTAAAGAGAAGCTTGTGTAACTCCAACACCATCACTGTGGCTGTTTTTTTTTTTTTTTTTAACCAGTTGTTATTATGAACCAACATTGAATTTTTTTAACCACAAAAAAAAACACATGACATGAAATCAGTCATTTCCTCTTCCTCTTTTACATCTGGTCTCTGCAGTGTGCGTGAGGATGCTCGCTCATTAATCAGCGAGCTTTGCTAAAGCCTCGGTCAGGAAGTAGAGAAATGGACTCCCAGCGAACATTTAAGCAGTTATTGAAGTGCCATACAAATGCCAAAAAGATCAAAAAGAGTTGGCCAATGTAAATGTGGCATAACTTCCAGTTTTAAAGACTTGCTGATGGTATCTGGGAATTGTTACCCGTTTGTCAAAACACCAGATATATGCTGTTCGTAACAGCTGCATGAAGTGTAAGAACTGGCACAGGCCACAGAAACAACAGTGGAATACCAATAGCTAGTTTTCGATCTCGCCGTCACTCTTTGAGAGGTCTGTCTTGCCTTTATCCTGCTTTTCTGTCTCTTACTGCATTATTTAACCCATACACACAATACTTTGCCCCCATTAACTTGTTGCATGAGGCTTATCAAAATAATGCTTGTCTTGCAGTAAGTGTCACATCACCTGGAACGACGCTTGACCACAATACCCATCAGATAAACTTCTGGTATGAAAATAATTGGAGGTTATCTTTTCAGTAATGGCCTTTTAAAGGCTTAGGCAGTAATGTAATTCATAACAGCTCCTTATAGCTTCCATTTATTTATTTGTAATGTTTTCTTTTATGTGCTTCCTTTTATTGTTTTTATCATTTGTTTCTTGTGCTTTTGCCCGTGTACCCTGTAAAGCACTTTGGGTTGCCTTTGGCTATGATGTGTGCTATATAGATAAATTTCCCTTCCCTTGCCTTTTGAGAATTTATGTTTTAAATGTATGTATTATTGTGTTTAATTTCCTTGTTGCAGTGAAAAGCCACAGCCGAACACATTTTATCAGGTTTGAACCACTGTTGCACGTCTTCAAAGGCAGTTTCCTCCTGTGGGTTCCAGTAGGACAAATAGCTACCTTCATTTCTCTTAAACGCTTTGATTAGGCAACTTTCTCAAAGCTTAGCGCTGCAGACGCAGTATTGATCAGAGAGAGAGAGAGAGAGAGAGGGCCTCTATCGACTCTTGCCCAGCCACTGCTACCATTCGTGAAAGCCATCAATCTATGCTGAGCTGAGCTGGGAAACCTGAGCTACAGTGAGATAGTATGGTTAGAGAGGCAGGGAGCTCCAACCTCGCTCTGATCTGATCCTGTTATTACCCCTTTGCCAGTTGGTGATTAGAGGCGTTTGACTGGTCTGTAAAATTCTGGAAAGCTGCTCCCGCCAGGTCCAATTCCCTTTCCATTTCCTCTCATACCTCTCCGGGCTAAAGGGGTGTGTGATCAGAAACACACAGAGAGGTAAAACATAGTAGGAGTTTAACCTTTTGCATGAGGTTGCAGTATTTATCCAAAAAAATATCCTGAAATAACCGTGAAGACGTTTTTCATATCACATAGGTTTATTTTGTGTATCTTGTGCTGGATGAAAGAGTTAAGTTTTGTAGCCCAAACTTAAACCTCTACCACAGTCACGTATTTACTGTAGATAGTCATGTTTGATGACAACACAAGGTGACATGTTCTGCTGCTGGTCAGCTCATGTGGTCAGTGCTGCATAGACACTGAGTTCCTTCTTCTTGTTAAAGCCTGTCTCTGAGTTTTAGTGGGTGTCAGGTGTAATTACAGTTGGCTGATTATAGAGACCTGGGTTTTCTCTGGCGAGTCAGACTGACCTGTTCCTCAGGTATAAACAGCTCTACGTCTGAGTGCCTGCTCTGGCACTTTCACAGCTCCCCGAGAAATCTCATCTGAACATCAGCTACTTAGCAGCTGCATTATAACTGATATTTACAACAAGCACTACTGGCAAAAAATGTCTATGGGATTTATCAAATGAGCTGCCGCCCTATGTTTTAGGGTGACTTGACCGTGTTTACTCAACAGTCTGTGCCGCAGTGCTGCCCAATTAGCTGTATGACGCACTGGATAGCAGATCTGCGAGTGTGTATGTGAAGGGGCCGAATATCCTGCAATTACAGGGAGAGCTCCGAAGATAAAGCCTGCTCCTGCAGACTGTGTGTCTCAGTGCGAGTCTACTGGGACATGGCTGCACTATCCTTTCTGATCTGGAAATACTGATGGCTCAGAAAATCCACCACCACTGCCTCAATCCCTACCTTTACACATGTTTGCTTTACACCTACATTATACATACAGTAGCATAGAGTTGAATGTTTTAGTGAGGAAAGGCAGTTTGTGGACTTTTTTGTGTGTGGCTCTCGAGGTGTGTGAGTCTTAACTGTTTCACCGTGGTTCTGGTCACCGCAGGCTGTGAAGATGTTTGACACAGGACCAGATCAGAAGCCTAATTCTCTGTGCACGTCCTCTACATCCGATAATGTGTGTAGGAGGGGGAAGTAGATACTGCAGCGTGCCTGCAGACAGCCCTGCACAAACACCGGAACTGTTGCAAAATGCAAAGCTGTCTGCACGAGAGACACAAGGACGTAACACAGGATAAAGAACGTACAAATGAGTTTTCTTGATGTCATTTTTAAAGTGTCAGTTCACCCAAATTACAAAACTATCTTCTAGATCTTCTCTACTGACACTTCTGGAGTCAGTCCAGTACAATGAAGGTGAATGGCATTTCCTTTGTGTTGCTCAAAGCACTGAAACATTTATCAACTTGTTTTGCCTGAGTTTATGTAATTCTGGTTATTTTGGACACCTGGCACACCTCACTTTTCAATAGGAACTGTTTTCTACCAGAATTATTAAGATTAAAAAATGCTGACAGCTGACTGCTTGACAGGGGTGGTGAGGAGATGAGAGCTGATGAGCTTTGTAAATGTTATTCTTCAATGATGTGAGAACCACAAACAAAGTTACATTCACCTCCATTGTATTGCGGTGGTGGCAGAACTGTCAGTAGTGGAGATCTGAAAACTTGGGTAAATAAAACCAAATGTATCTGCATGACTAGATACCACTAGTGTAAAAGAAATTTTTTATTTTGTGTTTTAGAAGAACTGACCTGCTCATGCACATGAGTGAGTAGTTTATTCCATCTTTCTTCCATATTTTGCCCCAGAGCGAGAAAAACCTTTTTATGTTCCAGCTTCAACCCAAACCTCATTGACATTATTCTGCTAAGTCCATACAGTGCTTCCTATTTATTTTGAGTCCTGGAAAAACACAATTCACTCCTCAGGTTCATGACCCTCCCTCTCCATAGCATCACCAGAGATGTCAAAGTTCCCCTCTTTATATTGCTTACATTTTCAAGTGCCTTTGTGGAGCGGGGGCTGGGGGCGGCGGCTTTCTTTGTCTGACCATGTCATTAAACACACATACAGCAAACCATTATCCCCTCTCTCCCCTCCCACAATCCATTTCCTTCTTTTTCTTCTCAGTATAGGAAATGAGCTCACTTCACTTCCCCTCCATTCTCATCGGGGTTATCCTGTCATTTTTCTGCACTGGGAAGGTCTGGTGCTCCTGGGCTTCCCCGGGGGGGCCAGCAGCAGCTCTCAGCTTTGTGCCTGTGTATATATGTTGAAACCAGCCAAAGTACAGTTAAACAGTCTAATGTCAAAATGTTACCCACAGGAAGAAAATGGATCCAGGTTTCAATGGAGGCTGTGACTCTCTGGTGCATCCTACCCTCAACAGTCTTGGAGGAGAAGTGGGTGGTGAGGTGGGGATGAAAAGGGAAGAGAGAGAGGATTAATTTAAATTACGACAAAATCACAGTAGAAAAGCTCTGTGAGATAAGGATGGAAGCGGAGGGTGGGCCACGCTTCATATTTAATCAAGTGGACAATTGAGCATGTCTGTATAATCAGCAGGGCAACTTCACTCAACCACAAATATCCCTGCTGCCCTCGTTCACAGCGCAGTCTTGGTTTGATCCTCTCAGTCTCTTCATCTGCTGTTCAAACGTGTTCTGAAGAAAGCTCGGAAGGACGAGCAAAAAGCGCGCAGAAAAGGGAAAATGAAAAGGCAAGACAGTTTCTATCTGATGAGAGGACGAGCTACATTAGAGATTTAATCTTTCAAAATGTCGTCAACAGGTGGTGTGTCTCTGTGTTTTGTTCTGAGTGACAGTGTGCTGCAGCGATGTGAGGTGGTGATGTAGTGAAGCTGTCAGAAAGCAGACAGCAGTAGATTTGTAGAGGATAGGGGGAGGTGTCACTCTCCCAGAGGTATGGGGTGGAACTGCTTGTAATCTCTTCCCTCAGTGTGCCCTTCTTCACTTCTGTAAAGTTTTCCAGTATCAGATTGAGTTTTTACCCGGCGGGACCTCGCTGCTGATCTGTCACATTTGCTTGGCTTTCACATGCTTCTTCTGGTGTCTGTTGTTTTTGAGTTGTGTGCTGTGGAGAAAGTGCATCAAGCGAGGTGTCTAACATAACTCCAGCAGCAGGGGCCCTTGTGAAGGTGATAGATGGTGGGAATAGTTTAGATCTCACACTGTTTTTTTTTCCCCTCCCAGGGGGGCTCAGGGTGATAATGTTGTGACAGCTGCACTGTCAAGACCGTAATTGAAAGGTCAGTCTGTTGCAGTCGTATTGGCTGTCCTCAGCTCTCTACTATCTGACAACTGGACAAACGTAATCCATGAACTACACTGGACTCTCTGATCTGGACCTTTTCTTTTCAAAATAAATATTCAATATGATCAGTATATTTAAAACAAGATATTGCATAATTTCTATATAAATCTCAATGAATCCAACCTAAATGTGGTCAACAGTAGACATTCATTATGTCACTGAGATGAAACCATACTGTTGCTACGCCCATGTGGTTAGGGTTTGTGAAAAGAGTTTATTCTAACATTGTGTCAGCTTCACAAATATTGGTCATATGTTTACTGGCTCACTACAGTAATATTACAGCCTTCTAGAATGAATGTTATTGATCAGAAGCAGTGTACTGTTACACCCCTACAAGCAGTCGTATCACATTCATGCCCTTTTCAGAGCACCTGAACAGGCAGCTGTTAGTGCTGTGGAGCCCGGCGTGCTCTCCAAATGTATTTTTCTTATTGCTTCAGTTACACTTGCAGCTAAATGACCTCAGCAACATTAATGACAGAAGACTCAAGTATGTGCTGTGAAATCAAATTATGCCAAGACGTGACGCTTGGGTTTTGAAGGAAATGTAGGATTTTTGTCTTGACAAATTATGTGGCACAAAAAAGCTGTGTTCACCTTCCAAAACCAATCAGAGCTTCCTTCTGTTTTATAGATTATGATCCTCTGCGGGTATGAGAGATTTCACGGTTCTCAAATAAGAACGGCAAACATGGAGAAGAATTTTAGACCATAATCATCTATTTTAGATTTCCTCATATTCCTGAAGATTTTCGAATCAGTTAATAAGGTTTCTTGTACTTTACACACACTAAAGTAAGTGATTATGTCCCATGTCAAATAGATTAAGCTTGGGATTCCATTAAAAACTGTTTTTTTTTCTTTTGCTGGCGTGTTAAGATCTCTCTGTCTCTCTCCTCTCTCGTTTACCATCTTTGATCATGGTTAACTGTGTTGCAGATGGAATTGATGTCATTTCCTGCCCCCCCACCCATCAGTCACTTCCTTTTTCTGCTGGCTGCATGTAAAAGAGAAGTAGATGTTAGTCCTTTGTTCGCTTGGTTGAGGAAACCAGCACCCATCCTGTGTCAGCTGTCTGGTTCTGATCCTTGTACTGTAGGCACCACTGTCTCTCTGAGTCTGTGTTAACACAAAACAATGAGACCCTGAAATGCTGATTTGAAGCATTTTTGCATTAAACATCCTGTACTTACAAAGAAGGAGAGCAGCCGCCCTCCTTCTTTTTTGCTCTCCATTTTTTCTCTGGAAATTATTGTAGTATTAACAATACTCATGCGTCAGTGTGTGAATTTCACAATGCAAGTGGCAGACTTTATGCTAAGGGGAAAAAGCATGGAAATTAACATGTATATGCGCTACACACCCCTTTAATGGCCAATAGCATTGGCGTTTAAGAAAGTGTTAGCTGTGATGCTTTGGGACTGTTATTACTCATCTTTTACACATAATACTCAGTCACCATCGTTATTTGAATCTGAACACACCCCTCAGGCTAGCATAGATTTTTGGAAAGAATGTGGTAGAACCATAAAATATGTTTGTACTTTGCTGTGTTGTTTTGTTTTTCCACCCCATAAAAAAAACAACTCTTAAAGCAGCAGGGCACAAGTGTGTGAAACCCCATACCAAGCTCTCTTAAAAAAAATAAAGAATCCCCGGCAACGCAGGCTGGGCTGTGCCACTTGTAATGTGTGTGTGTGTGTGTGTGTGCGTGTGTGTCGGGGAGGGCTTTCGTGTGGTGTATAATTTGGCATGTGGGAGGCAGGCTGACATTTCGTCACATACGACATACGAACTAGTATACAACTTGAAATCAGTTAAAAATCATGTGAGGGAAATATTATTAGTAGGAGAGTTTAAAATAAAAGCACATATTGAAATACAAAGTCAACAACAATAGAACCCTTTACTACTTAATAGCATAGCGTCTTAGATTTAGCCCTCTGTAGCCGTGACACATGACAAGTGTCTCTGGGATGAAAAGGTGATTTATTAGTTGTGCGTGTCAAAGCATGCTGCTGTGTCTCCTCCCCACAGAGACTCTGCATGTGGAGACGATATACAAACAGAACAGTTGCTGGTGTATCTATTAAAAGCAGGTGGTTGAAATGGTTGTTTAAAAAAAGATTGTGATTTTTTGATAAAATGATCTGTGCAGTGAATATGACTTTCATGTGAAATCTTGAATGATGTTTGGTTCCACAGAAATATTATATCCACCGCAACACAAACTAACACACACAACACCTGGCTATTAATGGCTTTAATTTTGGTGGAAGTGAGTTAAATAGGAGAGGCTTTAAGAAGAAAGGTTTTCATGTTCAAGGGAGTGGGGAGAAAACGCTGACTCAGCTCCTATCTTTCACTGGCTCTCTCATTGACGGGGGTGATGTTCTCCAGGAAGGCTTTAGTCAGATCTGATAGCAACTTGGGAGCTGCTTTCACTTTGCTGCTGTTGGTTGTGTGCACGTGTGTGTGTGTGTGTGTGAGTGCATCTCATGAGGCCAGAAACACAGATCAGCTTTGTTTTTATGGTCACATAAATGTATGTACAGTCCCTATGATGCTTCTGTGGGTGAGAGTGTGTGCTTATAGGGGAAGGAAAGCACCTTATTGTGTTAAAAATGAAAATATCTAAGGCTAAGTACCACCGCGCTTCCCTGTGTTTTTTTTTTTTTTGTTCAATGTTCTGCTGCAAACTAAATGCTCTAACAATAGCAATGACTCTGAGGTAAAGAGCTCATAACTGTGGGAAATTCCCGGGGGAAATTAGTTTATTGGTTCCTCTCAAACAGGGTTAGTTTCCATGAAATGACCTCACCAATAATGTCAAACAGTGTTAACATGCCAAGTAAAACAAGATCTTTCTCCCTCAGTTCTGGTGTACCAGCATGCTGCAAGTCACTTGGACTATTTTCACAGGAGCCTAAGAATTTGAATACAAAAATTAGATTTTATGCTTTGGGCTGTAAATCCCTTTTTAAATATGACAAACTGTACCTCAATCCTCACTTTTACGTCAGTCCATCTACATTCTATTATAATGTCAACTCTGGATGTTACACTAGTGTAGCGCTTTCCACTTAAATAACTCAAATTGCAACAACTGTGCCAATGGCTCGAGGAGTTGCCCTCCATTCCCAGCGTGGTTGTCGAATGTTAGTGAGCCGGAGGTTAGGAAAACTAATAAGTAGAGCATACGATGGTCTCATTCGCATTATTAAGAATTCCTTCCCACAGACGGGGAGTTCATTGTGGTTCAAATGATGCTTGTGCCGGTGTAATCACAGCAATTACACTCTGACAAAAGGAAAATAACAACAACAGCCGAGGAGATATCAGCGAGTGTGTGCCCACCATTTGGTGAGTTCCCGATAAAGAAAGGAGAAAGGAGAAAGGAGCAAGAGAGAAAATGAGCAACAGAAATTGTGTTTGACAAAGCCACACTTCTCCTAGCACCCCACTGCTCACAGCTGCAAACATAAACAATCACAATGGCTGACTAATCAGGTGTGTTTGAGATAACGCTGAAGCTAGGTATGGCCTGACTCACATGTTCATATAACTATTCCTCTTTATGACCCTCTATTTCCATTTTTGACCTTTGAAACTTTGGGGCAAGACCTGGATGCTGTATATACTGTAGTTACAGAATAACTGGATAATGATATGGACCATGACAGGATACAGCAGAAAGAGAAAGTAGAAAGAAGTAGTGGATGGTGTTTGGATCCATGGATATACTGTAGTTCACTCCCTGCCAGAAGTGGAAATTAAGTCTGTTCACTTAAGTGTGAACAGCAATGGGGTACTTGCACTTTGCCTTCACTTCCACTACTCCACTTTACTTTGCTGCATTCATCTGCTAACTGCACCTACTTCATAGATTAAGATTTAGCTTGAAAAAACATACAATACGCTCATAAATAAACTACCCTTTGAATGCTTTGGTATGTTTTTAAACCATGACTTAAAAGTATTTTTTTCATGCCTCTTTTTTTGTACCTAAGTTACAGATTGTATTGTTTTTTCCACTGCAGCTCTGGGGACTCATCTCAGATGCTGAGGGCAAATTTAGATGCTATCACATTCAGTTGAGTCAAAATATGTGCAACTGTTCCAGAAACAAACTTAACACTGTGTTTGGTTGCAGTATGTTTTTGCATAATTATATTTAGTAGAGTAGTTTCAGTGAATGTGTCCCTGCAGCTTCTGTTATTGATGTTTTCTGTGCGCCAAGTCTACAAGTTCAAACCAGTTAACACTTTATCATTTGGAGCAATGATTATTCTGCCCTTGCTTAAAACCGCCTCGCTTGTTAATGTGAGACGAAGGCGAGTGACTCTGTTTGGTGACCCCAATGTCAGACCACCACTGATGCTCTGTAGGAATAATGGAACCATAATTACCTTTTAACTCACTGCACAGATTTGCCCCTTTACTCTTGAATAAGGTTTAATGATTGGCTTAGTTTTGTTTGCTCAAAGCCGGAGCTTTAGCTCTGTATTAGACTGTAATAGGTCTTTATTGCTCTGGCACGAATTATTGGCTAATAAAAGCACATTTCTGTGTTTCTGTTCAGTGCTCACTCAGAAAGTAAACTTCCCTGCCCTGTTAGTGTGGCTGGTACTGTACATTGATGCCATAGCTTATTTACTTGGTGTTTTTGAGCTTGATACCATTTGAGGAGGATAAGCTGAAGTCTGGCAGGCATTTGAACACAGATTCTTTTGTCCATAGATGTGTTGACTGAGGTGTAAATTGTCTAAGGTGAGTTGTGCAAAGAGGACGGAGGGGAGAGTACGATTTATGGCAAGGACAAGAGAAAGAGGGAGGGGTGAGGGAAGGAAGGAGGGCAGGGGTTAGCAGACTGAAAGAAAATGGTAAAGGAAGGGGGGCTGTGTAGCTGTAAGCAAAAGCCTCGAGTTGGAGCAGAGCAGGGTGCAGCTGAGCCTCTGGCAGGGACACAGCACTGAGGGCTTTATTGTGATTTGTAATTATGTGGTTTTCTGTGGGGCCTCAGTTTGGTGCGCTCCCACACTGAGGCTCTTTTTAGCCAGGGAATACTGAGTAGGAGAACAGAGAGAGAGAGAGAGAGAGAGGGTGGGGCCGGGGTCACTGTTAACTATGTTGAACCAAGAATGAGCAGACATGACTGGAGCTCCAATTGAGTGTTGAACTGCAAAAAGCAGTGACTCAGAAACAGTCAGGTTTATATATACATGTAGACTTAACTTCTTAGAAAAAGGACAACTTTCCTTCTCGCCATTTCCTTTGTGGGATCAACATGTGTGTTAGTAAGATATTTGAACTGGACCAACTCTACATTTGTACAATCACAGAAAAAGTAGCGAGAGGTCAATAATAGAAAAATCCGCATGACTTGACAAGCTGAATATAAATTATTGGTATGTATACCATGTTCAGTAACTGAAAACCGTACCTGATGTGTTTTATGAGAGGTAAGTGAACAGGTATGGGTATGAATGTTTTCTGAAGCCGGAAATCCTCATTAACAGCTGGCTGATACAGTGTATTTACTGGTGCAGTAAAATTAGAGCAAATTATAAACTTGATCATCAGTAATTCTTCAATCTAAGGCCAGGGCCAGATGTTGTTTCATAGAGGGTTGACTGCCATAGATCTGTCTCTGGTAATTGTGGTGGGCAGAACTTAATGCAAATATCTTCATTCATGTGTTTTACAACAAGCTGGTGGAGTTTGAAGAGCTGTCAGCCATTTGCTTGTTTTTGCATGAGTGATGGTGGTCTGCTCTGGAGTGGCTCAGCTTTCCCCGGTCGTGTGCTGATTGAGACCTGAATCTTTATTCTTGGCAGCCTCTGGAGAATGACAGATGATGCCTTTTATATAAATTTGGAGGAAAGGACAAATAGGCTGCAGACAGCAGAACAAACCAAAAAAAACAAAGATGAAAAAGAGAAGGGAAGTCACAAGTTTAGGTGTCTTCCAACAGAACATGAAGGAAATGATGAACCGGACTATGAAGAAAGGAGCTTGAGGGGAGAGCAGAGGTGATAACAAAGTGTTGCAGTGTTGAATTGCTGTGCTGCATGTTTTGCTGTCAGTCAGTGGCTGGCTGTGCCTGTTAAGTTGAAGAGCGCAGACAGCTGCACCAAGATGAGTTTGAAAACAGGGCAGGAGGAGCACAGCTTCATCGGAAGCCTCTCCCCTGTGTTATGCCCGCTAGCCACTTTAATTGTAGTGCCGGCAGAGCTGGACATTTATCACTATAAGGTGCACAACTGAAATAGCTTATGAAGTTC
Source organism: Enoplosus armatus (assembly GCF_043641665.1). Taxonomy (NCBI): domain Eukaryota; kingdom Metazoa; phylum Chordata; class Actinopteri; order Centrarchiformes; family Enoplosidae; genus Enoplosus; species Enoplosus armatus. The sequence continues at coordinate 13,169,902 of NC_092182.1, read as the reverse complement.
GTTGTGATTTGTTTTATATTGATCTGAGTTTGGTTGAAGGCTGAATGCTTTTGAAAGTACTGTTCGTAGTTTGTTAGTTTTAAGTCTAGCATGCTGTGTGTAGCCAGTGACTCAGAGCCTTTCTGTGTATCTGTGTATCGATCTGTCTTCTCAGAGTTTGCCCTTTAAAAGCAGGCTGAGCCAAAGGCACAAGTCCATGCATTGACTCAAACCTGGCCACAAAGGTTGCCGGTTGCAGCAGGTTGATTTCCTGTTTTTCTGCTTTCTTTTTTTTTGCCTCTGCGAAACACTGCATGCACTTAGGCCTACAACTGTCTGTGCATCCACATGCAAATAATTATCAGATCAGATTCATGAGATAAGTGTAGGTTAAATTCAGCCCTCGAAGTTGCCCGTACACATTTTCCGTTTGGCACAGTTTTCTTTGATTTGCACATTGTCACGTAATCTGTTAAAGTAGACCCCCTTTCTTTAGCAATTTCAATTGTGGGCTAAGGCCTGTGGTGAAAAATGGCCTGCCCTTTCCTCTCAAGTTTGATTAAAGACTGGGGGGAAATGAGGCATCGAGACAATGGAGGATTCTGGGCTGCAGCAGTAGCTTGGGGGAGGGCCTCCCTGCTTTCTCTAGGGGACCCTAAATACAGCTTTTCCCATCTTTACAGGAGAACTGTTTTATTAACATTGTCACTTCTCAATTACAGCCCCGCTCAGCTCAGGCACATCTGTAATCCTGATGTTTTCCAAGCTCTGATTCTCAGCGTTTTTATTGGCTAGACAAAGTAGTTTGGGTCTGCAGTTTGTGAAGCGTGAGGCAGATCAGTGCTCGTTGTGAGCTGTAAAGTCTTCAGTTTCAATGTTTTTTTTAAGTTTAGTGTTTTAAAGTTCATTGTGTAGTTACTACACACCCTGTAAGATAAAATGATCCGTTGTCGTGTGATGTTCTTGTGAGGTGATTTGGGTTAGTAGGTGGTGTTTGAATTTGAAAAGAGAGGAAGAAACGGACATAAACCAGGGAAAACTGTGTGTGTGCATGAATACAGGCATAGGGAACAGGAAGGGCAGGGCGAGGGCTGTGCAGCGTGTTTCCTGTGAGGCAGGAAGTGAGCAGGGTCAGACCACAGAAGCACTATGAGTTATTGCTCTGAGCTGCCGCTGCCAAAATCCAAAATAAACAATCCGTTGGTGCCTCACTCTTCCCTCTGATTTCGGACTTTATTCCGATTAGACTACTATTCAGTTTCGTCTTACTGGCCAGTCAGCAATGAGGATACAGGGAGAAACTGACAGACTGGTTCTTTACGAAGTGATCTACACTAAGTCTCATCTCATTCTGTCTTTTTTTCTCCTCAGACCTTTACACATTCCTAAATTGCAAAGGAAACACACAGGTCCCAGGTCCCTATACCTGGAAACACCTCTGCGAAAGTTCCTGAATGCAATAGAAAAGAGCTATTAGTATCAGTAATGCAGTATGAGGGAGAACAGGGACCCGACATTTGTCTGAGGATCAAGCCGTGACCTTTCACATGAAAAGAGGAGAGAATTAAAGGAGCAGAGAGATGGATGACTCAGCTGTTTGGGTCTAGTCTGTTTACGCTGAATTAAGTAGTGGATGGGGTATGTGCTTCGTTGCCCCCCTTTTTGTGTCATATTCACACACACACACACACACACACACACACACACACACACACACACACACACACACAGAAAGTCATTAGTGCAGATGGGTGTGTACTGGACGAACAAACTTCTGTACTGTTTTTTGCTTTAATTTTAGTCATTTATTAAGGTACCTGCTGAACACCAGCACTGCATCAGCTATGGATCATAATATTATATTACAGGAAATGCACAACAAAAGTTAAGACACCACTCAGCATGTAAAAGCATACCCAACATTGTTACAGACTTAAGTGATGTTCTTTCATAAAGGATTATCTTGTGTTTGCCTCATTTCCCTTTTTGAAAATGTGATGTACAGCTAAGCAAATAAACATTGTTTTTCATCATGTGACGTAATTGTGACATATCCTTTTCTCTAGAAATTGCAGAAAGCACGACAGATTTATCACAAAGGTTTAAAGTTGAGGAAATGTGGCACCTCAACTATGACCTACTGAACTCTTTAAACAGCAAAGTTAAATCATGAATTTGGGCCAGTTGGCCGCCTTTTAATTCTCTTGTGTGGATATATGTCTTTGTCAAATTGATGTACAGCCTTGAGTACTTTCACCGGTCATAAATTACTGACTTTGTGAAACATTACACCAATCTTTTTACACCAACGTCGCTGTTATTATACTATACCGTTGTTCGGTTTTCAACCAGCAAACAGTTCTCATATCAGGGGCGCTCTCACAGTCCAGCTTTATTCTGCTTATTCTAAATCATTCTCTGTGGATTTGTAATTACTGTGATGTATAGCTGCTATAGCCAGACTGAATCTCTTACAATGCTCCTGTGAGATCATGAGTTTTGCAAATTTAGACTATTCGGACGGATGGCCCCTTAGTTTACAGGGGGTTCTTTAAAAACCTTTTATTACCATAACCACATTCACTTGTGGGCAGTTAGCCCTGGGTCATATGTTTCATTATAGTGCCATTGAAAGTGAAAATGTAGTGTCAGTATATTGATATATTTAATCCTGGACACAAAAAGACTGACTAGACAATTTATTTTTATTTTTTTTAACTGAAAACAACTGAGTAAACAGCCTAAAGTAATAGAAAATGTGGCATGGCAGAACCAGCAGTTTAAGAGGGTGTAAACCCCGACAAACCACTGCATCAACAGAAATCTTCTGTAAGCTCTGCTGTTAGTTTACAGCAGAGAGAAAGAAAGAAACACATCTTTGTGACATAAATTGTTTATTTGCAACCATGCAGTGCATATATGAAAACGTTACTCAAAGTGAGAACAATAGAGAAAATATACCCTCTGAAAAACCCAGTCATTTATTATCCTTCCTCTACTGTAGAATCAGCAGGAACTCCTTCTTTTTTTTGGGAACACAAGTGTTTGTAACAGGACATGAAACTGAATGACAGATGTGTTTACTCTGCCCCAGTTTCTGCCTTAAAGCGCTCCTCATAAGCTTCGACTCTTATTTGGAAGTCAGCGATGGACCTCTTATCGAAACTCAGCTTTCTTAACTGGCACATTTTATCTTTCTGCTTCATTGTCGAAATGAAGAGAAAGTCAAGAGGGCGTGTGACTGACTTATACATTCATAAAATACAAACAATTGAATTGATAGACAATTATTTTTACAGCAGATGCTGAACAGTAAATTGCATGTTGTTATCATTGGTTACTGGCATTTCTTAAAATGCTCTTCACCACCACACTTTCTAAGGTGCGCTTCCACATTTGTTGGATTGTTCTTTATGGCATTTTTATGCGCACATGTCCCCTGCTTGTTAAAAGGCACACAAAGCTCAATCTCACTTTGAGTTTTGTGCATCTTCACATGGACATGCATACGTGCAATATCATCTAACAGAAAGACCAGGTGTGCATGTTTTAACAAGGTTTTCCTACCATGATCTATGACTTTCTGCTTAGAAAGGGGAGACAACTCCCCTGCTATGTATTACATCAAACATTTGATCCTTCGGCTGGCCATGCCAAAATGATTTTTTTTATTAGTCCAGTATTAGGACTTTCAACTTGGGTATGTTTTGTCATTACAGTTTGGCGTCAACTTGTTTCCTACTTCCGTGCCCTTTTTTCTATGTCAACCGTTATACCAAAAGACCCACAATCTGCTATAGACCTGCGTTTGTTGCCTACCCGGAGTTAAGACCACACGCTGTAGAACCCTGACAAATACTGCTGCAGAATAACATTTTGAATTACATAACACGTGACAAGGATTCTGCTGTATTTGCATCAGCAGAAAAGATCCTTAGCATCAAACCCAAAGTTGCATCAGCAACTGATAAGACTGCATTGCACCACTTGACAAAATGTGTAAAGGCAGTTGGAGCCGAGACAAAAACGCTTGTAATGTAGGTGATGGAGATGAAGGAGGAACGTGGTGAAGGAAAAAGATTCAGAGGAACAACAAAAATGAGAAAAGAATTAGTCGTAATCAAAGAAACCCCTGTGGTGATATTGAAGAAGATGAAGGAGAGGAAACAAATGAATCTAGCTCAAGTTCAAAAACAATAACAGAAAAATGCACATCTCTGAGTGAAATAGCGATTCTCATTTTATCCAGAAAATTCTGCAAACTTGCTGGAGAAACATATGCATGTGTGCAACTTGGGGGAAAAAAAGTATTTATGGAAATTTCTTTGTTGGATGTCTATTATAGACAAAATGGGAAAGTGCTCCCACACCCAAATTCACCATCATTTTCTTTCAAGACCTGCAGAACTTAAGATGTTTCTCTTCAATCCAGATCTTCAACACTGTTAGACAGGAAGTTAGTGCAGGGTTTCACAGAGGGTTAGGCTTAATAATTTGCTTCTTCAAATATTATATTTTTGTGCATGGTAAAACCTTAATCTCTCATCATGGATGATGACAGGTTTGCTGGGAGATTTAATGGAATATGAACACTTGAACCTCTGAAGTACCGCGTCTGTGTGCCTCAGCTTGACCTTCACAAGGGCAGGCAGAGCAGTCTGCTCTGACTTCCTGTAGACTGTGTCAGAAAGAGGTGGGAGTTTAGCATATTGGGTCCTTTGACGCCAACTTCCCCTTAAGCAGTGAGCAACCTTTTTTTGCCCTGTGACAGTGAACTTGTGAGTGTAAATTATATGAAATGGCTTGCTAGATGTGTAAGAGATAATGCGTCACCGTCAGTCTTTGGAATACAGCGGTGGCCTAAAGAGAGCTTGTGATTGAAAGGTTGTAATAGATCTGGGCAGGGAAGTGAATGAGCAGCACTGTGGAGGTGCCCTTGAGCAAGACACTTAACCCCTGATTCTCCATTGGTGCTGCTCAGTGGCCATCAGATCAGACTGTGGTTGTACTGGACAGCTTCCAGAGCGTGGGATGTTCCTGTAAATCAGCGTTCATGCTCAGTGAATCTACTCTGGATAAATAAGGGTCAAAAACTGAGAAAAAAGTCAACAGTTATATACACTCAGCAAAGAGACCTTATCTCCACCTTCTCTTTATACCATGTCCTGGATGAAGCCAGAGGGCCCCGTTGCCAGGCTGCGTTGTCAAGGAAATTGTTTTGTTGTTGAGAGTCAACTATGAGGCTTTGCTCTCAGTCTAACAGTGTTAATAAATTAATCTGCTTTGTCTGGTCATCTTTGACCCAATGTTTGATGACAGTCTTGTGCGTGTCGGCTTCAGTGAACTGTAATTGTTAACGTGTGGAAAGGACCGGGTGGCTTAGGGTTTCAGCTCTCTGGTTACTATGGCGATTATCACTGGAGCAGAGTGTGTTTTGAAAGCAAACAGGTCTGTTTTGGCACTACTGGCTGGGAGGATGTCACTGACGGCGGCAATGAAGGTGACTGTGTGCGCCTGCATGTCTGTTTTTAAAAGAAAATGTCTGACTCGGGTCCTGTTTTTCCTAGTTTTGGCCATTGATGGATTGATTATGATAATGTAGAGATGTGGCATAAGTTGTGGTGTTTGATTTATGATGATGACTTTTAGTTTTCTAACTACTTTGCAGATTTCAAATACTAATGTCACTGAACACATTTACTGGATTACATAAAGACCCACATTTTCCATTGGTTCCATGAGGATGGAATAAAAGCACAAATTAACATTTACTGTATGCTATGGCTGTGCTAATCAGATGCCAGTAAAATGATCTCAACAGATTAAGTTTTTACTAGCCCTTTCATTCAGAAAAACATGACCATCCTTATATATATTTTAGCATGTGTGTGCCTAAACTTGTGTCTCCTTCAAACCCAGTTACCTTTTCTGCCCTGCAGCCAATATGAGTAGCTGCTGTCACTGTAGAGTCCTGTCAATAACTGTTACTTACGTGCTGCTGCCGTCCCTCTGATAGCTAGCTAGCCAAAACCCTGTGCCAAAATATTGCCAAAAATAGACTGTGTTCAATGACTGGACAAAAAAACCCAACTTGTTTGTGTTTGTTGGCACGGAGCTCATGGGTTACGTACAGGATTTCACTGGTCGGACACACCTGGGCTTGAGAAATCCTCTTTCCCAACATTGTTTTATTTTTCAGTGAGAAAGGACGGCATTGGTTGTTTGCAATTAACAAACTGCCTGCCTGTCTGGCTCTCACTTTCTCTCAATGAGTCTCTTTCGCTCCCTCTCTCAGAGTCCGGGGCCATCGCTGTGGTCAGCTGCAGAGAGAGGAACCTGAAAGGAAGTCGCATAAACAAAAGCAAAGTGAGCCACACAAAGCTGCAACGAGGCTTTGGTAGACATGCTGGTTCAGGGGCAGTGTGCGCACACAAAGAGCTCTCTGTGAGAGTGGTAGTGCTCCGTATTCCTGTGGAGTACTCACTCAGTCACACAGGCATTACAATCACACACACAGCAACAGTGCACGTAGATAAACTTGACTTGAGGATATTGTTTTTAATCTTTTAGTACAAATGTATTTTTTATGGTGTCATCCCTTAAGTTTAGCTTAAAAAGTGTCAACAGATATCTGTACTCGCTGCCAGGCTCAGTCAACACTCACCATAAGGAAATGCTAACAGAAACAAGCAATGGTAGTCATGTTCCTTATGGATACTAGTCATAAATTAAATTTGGTGTCATGCTTGTTGACATTTGCTCGCTCTCTCTGGGTCAATGGTTAAATAACTGTTGTTTAACTGTCAAAAATATTAAAAGAAATTTACAACCCTAGTGGATACCTAGGTGAGCCTATGTCTGTAATGGAGGTTAAGTTGCCATCATGTCAGTAACGCCTCCAGCAACAATTCATTCGAGCTGTAGTATTAGAGTTAAACCTTAAATTCTCTGATGACTGTGGCTGTGTTGGTCCTTTTCAGCTGATTTATGTTTCTAATCTGACTCTGATCTGCTGGTTGCAGCACTTCAGTATTGCATCATAAACATGATTAACACAGATGACCTATCTTGAATCTTATAGGCAACTTAAATGACAGAATTATGTGCTGAGCTCCAGGAATGTACAGCGTTGAGACTAACCAAAGTGGTTTGTTTGCTAGATAGACGGCATGGCACACCCTGTACTTTCTAAAACTTGAGCCATTTTATGCTGCTTACTTTTTTATCTTTCCCCCTCTCAATCCATCTCCTGCATTTCTTTCCGGATGTGTACAGAGGTCTATAGCATAATGCTAGAAAAGGGATGGGTACCAGCCGTGTTCAGTGAAGTGTGGGTTGGTGCATAGCTTTTTCTCTGCTGATGTATGAGGTTTATTGCCTAAAGTGCAAAACTACCAGCCTGCATGCTGTCTCATGCAAGTAATGGAATATCAGAAATACCTGGATACCATGGATTAAAAGCAAATTTTGAGAGGAACCATTGATAGAGAAAGCTTTATTATTCCTCAACCTCACACTATGCAGTATCAATTAACATATTGCAATCAAAATTTTTCTAAATGTAGCTGACAAAAGTACATTTGTGTTTTGGGTAAAGCTGTGCAGAATCATTGACACCAAACATATCTTGTACATGCTGCTAAAGGACAGCATAAGACAAATAACAGATGGAAGGCCATGCATATCACTGGTGTCGAATATACATGCATACCTCATATGTAGTCTGTCCCTTTATTATGGGACAGTAATGCGTGACTTTAGTGAACCTTGAGATAGCAGAGTGGCAGGAACAGCTTGAAAAGGTCAGTTATAGCCGCCATTGAACAGAAAGAGAGAATTCATGAGGCTATAAAGTGGCAGTGTGTACAGGAGGTCGGGCAGACACTGTAAAGCAGTATCTGTCGTACATGAGTAGCAATAAACGGCACGATCAGGAAAGTATATGCAGAGGAAACGGGTTTACAGCACAATGAGTGTTGAGAAGAGAACGCAGGTTATTGTGTGTCAGTCTCAGAAATGTCAATGAAATTAAAGTTGTCTTTCTACAGGCAGGTCAAAGCCCAGGGTTTCGTCCTGAGAACGCATGCACATTTCATCATTGTTGATGCAGTGGTCTTTTAGTCATCTTTTAGTTAAGTGAGGCATATTTTGAAAAGAGGCTCTCTGTTAGTTTTTTTTTCACAGTTAATATCTATACTTAAGGTGGCCTGCTGACACAGTTTTTTTTCTATTGCCCAAAAATGAGCACAGGAAACACTTTTTCCTTTTTTCTTTTTTATAATGTTATCTCTGTATTAATGCAAATTCAACATTTCCTCTGCAGTACATACTTTTCACAATAAAAGCCTCCCAGTGAAGAAATCCTGTGACTGGAAACCCAGCTGAAGTTGTGGAGCATAAACCTCAAAATACAAGCGATGCAAACACCACGTTTGTTTCACAGAGTTTATTTCTAAACCAACTTTCCGTCAACCCTGGATTTGGTGTAAGTGTGATGGAATTACGGAGGGATAGCAGGTGTCTGTTCGACATTTCAAACAGAGATAACCACAACCACGTTGTCAAAGAGAATTGGTAGAAGAAAAGTGCAACTGTCCATCAGCAACTAGGTTTGAGTGATTGAAAGAGCAGAGCACCTTTTTAATGAATCTGCAGAGGAGAGAAACTGGTTGGGGGGCCTGTGTAGACCGTGTCACCAGCAATCCTCCCTGCTGTTTTGTCTCGTCTTTCATGGTGTCACGCAGCGTCTTGATAGTGGACAGCTGACAGTTAACGGCCCACTGACTAGTGAGGACAACTCAAGGTTGTTTGTGGACCAGTGATGTGTGTTGTGAGAATTCAGGATTCTTTCTGGTATAAATTGTCATTTGCAGCAGGTAGGACATCCTCCACAGGTGGTGAGCAAGAAGGTTCTTTGAGTTCCTTGAAAGTCATGTCAATGATGTAATATCCTAACACGCATGTATGGCTACAGTGCAGTGCTTATTTGCTGCGCTAGTAACATTGTGCCCACTGAGCCAACCAGTCAAAACCTAGAATATCAGCAGCTCAACAACTTCCATCATGATTTAAAATAGGGGGGCTCAAACACTGCACAAGAACCAGAATTGAAGGGTTTCATTGCACTCGTCTTCATGATGTCACAAGTCAACTTTAATTATTTCATTCAGAGAAAGGTGTCAGTCAGCAAAGCAAGTTTCAGCTTGTATGCTATGAGGAAAATGAACCGTTGAGCTACCACCCATTTCACCCCTCCCCTTTTCATTTCCTGTGCTTTTTTTTCAATTTGCAAGTTGAGGTTGCTATAGTGACGCGGAGATGGAATAAACTTCCTGTCTGTTTCCTGTGGTTAATTGCGGCCTCTTTTGGCTCTTTTTTTTCTCTACAATCTCATGCATACTTCAGATGTGTTGATTTCACACTATTCATCATTTCATGTAGATGATTATAACGTACATTATCAGCTTGCTTGATGAGTAAAACACATTTTCCGAACCTTGTTTTAAATGTGGATCTGTCAAGAGTATTCCGTTATGCGTTTCCTGATAAATGATCTTTTCAAGACTTTACCAAAAGCAGGGGAAGAAACACGTTGAGAGCCTCCTTTATAACTGAACTGACATCATGTAAAGTCGAGTCAAGTCAGTTGTATATGTTATAATGCCCAATATCACAAATGACAAATTTGCCTCAAGGGGCTTTACAATCTGTACAGCATGTGACATCCTCTGTCCTTAGACCCTTGATTTGGAAACACAACCCCCCCCCCCCCCATTTTTTGTGAAACAACCCAGCTGTTAAAATCATTTTCTCTGACCTGTAATTCTTACAAGTCACCTCTCACATCAAATGTACTGACAAACTGTTGTATTTTAAGAGATCTTATGTGCTTGCCACAACACACCCTACGAAATGTACCAAAGGCTGCGTCACTCTGGGTTATTCATGTCAGTTAAATCCTAAAAACCTTAACTTCCCTTCCCTAAAGCCTTTAGGCACTTTACTTCATGGGCACTGGCTTTCCTCATCTCCCCTCCTTCAATGCTAATGTCAGTCCAGTTTTTAACATCAGACTAGTCTGAATAAAAATACATGTGTTCAAGTATTTTCAAGATTGGATGATTTTACTTTGTTCAGTTCTGGATCAGATACTGTTTAGGTTCAGAGTGTCGCAAAGTACACAGAATATAAGCAAATTATATTTCAGGAAAGTAATTAGAAATCATATAATATATTAGCATCTCTTAGATCATTGATTCTAAATGACATCTCAGCTTTAACCCAAGAGAAACGCCTTGTCTTGGCTTGGATGGTTATATCACATGTAGTATAATCAGAATGGTTTTATAATTGCTTTAGTTATTATTTAGCTTTTAAGTTAATCTTGAAAGAGGACAGGTTTTATCTGAGTTGAAATTGGACTCAGTGACTCATTTAAACTTGAGCTGAAATGCTGAGCGATGATGTTTGCTCTGGTCATGTCAGGTGCATTGGTCTGGTCGGCCTTTCATGTCTGCAGGCTTCAAGGCCAGTGCAGCCCCTGATTTTTAGGGCTGTGAGAAGGCCAGTCGTCTCAGGCAGCCTTGTCTGCTCTTTGATCGATGGCCTTTCAGTTTGGAGTAATTATCTCAGGCCAGACTGGGAGGCTGGTGACTTTGTGGACTGCCGTGTCCACACAAAGGCGCATAAACCTAAAAAAATTCTGATTACATGCGTAAATGAGTTGCACCCAAAGCAGAGGTATCAGATTATTTTCAAAAGGTCCACTGCCCTAACTGAAATGCCAAATGAATGCCTCTCTCTGTTGGCAGACAACAAAATAGTGCATTACAGTGTCATCTGCAGCAAGTTTAAACTGTTTCACCTCCTACTTTCTCTGATCATTTATGTTGTTTCAATATAGTCAAACATTTTAATTGATATTTGTTTCTAATTCTGTTGTTAAAAGTATAAAATAGGGATTTAATCGCAGCTCATAAATTCAATCTGTACCACAAAGACGGTTGAATAAATCACTATGTTCTGGTTATGAAATTGTCTGACATTTGAACTTGCCTTCACATTCAGGAAAAAATTGATTCCACACCTCAAATGTCTTGTTTTGTCTGACTAACAGTCCAAAGATAATCACTTGACTGTCATATATGACAAAGAAAAGCAGCAAATCCTCATATTTGAGAAGCTAGAAACGGCATATTTTGGGCATTCAGATTATTCAGTTATCATTGCAGCTCCACTCTGCTTTACCTCCAGGTTTTCACCTTGACCATGATAATGTATTAGGACAACATTCAAGAAATTTCTGATTTTACTGTTTCCTCACTGTCTGGCTTTTGTTACCAAGCATGTTTTTTTCTAAATGTTTATACCGCGCCTCTTCCTCAGCTCATTGCTTATATTTTGATACACCAATCCATAATTCATTGAACCTTTTCCCTCCATCTCTCTGTCTGTGTGCCTGCACATGTGAATGTGCGTGTCTGAGTACAAAGGTTAGTGCACGGGGGGGGGGGGGGGGGGGGGGGGGGGGCTGGTAATGGATGCATGTATAATGCATCAGCAGTACATTTCCAGTTGCCCATAGCCCATGATGCAGCAGATGCCTCCAGTGTGCCCAAGACCACCACTCTGTGTCTCTGTTCTTCTTTGCCAGTTGATGGTGAATAAAAAAGGGGTTTTTCCTACTATAATGTGCCTATGTGAAGGATCAGAAGAACAAATCCATGCTATGAAGTTTTCTCATCAACCGTATTGTATGCTAGCTCTCCTTCCCATGGTCCAGCCTCATCACTGGGAGGCTGCAGCTGTTGTGACTGTGGACTGCTAATGCCAGTGAGAAACGCTAAGCTCCCGGCTTTGTTTCGCTGCTTGAAGTGAGACTGAAGCTCAAATAATGATTGTGTGGAGTGGCTCCTCCTGTGAGTGTGAGTGTGAGCGTGGAGTGGCTTTCTGGGTAACACAAACACTGCAGTATGAGGCAGGACACACTACTCTGGCCCAGTGATCCATAGTTTTCTGTCTTAATGTATCAAAATCCTTCACATAAAATCCAGCTTATGCAAAATTGAATCGCTGTCACAGGGCTGCCAGATACAGTGCTGCAAGCAGATCTTTATATACTCCCTGTGAATCCAGGTCTGTTTTTCTAGGGGTGTTGCTAAGGGAGAGGGCCAAGAGCTGGACGAGGAGCCTGAAATATGCCAGCTATTAAAGATATTTGTCAAAGCTGTTGTTCAGCTGTTTTCAGGGGGGCAAAATAAATAGTGTCCCCTCTGCGATCAGCTGTTGACACACATGTGATTGGGGGAGTGTGCAATTGCAGATTACTATGAAGCATTTGATATGTCTCAATAGTCTATGCCAAATACAAACATCAACTTTTAGTCATTACACTGTGGCAAAACAGTTTCACAAAGCAGCCTTTTAAAGTGCTTCTCTTGGAACATTGAATAAATGCCATGGGAGAGGTAGACTGTACATATCTGCACAGAAACACATTTCAGGTTAAGAAAAGTAAAAAAAGATGAGACAAATGAAGCCAGTCACTTTTCAGTTGCTCATAATACATTCAGTTTTAAACATCTGCCACTTATTCAGTTAGAACGTTTCATACAATTAAATGTAGATATGTAGAGAACAGAACACACAGAAACTGAAAAGGAGGAGGAATGTGATGTAAAATTAAGGAAATAAAACAGAGCCAAATGACGCAAAAAGCACAGGAAATCGTGTCACATTGTTGAATAGCAGGCAAAGACGTGTGCAGTAAACAAAGCTGTGTGCTGCTTTGTCCTTCTAAAGAAGTGTTCATTGTAGCAGATTGAACATCTGTATGAGGTATTAAATCAGTGTCTGACCCTGGTTCTAGACCATGGTGCTGCTTCAGATGAAGGATAATGTGCCCGTAGTTGGTGCGTGTATTTGTGTGGGTGCATGTGTGTTTTTGCGTATGCAGAGGGATTGTCTTTCAGTACCCTTGATGCTACCCCCAGGTCTTTGTCTGAAGCTCGGGCAGCAGCACAGTGTCGGAGGTCACGTAACACAATCCTAAATCTGACCTCGACAGATGTCTGCAAGATGTAAGCTCCGATTAAATTATACGGAAGTAGGCGTCAAAGAGGAGTGAGGATGCTCAGGACAAAGACACACCATGGCTCCCAACAGATGAATAGATCTAGTAAATCTAGACAGATGTGTGTTTGTACTGGCCTTTTTAAAATGTGAAGTTTACTTCAATAACTGGTAGCACAGATCTATCTGTGCTACCAGTGATGCAGTACAGCTGTGTGGAGGGAGCTTTGCAATTAGATTCTTGTTTCCTATATGACAAGGCTGCTGGTCCCTCAAAATGTCTTATTAGATGTCATATGAACATTTTGAGTTTGTCCTGTAGTGCAGCTGGCTAATTCCACTGGAATTTAGAAGTTATACGATCATTTTGGCACTTTTCTAAATCACTGAATGAACCAGCTACTACAGTATGTTAATCATCACTGGAGAACGTGTTAGTAGTAGTGAATTTGAAGGTCATCCTTTATTGGGGAAAAAGGCTTGTTTATTTGTAGTACGCGTACCATGGCCAGGAAGCCTGCTCCAGATGTTGCAGCTCATTACAAAAACAAAGCTCACAGGGTTGCAGACTTTGAGCACCCTTCTGCTTGACCTCCTTCATCCCTGCAAACAGTTCGAAAAATCGACATTAATTATGAATTCATTCCATCTGGTGGGCTGCGATTAGTGCTCCTGGCATTGTAGCGGGCCTGATAGCCACTCCTGCTCACAGCTCCGTCAAATGGTTTCACTACTAGAATTCAGAGTGGATGAAATGAGGCAGGAAGAGACACTTGGACCAAAGCCAAGAAAGAAATGAGAGCGGGGGAGGCCTCACCTATTTATATATATATATATATATTTCTTTTGCATCAGCAAATTTAAGGAGCATGACTGAGTCATTTATAGCAAATGTTGCCGGACTCAGATTGGTTCCCCATCGATTGGAACTTCCCTTTTTTATATTATGTTTCTGAATTAGATTTTTATACCCCCTCTACTCCTCAGTGTTGTCAATTTCAAGGTTGTTTCAATCATTGGCAGTTAAGAGCAGGGACCGGGCAGTGGGACCTCACTCTAGTGTCCATCAGGGTCTCTAAACACTGTCTCTCCTCTCTTCACCTTTTACTCTCCTCGGTTGATCTTCTCTGCTGTCTGCTACGATTAATGGTTTGCTGTCCCACTCTCCCACTCATCTCAGTCTCCCATCTTCGAAACTCTCCCCCACTGACTTTGTCCTACCTTTTTTTTTTCTTCCAACCTCCAAAGAGCCCTTCACCTTCAAATGTAGCACTTCTGACTTCTACCACTCTCTCTCTCTCTCTAAGCAGGCCCCAGCCTCCCCTCCCTGTAGACCAGAAAGCAGGTGGTTTAGAGATATCACCTGCTCTACATCCCTTTTCCATCTATCCAATTAGTGAAACATAATTTCCAAATTACTTTAACAAATCTACTTGTGTGTGTGTGTGTGTGTGTGTGGGTGTGCGCTTGCATGCAACATATGTAGAAAAGGCCTATAAGGGAGAAGCCGTTGCCAGGGGAGTTGAGCAAGTTGCTTTTAGAGATTGGTAAAAAGGGCAAGGCATGGAGGTACCTAAGAGGGTTCAAACTAACCCCCGTCACATTTCTCCTCGGCTGACACCTGATGCTACATCATTGAAGATCCTCACATCACAATCTTATCTTGCTGAAGAACGTAAAATTGGAATTTCTTCATCTTTGACTATAAAAATAAGATGGACAGTTAGAAGTTTGTCGTGTGACGTGGGTCCTGATCAGCTGTTTGATCAACTGTCAAGGTCTGGAACGGAGTGTAGAGATTACTAGCAGGGAGCTGCCAGTCTATCACAGAACCAGCTGCTGTTTCCTTCTTTGTGCTTTGCCCTCCACATCCCTCATGGGAGTAGAGAGACAGAAGACATTTTGTTCCAGAGGTCCCAGTAGCCTGTCAGAACATTATACCTCTCACACACTTTCGAGGCTGACAGAGTCCTGAGTTCCTGCGAGCTGCGTTATCACCTGAACGTTTCTCAGACACGTTTCCACATGATTCCTCCGTGTTATTATCATCCTCTCTTTTATTTGCTTTTCCTGTCTCAGTGGCCCTCTACGTTTTAGTCCTCTCCTGACGGAAGCAGGATGTCTGTGCAGCATCCTTACCTTCATGGAAGACGTGGTGTATTGCTAGTGGGCGTTTGTATCTAACCTCTATGACTATTCAAGACGTCTACGGTCTGCAATCCTAAACAAAAACAATACAGATATAGACTTGGATTCATGTATCACATATAGAATTCGATTTTATCTCGCTCCATCCCTGACTAATGTAAAGCCTGTCTCCTTCTTTCTTTCCCCCTTTCCTCTCTTGATTTTCTGATAGGCATTGGTTAATCTTTACACATTGTGCATTGTCCATGTGGTTCTAATAAAAAGTTTTTGACTAATAACATCACACAACTACCACATATTGCCTCAAGCTCAATTGATTTATTTTCTGCAGGTTTATTGTCCCATATATGAGTTTTCCTTTCTTTTTTATGCCTTTGAATATGTGACATTAATGATTGATTGATTATAACCATGATCAGAGCCTTGCTGATGGCGGGGTGGGAGAGATTTTCCATGCACAGCAAAACACATTGCAAACGATAATGTTAAAGGTCAGAGTTCTCCCAAATTGGTCCTTGCAGCTCTTCATCTAACCATGTAATTATGGTTGCTTTTCCATCGAGGAAAAACGCGCATATTGTATTTTAGGAGCTTAATGATTAATGGATAATGGATTGTTTCAGTGGCTGCTGATTGGTCGAGGTAATTTACATCCTGATACAGAATTGGCATCGAATGCACAATGTGAAGTGAATACAATTTTTTGTTTCTTTTCATCTTCCACCATCATTAGTGTTGCCTCACGTTCACGCAATAAACATTGAGGAAGTAGACTTGGTCTTCTTGCCTCTCATCCCTCTCTGCTTTGGCAGCAGTTGTCAGTGTGCTGTCCAGACTTGCTCTTTGCCGGAGGCATGGTAGCCATCTGTTGGAGGAGACTGAATCTCTCCGTCCCTGTCTTTTAAACAGACAGATATGCCCGTGTTTGTGTGTGTGTGTGTGTGTGTTTTTTGTTTACACGTGTTCATGCAAGCTGCTTCCATTTCCTCCTTGATTGGATCTGAGAATAGGAAGTGGCACATGTGTCTCTCAAAGGGCCTCTGGTCTTGAGTCTGGATTGGCACATTTCTCAACACATAGCTGAGAAGAACAGGCGGCATCGGGCCGCCTCACGGCTGGTGTGTAGGCGGCCGAGGACGGTGGGAGGAAGAGTTTGAGAAATTATGGAAATTGAAATTAATTAGATTATAGAATAAAGAGAGAGAGTGAGGCCATGGGGAGATGGAGAAGTGATTAAGGCTGTTTTGTTGCGTATGAGATATCTGTGTGTCAGAGGGTTCAGTATATTGAGGCTGCCTTGTCTCACTGGATCCTGCTGCAGGCCAGAGTCGCCAACTCAGCACTTTATTATTTTTTTTCCTCACTAACCCTGTCCCCTTGTTTTCTGCCTCTTATCCTTGAGTTCCCATTGCTTCCTTTATCACTTTAGTTTCTCATCTTGGCATTAACAGATGCTGCCTCAACATTTTTCCTCTTTCATGTTTAACGTACTGTATATTAGCAGGGAGACTGAGAATTCAAGCGTCTCATTGTGTTATTTGTTTGAGTCTCAATGTGTCTCAGGCTGCTGAGAGTGAGAAAAGAGACTGTGAGAAGTCTCAAGTCAGTGAGAAGTGATGTCTAACAGTGAGACAAGCCTTGCCTGCACTGGGACCAGCATTTATCAGCACACTGAGGAAGCGGGAAAAATCGCAATACAGTGAATATTGACTTGAAGCATCTTGGCATCCAGTGTTTGCCTATGCTGTCATCACAGTTGAGCTTTAAAGGCAGTGCATACTTGATAGTCATGGCTCAGCCCGTCACCAAGGGGTCAGATATTGATTTATTTAACAGATCTGCTCTAAAGTGGGGACAGGAAGGACCAGCGGGCCATCCCATTATAGATTTAGAGGATGGACTGAGCCTGACTGAAAATATTCTTGTGCTCTTTCCAGTGTTTTTATGCAACTGTCTCTTTGTTTGTTGCTTAACTTTCTCTACACTCACAGTGGCAGCACAAGAATCAGTCAAATTATTGTCTCATTAAAGCGTGCGACATTCATTTTTCACACAGCAGAGCTGATGCTTTATTAATTTTTCAGTAAATTGTCTGCATGCCTGAAGGTTCAGTACAAATGGCTGCGACAATTATCTCAGTAATTACACAAAGGCAGTCTATTGTGGACATTTTGAACAGCTTGTAAGAGAGATTTAAAAAATACATGAACATACTAGGGGTGTAGTATTAAACAACCCACTCCTACAGAATGTGGACGCCGTGTCACCTACAGTATGCAGTTTAATGCAATGCAAGGAAAACTGTCTAAATAGGGAAGAAAAGATTAAATGAAAAATGCTTATTGTGTCTTCTTCAGCTTTACATTTAACATTAAATGTAAACATTAAAATGTGTCTTTTGTAATACACAGGCAAATTTAATTTCTCTTTCTCTCATCAAAACACCAATTGTTGAGCTAGTTTCACTCTTTTACTAATCAAGATGATGCTAAACCTGAGCTTGTCTTAAGTGCTTATTGTCTGAACTCATTTCACAGTTCAACATATGTTCCTCTCTTCAGCAGTGAGATTTAACTTTGTCAGTCGTGTCCCCCTCAAGCCGTTCCTCTTGCCAGTGGCCATAAAACTATTTGCCGTGGCTGGCGAAGGCAGTTGTCATGCTGAGGGTGAGGAGGCGGAGCCGTGTGAGTAACTTGTGTGAGCTGTGGTGCTGATTGGAACGGTCCAGGCCTAAACATCAACAGCAGGCCTGTGTTCTCAGCTAGCAGGGTCCCACACTGACGCCTTTGTGTCCTGCTCCCACTCTCACCAGGATGGGTCACACTTGCTCCAAACACATGCACATTTATTCACACACACAGTGTAAAAGCCTTGATACCATGGGAGGCAGACCTTTGAGACAGTTAACATTTTAAGCTTGACGAGGCTATGGCAGCAGGATGCTGATGCAACACATAGCCTCCGCAGGAAGATAAAGAAATAAGTTGATTGTTTTAAGCTGTTGATTCTCTGACTTGACACAGAATAGTGGGAAGTCCCCTTCATTTTTTCCTCCTTTTTTATGTCTGGACTTGTCAGTTTCATCATGTTTCACTGAATAACGAAACTCAAGAGACGAGCATGCCAGGAATTCTCACAGAAGAGCTGGCTGGCACACTTCTTCCTCTCGGCAGATTTCATCACTGGTCAAATGTGGGAGTCGATAAAGCTTTGTCAGTTCTTCTCTCAGATCCTATTTCTGCATATTTCTGCATTCCTCATTAGGCTTCACAGTTAGACAGAAATATGAGTGTAAATCTGAATCGATTGTACTGTTTTCTAGGCTTGTTGAGTAACCCAGCCCTCAGCAGATGGTCAGCTGGTTTTTGCTTCACTTTTGCAGCATCCAGTAGGCCAAGAAAGCTTCTTAATGTTGATGGTTACTGCCCTGTTTGGAGCATATGACACCAAAAGACCGGTCAATCACCACAAAGCACAGGTAGAAACCTCAACAAAGTTCTACACCGTGGATAGTGACAGGTATTAGTGCTGTGTACCATTTTATTACCATCACTTTCTCCCTATCAAGACAAATGCGGCTTTAATTAGCTCAAAACCTACTGATATAGTATATATGACTCAAGCTAGTCATTTGCCTGTGTTAGCGAGGTGAAGTTCAGCAAGCAGTGTGGTATTGAAACACTAGCTGCTGGTTCATGCACATTTGGTCTACTGCCGGACTTCTCAACTTGTAGCTTCTCACCTATGCTGGATAATTATAGCCAAAAAAAACCAAAAACCACCTGTTTTTACAGTGGAAACAGGCATATGTCCCTTGGCATGTTAATGATAAATGTATTCAATTCCCAGGCGACCCTAAGCAGCTACCTGCTCATCTCCGAACAAAGGTAGATACCCAGTTACAGTTTTACTCATTTGAGTCCTAATGAAGTACCAAATGAGTCCCATGTTGTCTATAAATACAAACAGGAGTAATTTCCTTTATCAGCTCTCTAACAATCAAATTAATGAAACTACCAGGTGCCCTGGGGCAACAACACACTCCCTTCATCCCTTTGGGCAACACAGCCTAAAGGGATGAGTGTATTCTCTCCCTTTTTTTTTAGCAATTAGCGGAGGTTCACTTTAGTCTGTGGGCCACCTGGGACTCGATCAAAGCTGTTTCTGTTTATATGTGTTGATGTAATGTGCGTAGGGAATGCATCCAAAAAGGGACCTTACTCACTCACTGTGACTGTCATCTGACCCAGTTGTGTAACTATTAATGACACCCCCACCTGTGAATACAGTCCAACCATCTTGGGTTAGTCCCAGGCTCTGTCCTGCAGCAGCTGGACCCCCATTAATCCAGTGGGCTCCCTGGCACAGGTTTTCCTGGCACCCGTCTCCGTGTTGGGTCTGCCAGTCACATTGTGACCCATCGGTAATCAGGCAATTTCCTGAGTCTTGCTGGGAGATTTACAAATCCCCTGCTGCTCTCTCCTCGTACTACATATCTTCATGCTAATATCCCGTTCCTCCCCAACACACACACAGACGGATATTTAAGCATGCACACACACTCACATTTTTCCTCTTTTCGTCCATTTTCCATTTCCCTTTTGTATTTTATTAGTTAGGGGGAAGGAATTGTGACAGACATACAGAAGCTAACTAATCTCGTTCAAATGAAATTGAAGACTGAGCTGGCAGTCCTCTTTTTTTCCCCTCTCTTCCTTTTTTTCTCTCCACATTTTCTACCATGAGTCAAAGACAACCACAACTGTCGTACATGTTGCCCAGTTGCTAGGCAGTGGACAGTATTTATTTTCCTGCAAACTCAACTTTTCTTCATCCCCTGCTCCGCACAAGCAGTCTGATTCCTTACCGTCTTGGTGTTTAGTTAGTTTCATCTTCCTGTCAGTTCCGTTTGTTTTCAGAAGGGATGAGCTAAAGGTCAGCTTAGTTTTGTTTTAGGTTAGATCAAGTTTAAGCTTAGTGTACGTGCTGAAAAAACATTAAAACAAAGTTAAATCTACCACTTGGTTTGTTCTACTTTGGCATTGTGTGAGATCTGATTATGACTATAGTCTATTCAGTCACCATGGCCACCAGTTACAGCTTACTGTAGGGAGAAGCTCTGCTTTTTCAGCGCTGAGTCATAAAATGTTTTTCCTAACAATCTTTGGAAAGTACTAGTATCAATAGGGCATGTGGAAATGGTCTGTGTGTGTGTGTGTGTGTGTGTGTTCATGCAGCTGCAGTCCTGAGCCTCCATGGTCCAAAGGGAGATATGGCGATAATGCAGCATTAGCCACAGATCAGACAAAGTTTGTTGTGTAATGGCGACAGGATCAGTGGTATCAGTCTGACTGTCATCAGGCCTTGAGTTCCTGCCACAGCTTTTCCCCGCAGAGCCACCAGCAACAAACGCTTATTGCCCCAATCTTGAGAGTGATTGCCACTCATATCACATCAGTGATCATGACAAAAGCATCCTCTATGACCCCTCAGCAGTTCCAGCTGTCCTACTAAATTAGTGTGTGTGTGAGTTTCATTCACTTAAGGTTTTATTAGTAGAAACAATGTGTGCCCAGTCCTCTAGGAATTCTGCAAACCGTCTTATTAAAGTACATGTACTTGTACAGTTGCTGGCAGCCTTTTACCGCCAGCTGGCAAATATGAAATATTAAAGCGAAACTGACTTTATTTGCCTCTGCATATGTGTATGTGTATGTGCATTGTGGCCGCTGAAGTACTAATAAGGATTACTGCAGCAGCAGTCCATTGTTCATCGCTTTTGGGGTGTACATAAAACCCCACTTTAAACTGTAAAATATTTAACTGAAAGCACCATGGATTAGAGTGTGGTCCTCTCACATTAAAGTTACTGTCATGTGTAATAAGGAACAGACTCTGTTTTGCAGTGAAATCATTTGAACTACAGACACATTCCACATGCTTGGAAATGTAGAGGTTATGTATATTTGTGTGGTACAGTAAAGAGAGCTGCTACCTCTTTGTTAATCAAAGCAGCAGTGGCACCAAGGTATGTGCCACAACTTCACCGCTCATTTCTAACTGTTAGCAGCTTCAGGTTCACTGGACAAACTCCAAAGGGCATGTTTACTACTTTCAGCAGAGTGTGTGTGTGTGTGTGTGTGTGTGTGTGTGTGTGTGTGTGTGTGTGTGTGTGTGTGTGTGTGTGTGTGTGTGTGTGTGTGTGTGTGTGTGTGTGTGTGTGTGTGGTGAGAGAGAGGCCCTGGTCAGTCAGATTCATGAACTCACAGGTCTACAAAGTATGTTCTGGCAGTTTGGCTTCGGACTCACATATCTGAGGCCGAGCCACAGAGGCTCCAGGGACAAACTCTGTCCTGTCTGTCTTACTGTGTTTCTCTCCTCCAGATCAGTGCAAAATTATAAATTATTGGTTTCCTTTATTGGTGCTTAAACCCTAAGAGGTTGTTCTAATAGATACAGTTATAAAGAGTTGGTGTGTGGAGGTTTAAGAGAAGACTGTTTGCTGGCCTCTTGGCTCTAAACCAATATTGTGGTTTTAACAAGCTTAAGTAGAACAAAGCTCGTCTGTGGTGGCACATTATGATTTATTCACGGTTAAGTATCCCATCTGCATTCTGACAAAATAACTGGATTGCCACACTGCCCATTTCCACTGAATCAGTCTGCATCTTATTTACTTCCCTTTTTTTCCAGCAGGGGATCTGTTTACAGTTTTCAATTCACGCTCAAGGTATGCACTGAGCCAGAGAGAGCATCTCTTTCTTCGCTTTTCCTCCTGCTTAACAATATGGCCCACAGACTGTACAGCAGATGGATGAGCACTTCATCACAGTGCGATTTGCAAATTGCATGGTGGGGACTTCAGAACCATGAGGTGGATGTAAAATGGAGAAAGCCACAATGTGTTTGTGTGTCTCAACAGAAAATCACTCTCACATTAGTGTCCATGTCCACTCATACACTTTTGGTTTTGTTACATTTTTGTCACATATTCAGCCTTAGCACACAGCAAGGTACGTGATGACACACCTTTTAGACTGTCAAAATCTGTTGGATACTTGTTAAAGCTGTCTTTATTTCAAGGCAAGCTGCACGTTCTTCTCTATTAGCCAGACTGAGTGCACATACCACGGGGAGCAGGAGCTGACAGCTGTCTGTGGAAGCTATCTTGGCCCATTCCTACCCTGGGGCTTCACAGTGCATGTGCGTGCTGCATGCTGCGTAGTAGTGTATTTTGAGGGTCATCCCAGAAAGACTTCACCCGGGGCAAGTACGATTGGAGAGTGCACTGACAGGCACCCCTGGGTGTGTTTGTGTGTGTGTAGTGTTAAATTCCTTGTGGCAGATGAGCTCCCTCTGGTCGCCGCAGGCTGTTAGAATAAACATAGCAAGGGATAAGAAAAGCCTGTATCCTGTCAGTGCAAGACGTTTCCATTAAAATGTTAACCATGATAAAGTGACTCGAAATAAAAAGAGGGGAATGGTTTTAGTTCCTTTTTAGAGGTTGAAAGTGGCCGGGGTGTTTCCCGTGAGATTAAAACACCCCTGTATTATCATATGAATTCAGACTTCAGATAGAACTGACTGAGTTATAATTAACAGGCACAATCCCTGTAGGTATACAGTGAGAGAGAACAGGAGACTGGTCCAGGATGAAAATGAGAGCTGAGGTCTGTTGCAGCGCTGAAGCCAGGGCTGGGAGGTAAAGGGAGGGCGCGCAAGACGAGGGTCCAGATGTGAGACGGCCTCGCGGGCTGCCTGTTTACATTTCTCAGCTAACAGGAGTGTATTTTTAACCTCTGCCTGTTTTTGTTCTCCCTGCAGGTGCTGGAGAGTCGGGGAAGAGCACCATTGTGAAGCAGATGAAGTGAGTGACTGCTCATTGTTTTGCTTTTCCTTCCATCATCTCTGGCAAATGAATACAGCACAACTACATGTATTATGTATATTGAAATATAGATGGTCTTCCAACATTTATTCAAGCATCAGTATGTGCTTCATAAACAGAAATTAAATGATTCAATGGAGAATGGAGAAGCACACTCATTTGTGGATATTGAAGCAAGTGTGCAGCACAAATGTGCCTCCTCACAACAAAATATCCTGGGTTTCCATCCCAGCGCCGGTCCTTTCTGTGTAGTGCTGCACAACATAATACCAAGTTCCCATGAATCATCATGTTTTATTTTTAGTGTGTCCACCTGTTTTTTTATGCACATTTTCAATTTGCTCTTAAAAAAATACCCTGAATGGCAACACAGACTAAAATTTGCAGCAGATCACACATTCAGATTGTAGAGTGTAACCTTCCTCAAATGAATACATGTAAAATGTAATCAGGAAAACTGAAGGAAGCAGGACTGCAGCATAATTTGGAAGGTTTATCTCCGTGGTCCACATCAGTTAGATCAGTTACCTCTGTGATCAGTTAGATCTGCCAGAAGCTCTGAAAATTGTCACTTTTTTCACATTCAAGTAAAGCGTCTTCCAGTGTAGTTTCTATTTGGAAACATCCTTTTCTGCTCTGTCAGACACACACACAGACGAGCTGTATCTTCCTCTGCACTGCAGCTGACATTGTATACAGGGATGCCCCCCCCCCTCTAGCTCACTGATATGGTGAGTAATGTATAGAGTTTGGCTCAGTTAGCTTTGCCCAGAGCCAACAGGCTTGAAAGAGGCCATTAACAGGCACCATGAGCATTTATCACCGGCCGCATGGAGGAGAGAAACAATTAAGTGATTGACCAAATCGATTGGAGACCAGTCACTGCGCAGAATACACATATCTTTTGACATCTGTACTGCACTCTCCCGCGCTACATGTGGACCACAACAGGTACCAGGGTCCATCTGTTGGATACATATAATTCAGTGACAATACTTCCAGTCCTGTTTTTGCATGTGTGCTATCAAGAATTAGCCAAGCAAAGAAAGCCCTCCATTATTACTGTGCTGATTGTAATCTGACATGGCTTAGTAAGCGTTTTCTAAGGACAGACATCATTTCAGTCAGAACAAAAGACGATTGAAAGTGTTCCTCTGCACTAAAACATCAGCATGAACTTTTCCTACACCTGATTGGACTAATCCACCCCTCACTGGACTGTCACTGGTTTTTGCTTTAAATAAAATAAAAACTAGAAAGAACGTGGAAGCTGTTCTTGAAACGTTGTCAAATTTCATATTCAAGTATTCACCAAGATTGGATTCTGAATAGATTTAAGGCAAGAAATTGGCCGTGCATTTGCTGAGTTGTGGTCCATTTTACTTCACATTTACAATGCTGAGCAGAAATAGTTACACAAGCACACAACGTTTGAGAGTTTCGAGAGGCAGACAGTGAGTCATGTCATCATGTAAACCGCGTCTCTTGGTTTGCTGATAGTTCCTTCTTCCTGCTGTACGGTTTAACTGATTCACAAAGGTTTTGTTTTTTTTAACAAAAGTCTTGTAGGGAAAACTGTAATAGCCTCACAACGTGAAGATTTCTGTCAATAGAAGAAAAAAGCTTGATATGTACAAGCTGGCATGACCTGCGGCAAAGAATTTGTTTAGAAACGGTCTCAAAAGATATGAGAAAAGATATGAGCAAGGAGGAGTACAAACACTAGTTTTCGTTGTCTTCTCCAGAGCCTAGGCTCTGATTACTGTGTATTGAAGCATAAATGAAACCGCTGGTTTCTTGGCTATGAAATGTTCCTGCTGTCAGTCTCTCTGAAACCCTCCGTACTTGTCCTTTTAAAACAAGGGTGGAGAAGCTGGTGCTAAGTGTGCATTTCCACAGCTGATGCGTATGAATGAAAGCTCCTAGTGTTCCTGTTCTCTAAACTCCTCTCACATGAGCTCATCAATGAACACCTACACGCTTGATGCTTTTGCTTTTGGTACGTCATTAACAAAAGCACACATCCAGTCCCCACATACACATGTACGCCCACACACACCAAACACAAAAGCAAGTGTCTCCAAATGGCCAAATTATTTCTCTTTATACATTTTGGGATTTTTCTTCTGAACATTATGTTTATTTGTTTTTGGCATTGAAAGAACATTGTCATACATTGACATTTGTAAACACCCCCCCACCACCAACAACAAATATTCAGGGAAGAAGGGAAAGAAAAAGAGGGAGAGGAAAAAATAAAAAAAATATTAAAATAATAATATAATATTAATAATGATTAAAAAGGGCAGAAAATACACAAGTAAATAAAAATGAAAAATAAATGTTTTAATATAGTATATATGTAAGAGGTATAGTACTTTTTCATAGGTGCTGTCATTTTATCTATCAGTTTCACTCATTCATTTCAGCCTGATCACTTTCCAGGAATTGCATAGAGGTGTTCCATATTTCCTTGAATGTATTTGATTTCCTCTGGACACATACGTTAATTTCTCCAGAATGAATGTCGCTGTCCTTTGTGCGTTATTACTAAGATTTCAGAGAACATCCCGTAGCGGAGCCCCATGGATTGTAGCTGTCTTTTCACTCCGTCGAATAGCGTCTGTTGTCGGTGGGTCTCCGCTGAATGGTCTGGGTAGAATCTAACGTTGTGGTTTTCAAACCGCACTGTTCTGTCTCCGGGCTGCTCACGTAGCGCTTTCCTTTTCTTTGTAGTTAAGGAACCTTATAATCACCGTTCTTGGTTTCGGATCCAGGCCAGCGATATGTCGTCCTATCCAATGCGCTCTCTCAATGACTAGTGGGGTGGGGAAGGTGTCGGTGCTGAGGGCTCTTGGTAGCCAACTCTTCAAAAATGCACACATATTTTGACCCTCTGCTTTTCAGGGAGGCCGATGAGCCTTAAGTTGTTGCAACACCCCCCCGTTTTCCTGGTCTTCTACTTAATTTCCAATTTGGCACATTTCTCTTGTAGCTTTTTGATAGCGCTGTGCATGGAGTTACGACTTAAAGCCCTTCCAATTCTTTCTTCTGCTTCTGTTATCCTGTTAGCTTGGTTTTGTAAATCACCCTTGAGTCCACTTATTCCCAGCAGCACATCCTCAAATTTCACATTGCATCGAGCGTATGGCCCATCCGCTGCCTCCGTTGTGGTGTCTTTGCTAGCAGCAGTTGAGCTAGCACTCGCTTCTAAAGTAGGCGCTGGTACTTTCAATGTTGTCGAGTTTTGCTGAGCTGTTTTCTGAGATTTCCCCACCATGGTTGACTTGTAGTCTACTGTTCAAGTATATGTGTGTTTGAGCTATTTGTGGTCTTCTAAATAATCAATTCAATAAATTAACTTTGGAGCCTCACAAAGATGTGCCTCACCAGCACCATGTTTCACTTAAACCCACCTATATAGACTTATTTTTCAGAGGACATGACACACACAATTGCCATGAATAACAATGATTCATACAATACCAGGGCTGTGCAACTGGTTAAGCCTATTGGTACGTATGCAGCAATTATTCGTGTTTTTAATTTATACCTGTAGTTTTCCTGCTAGGAAATGTCAAAATGTCTTAAGGGAAAAAGGTCTATCGAGCCCTTTAACTGACAGTGACGTGAAAAGAGCACAACACCACTGTGAATTCTTTTCAGCTTCCTAAAAACTGAGAACAAACATAACTTACTCAATTGTAATCTCCCAGTCCCAAGCTTTTTTGTAAGATGGACAAATAATAGATTTCAGAGATACTATGTGTGGAATTTTCCTATTCTTAATTCTGACACAAGGATAATTATCCTTGCAGAAATGATTCACAGGAAATGACACCACTAATGATGGGGTTTCATGTAATCTGGTTTTGAAATTCTTAATAGAAATTCAGGCACTAGACTTGGTTGACACTGGATTTGTTGTTGTGACAAAAAAGGACAATTCTGCGTGCAAAAATGTGACAGTCACAGCGTATGACAGCATTAATGATGGGATTTCAATTTAATCCAGTTTTAGAGTTCTATTAAAAATGTCTCACTGGTTGACTCTAGAAGTTATTTTTAGTAATTGAATATTTAAACGAGAAGGAAGCAGCTCACAAAGTCCATACGATGTAATTACCATTGCCAAGTTTTCAATTCAGTTTGTCTGATTCAGTTCAAAAGATATCTCAAAAGTGGTTCAGTGGTTCAGAGTGCTTCCGGCAGTAGTTCTAGATAATTGATCTCAGTTATATGTTGAAAGAAACTCCACATACATTCAGTTAGATCGGGACATAAACAAGTTATTCCGGTGTGGAAAGCACAATTACCTGATGCTCTATAAGAGCTACACACTATGTATCCATGTATGGTCCACATGTGCCAGCCTAATGTTTAAGATTTTGATAAAAAAAAAAAAACTATTTAAATAGTGCTTTGTAAAACAAAGTGCCTCACAATCAAATCAAAGTCAATCAAAAGTTATTTTATGAAATTATTAAAAGTAATGTTTGGATGAGGGGAAAACACTGTGGGCCTTCAGTCGTCTTGGCTGTGGCTCTCTGTGTTTCACAGTGGGGTCCCATTCAGCACATCACACAACCAATGAGCATCCTGGCTGTGTGACGCTGGTCTCTGGGCTGTGACGGGCCAGGGGAGATTGTTCTGTTTGGTTTCCAGCCCAGCAGCTTGTGTCTCAGCCCCATGCTTTTCCAACCACATGCCTCTTTCTCTCCGTCTCTTTCCACTGCTCCAAAACCAAGTAAATATATGTTTTAGTGTCCTCTAGCTGAGAGATCTGAAAAGGGCTGAATTTTCCCAGTAAAGCAACCCAGCAGTGTTGTGATTTGTGATCCCATACATGCGGGACTAGATCACCTTTGACGGAGCTAATGAAATATCAATTAAATATGTAATAATAATCTCTGATTAGGTTTATTGTAGCAAATGATGAACAACATTTTCACAATGGGATGAAATATTTAGCAAGAAAGTCTTTATTTTGCTTTTGAAAGTACTTTTTTCAGCCCTGAGTAGCGCCTACAGTCTTCCTCTCAGGCTGGGTGCAACTGACTTCCGACATCGAGAAGTAAAGGCAGAAAGACAGCCTGTATGTTGCCTGAGAGGCAAAAGCCTGGGCAAAAAAGCCAGAAAACAATATGTGTAATCATAAGTAATAATGTCAGTGTTATGTTTTCTCTTTCTCTTCCCCTCCCTCCCTCCGGTCTCTGTTTTCAGGATTATCCATGAGGACGGATACTCAGAAGATGAGTGTAAGCAGTACAGAGCAGTTGTCTACAGCAACACAATCCAGTCCATTATGGCCATCATCAAAGCCATGGCCAACCTTAAGATCGACTATGAGGAACCCACTAGAGCGGTAGGTCTCTGACAATAACGTTTACACTGAAATCTGTAACATTTTAAACGTCGTCACCATCTGCAGCAGCAAGATGCAAGTGAAATAAAGCAAAGATGGCAGCGTTGTTGTAAAAAGAAGATTGAGAGGCTGTTAGAATAAGCCATTACAAAACTCGAGACATGCCAGCTAGAGAGAGTTTTTGTTTTACAATACTCTGTCCTACAGATGGATTTGTTAACAGTATATTATAGCCTAATATAGCAGACATAGCTTCAAGTGCCATATTGTTCCCATGCAAGGTAGTAAGGGACAGGTTCTGTTAAGGTAGTAACAAAACCTTCTGGGAACCTCTTAAAGTATAGTGTAATATAGCTGCACTCAGTTCAGTGATATCATCTCTACTAATCACCACCAAAGCCTCCACTCTGGCTCCATCCTAACCACCCATATCTAGCCTTGAGGATTTGAGGCAGCAGAAATTATGCAGCTCAAGAATTTCCCCCGAGTGCAGTGTGACAGTTTCTACTTGGAAATCAACTCTGGGTAGCAGATGCTTAAGATGGACTCCTGCAGTTCCATGTATATTTTTGTCCCTGCATGTCTGTTTGTGTGTGTGTGTGTGTGTGTGTGTTTGTGTGTGCTGTTAAAGGAAAGTGTAAAGAAATGCCTTTCAACGGGGCTCCACCCAGGGAAATGATAAGATCACAGAGATAAAATTCAGGCATTACTCATGAGAGGAGAAAATGACATTGCTTTTTCTATGGACTCATTGTCTCACAAATGTGATTCATATATTCTATTCAAGGGATATTTTAGTTATAGAGGATGAAGCAATCTGTCAACTCTTACACCAAAGTTAATGTGAAAAGACAATTTAACTTAATGCCACATATTTTAATTCATCCTCTGTTTCTTTTACTATTAAATAAATGTAAATACTGACCTACCTCATCCTCAGACTCTCCATCTTGCTGAATTGGAATAAGTAATAAAGCTGGTGAATAAAATGACTGTACTTGGTGGCATGTTACTTAAACAGCATTTCACTCTCCCGGGTGACCTTCATTCCAGAAAAGTTGGATAAACATGGTTTTATGTGGAAAGAGCTTTTTGACTGCCTGGTATATGTCAGGATTGGCTCTGCCAAGGTAGCTAGCACTGCACGACAAGCTCTTCTGGACAGATTACAGTGTTTCATGAATGAGTTTATTTGAGTCACACGGTCCCCCCACTGGAGTGGCCCACAGAGAGCTTCGAGTATCCTGGAACATTTTGCAGATTTAAATTAAAAAGACAATATTTGTCTCACAGCCTGAAGGGACACAGTCAGCATTCAGCTATATTTCCTGAAATCAGTGTGTGACTGGACTGCTGAACAAGCTGCTTTCATTGTTTGCCAAACATGACAATTGCTGCAGACAATTGGTAACTAAATACTAGCACAATGCATACCTCTGCCAATGCCATGCACTTGTCCAGATATGTCACGTTGTGTCTTTACCAAACGTGTATTGTTTCTTCCCGCTGTCAACTGATTTCACACCAGAAGTTGCGTTTTAGACGTTGATGTTCTTTAATTCTAAATGAGTTGAATTGAGCCTCGTCACTTGACTCTCTTTGGCTGCACCTTACACAAACGTGTAGGTTAACCTGACAGTTGGTCAAGGAGAGACCATTTAAAACAGCTTGTGCTATATCACAGGATTTTAATTACTATCACGCGGTGCACAGTAAAGGGTAAACTTACTGTGACCTACAGCTGAGATGTAGAGTAGAGGGTCAGACAATGATTAACTAATACATGACAGTCTGCTCTCAATAGCTGAAGTTTATGTAAGCGTATGTCCAGTGTCAAACACAAAGGGTCAGAGTGGTGCTTCAGATGGCTAAGTCGCAGCTCAAATAGTTTAAACAGTGAAAAAGTGAATCTCAAGGTTTGCGTGTTAATGCAGAGGTGTGTGCATAACAGTCCCCCTAAAATGGATAGAAGACGAGAACAGACCTTGTGGTTAAATAAACTTTCTCATAACCCCAATGTTCCAGGTTTAGCTGTGTCCATCAACAGCAATCTGCAATCTTAAACTGTTCTTGAACAAGACATTGAGCACCAAAAGCAATGGTTAAAAAAGAAATGCTAGTATGGGACCAAGACGTCCTAAAGAGACAAAACTAAATTCAGCTGCAGAATCCCAGTGAACGCTTCCCTGTTCATTGATTACAGCTATCTCTGGGTAATAAAGACAAGTAAATACTTCAAATATTAATGTAAATGTGTAAACATTAATTTACTGTCTACCATTTGATGCATCTGTTTTTCCAGGCCACTGCACCTTAATGGATGGATTCATTACAGTGCAAAGTTTGATGGTAGATGACTGTGTGATGCCCGCGGGCCAATTCAATGATTAAAACATTATTTCTGGTCATACTTATCCTCACTCTTTGGTTTACATCTCTGTTTCTTCACGTCTCTCTTGTACAGTGTGATTGGTTGAGAAAAGCATATCTGCATACAGTTAGCCATAAAACATGTCACATCTGACTTGTATGGAGTGCAGAGGGCCGCAGGAACTTCAAATGACATAACATGGAAAGAAAAATGCTGTTTTTCTACAAAAAAGTTACATCTGGAATTTTACGATATGTTAAAAAATATACACTTTAAATTAAGAATGAATTCACAAATAATCAATGAAGTATGTCATTATATTTTTCATTTTTCACTCTAACATACACTGTATAGTAATCAAATGCATTCAGGGCCACCATTACTGGACCTTGCAATAGATGAGTAGAATACCAGCCATGTGGAAAGAAAGTCCTAAATAAATTCCTGCGGGGTCAAGCTTATCAGCTTTGTGTAGTGAAGAAAAATAATGAGGTTTAATAAACGTTAATTCTTTTTTTAACAGTCTATCTAATGGTGTGTGTGTGTGTCTTGTCAGGACGATGCCCGCCAACTGTTTGCCCTGTCAGCAGCAGCAGAGGAGCAGGGCATCCTGCCAGAAGACCTGTCCAACGTCATCCAGCGACTGTGGGCTGACGGAGGTGTCCAGAGCTGCTTCACACGGGCCCGAGAGTACCAGCTCAATGACTCCGCAGCCTAGTGAGTGCCTTAATATAACATAAAATGACCAGACTTTTCACTGATAACCACATGTCAGAAATGAATAATGATGATATATTGATAGAAGTTGGGATAAGGCAGCTCTACCGGTAAGTTGCCGTTGATATTAATGTAGAATTTTCTTGGGCAAGAGTAATTTGGTTGCTCCTGTGATAAGAGCAGGCAGTGTGAGGAGTGTATAAATATTATATCCTCCTCTCTACATTTAGAGCTTAGGATTGTTTTTAATACACCTATAACTTGCTCTGTGTGATAAGTTGGCCAAATATCCTTGTTTGTCACTGTTATTTTTTCCTCCACTTCTCTATATTTATTACATCAACACCATACTCCTTAGTAGTTTATAAGTTTTCTCAGTGCTGGATTCAGTGTTATTATTCCTCATATTGTTAGTATATGTTAATATAGCTGTGGAGGAGGTCCCTGTGGAGCGCAGCTGCAGTTATTTACAGTGAAGACGTTGCAGTTTTGTTTAAACAGTGACTTTTAAGACCAGTGGCGTTGCTAATGTGCAACAACACAGCAACCTCTCAGCCTCTCTCCTCAGGTCTTAATTACCTCAATTACCCTCATCTCTGAGTGCTCCATTTGTTGGCCACATTGTTATAATGTTCCAGTATAATAACGGGTGGAGCATGCTGTAATTGCGAGAGGCTGCTGGTAAGAGGTGAGAGGTGGTTATCGCTCTGACCCTCGGGGACGCGCTGCTGCTCTGAAATGGAAATCCAGAGGAAACGGAGAGCCTCAGCCTCATTCGCCAGCAGCTGCCTGCGAGCTGCAGCAGGAATTAACTGCACTGATTTCTGTTTAATGCACAAGGCCCTTGATAATACTATGACACCCCCAGAATGTGCTGCGAACTGTCAAGGGAGTGTTAAGTGTTTCACAAATGATTGCTTTGCAGTCACGACAGTATTTAACTTCCACAGGGAGTGATATTGTTCTGTGTTTGTGTTGGCCAGCGTAATCATAACTTCTCTGTCTCTGCTTCGCTGCTCTCGTTAAAGCCGAGGGGACCTGGAAGCGGTGCTGCTAACACGACCTCACATTTAGTTTAGCAGGGAGAGCGGACAATGTAGGATGTTTCATCATGGCTCTGTAGAGTGCTGAGAGAGTCGGTTGCTATAAGAGAGGACTAAATGAGTCTGGCACTCGACCATAATCCATGTCTGAGCACCTGCTGAGAGCCAGAGAAAGGATGGGGAAGATAAAAAGAGAGAGGGGGAGAGATGGCACAGCTCACATTAACAGAGACCTCTCTCTTCTCTCTCACTGGTTTAATAGAAAGGGACATGTACTGTACACTCTGAAAATAATGGATCCAGCTGCCATTATTTGAGGAAACAAGACTAACCTTTTCACACGTCTGTGTTTATAGAAACACCTTGCACTGTAATTGTTCTGTGTGCACCAATATTTGCTATTTACACTGAGTCTACTATGGCTCCATAGTAGGTCACTTAAAATTGTTTACTCCAGTGACAACAATCGAGGCAGTTTTAAGATATCTTTTAAAATATCTTGTAAAACGACCATCATTTTGCCATTGACGATTCTCTGTCACAGTCGAGTGCCTTTTCTTATCAGAGTGTAAGCCGACCAAATTCAATTAATCTTCAAGGCTTATGAACCCAATGGCCAAATCAGCGTTACAATATCTGATGTGTGGACTACAAAAGCAGCCTGAACCTCTGTGGGGAGCAGGATTATGATTAAACTGTCCAACGCGTGGCATGAAGTAGTTGTGCGGAGGCTCTAATATCCACACCCAGGCTGTGGCGTGTATGGGATTACATCCAGCGCCAACACTTTGTTATACAACAAAGTCTTCTTTTTTTTATGCTGTTGAATATTTTGCTGAAAGATTTACAGAAAATACTTTTGTGTTCCAGCTAAGAGAAAATAGAGAAATGGGAGTTTGATAGTAATATTTTAACACTGAATTGGGTGCCATGTCCTGTCTGCACTGTTTGATGTCTCTTATCAAAGAATATCAGAGGATTTAAACAAAGGTCGCTGTCTCTTGTGCGCGTTCATGTGGATATGAAAAGGAAAGCGTCTCAGTGTCGCTTGGCAGGATTTAGTGTTTACATCGCTGACCATACAACGTGATTTTGTGATTGTGATCATGAAGAAGATTTAATCAGAAAGCATTCCAGCTTATTCTGCAGAACTTAGGTTCACTTAGAGGACTTAGACTTAGAACTTAGAGGAAGTATTATTTGTAAAGGCTTTCTGAAGATTTTAGACCATTTTTATCAGTGTTGTATGTGAGAAGCTACATTCATTTGTAACTGAGGTCGCTGTAACACATGGCTGAGATGCAGTATGTGATATACATCTTCATTATCTCTGTATTCAATAGCGTGGTTGGTTCTCAGGGACAATATACTGTATGCTCCAATTATCAATGAATGGATAGTAAGCAGGGATGTTGCATATCTTAAGGCGTTCAGAATGTCAGCAGATATTAAGTTTCAGAAAACGTTTCCTTATCTTGTACACAAATGCGTTGAATAGAAATTTTATTAAATGATTATTCATGATGTTTAAAAGTGAGGTGATCTTCAACCAAGAGGAAACTGCGTGAACTTTAGTGTGAGCTGGAATTAACAGAGGTGAAGCAGCAGTCCTGTGTTGTTTCATGACGGCACATTAACTCATGTAAAGTGACCGGACTGTGTTGAGACGACACGGTGCCGCCAGTGCTGTTAGAGGGCCAGCATGAGGCTCTTCTGTTCTTCTCATGTCTGTGTGAAGGAACAAGATGAGACCTGAAACAACCTCCCATCCATTCTCTCTGTGAGTTTATAGGACAGTTCTCTTAATATATATCGTTTGTGTCCGTGTTCCCATCAGTTACCTAAATGACCTGGAGAGGATAGCCAAGCCAGATTACATCCCCACACAGCAGGATGTGCTGCGGACCCGAGTGAAGACCACCGGCATTGTGGAAACACATTTCACCTTCAAGGACCTGCACTTCAAGTAAGACCCCCTTTTTTTTATAAACACCATTAAAATTGTTATCACCACATCAGTTTATATTGTGCAGCACAACATTTCATTTTAAATGTACTCACTTGCCCTACCAAGTGCTGTGTTTAGTAGCAGCACGGCATTAACAACCGCCTCAGCTAATACACTTCCATGATGCCATTTCACACAGCAGAGGACATATACATTTAATGGCTGTTTTTTAGATTATCATTTAGTAACTGAACTGATCAGAGAGGGTGAGGTGCAATCAGGGCGCAATCAGTTATTTGACTAGGCTTAATGCTCACCACCTGAAATGCATCGACACATTTTAGTCTGAATTGTTCCGACGGGAGCCTGAAATATTTTGCATGTGAGGATTTACACAATGAGCAGGTTTATAAAGGCAAGTCATTAGAAAAGCAGTGAAACCCAGTTTGATCCCTAAGACTTTCTTAATGCGTCACTGTGTTATTTGAAGATAACAGACTTTAAACATTATGTGGAAGCAATCAACTGTTGTTGCAGAGTATTTCACTGCATTTTGACAATAATGACCCTCATTTGAGGATTTTGCCAGCTGAGGAAAATTCATTTGCGTGTACACTTATGAGTCAGTCATGCCTTTATGTTTGTACTAAAAGTGTTATGTGTGTTTGCCGGCGCTCAATGTTTCCCCCTTTTTAGGAAAGTCAATAAAGTTCACAGAAAGGAAAACATTTGTTTTTTCCGATTTGTGGATTTGTTGTTTTGTTGCCGTCTCATTTCAGCAACTTGAGCTCAAGATGTCCTTTACCCAAACAGCTCGTCCCACTCGATACTGTTACAGCGGGGACTCTGTTCATGTTACAGAAAAGAAGAGGGGAAAACCCGTCAACCATAAATATGAGTGAAAACTCACACGCAGATTTGTTTTCTTTTTTCGTATCCCACACAAACAATATGCACATGTGTAGGATTTTAGTGACCAAATAGTTATCACAGCAGGTTTACACATATTACTAATGAAAAACTGTATTAGTCAATGCAAACTCACTATTACCCCTTTAGTTTATTACTTGTTTATACTATGTGATTGTTTAGTCCTTGTGTTTGTGTTCTGATAATGGTATATTCCTCACCCCTCAAACCACACACAAACACATTATACTTTATATCTGATGGAGACATTAGTCACTACTAAGGCTCTGGAAACAACAGAGGAAATTGTTTGTAAAATATCAAAGATCGAAAAACACTTTCAGTCAGACTTTAGTTGCTTTATCAAAGCAGTGGAAATGAAAAGGCATGTGTGCCTGCTGTGTGTAATATTTGAGTCTCATATTTATGTCTTGATTCATTTTATTTCTTTGGGGAAGACATAAATCAAATCCAGCTAGCATATGTTTACCTACAGCACCTCTTCAGCGGCGTACTGCTGTGATATATTTAGCTTGTGTAAGCGGTGCTGGAGACAAGCGCACTGTTGAGGTAAACAGTCTGAAGTGTGTCACTGTCATAATGAGCTCTGCTTACTCAGCCTGAAGCTGGGTGCCGTCCGCTAGAGGCAAAGTTCTGCTCTGGTGAACCAAAACTCTGAAAGTGAAAACTGCTTAGCAGCAAGAATGAAGTGTCATGACGAAAGTGTGTCACTCTGAGATGCTACAAATGGCTACGCTCTACCTTTAGCTGCCGGCTGAAAAGCTCCCTCTCAATATTAGATGGAGAAACTCTTCGAGTCTGGCACCGTCCAGAGGAGCATCCTCTCTCATCCATCTAGCTGCCCTCCATCTTCATGAATAAGTCATGCAGGATCTTAGAGGAAAAACCTGCCGCTGCAATGCCTCAACCTGTCTTAAGGACACCTGTTTTAATGCAACATTTTGTCATATTTTTTGTGGTGGACTTGCTGAAGTGCACAGACAGCTTCACACATGTTTGTACTGTTGTTATGTAGGAGGATTAGATTGCAAACATAAACACAATGGAAGTACTTTGAATAACGATAACAATAAAGAAACCATATGGATGTTATGATGGTGGATCATTTCAATCATGGAGGCTGGAGAGGGGGCAGGTTTTTACTGGAGCAGACAATGCCTCCACCTGTCTTAAGGCCGCCTGTTACCACAGCAACTGCACTGAACTAAAATGCCAACAAATGCCAGGAAAATGACAAGGTTTTTGCAGCAAACACCCTGCCCTGAAGAGACAAAGAGGCAGAAATGTATTCACTGGAAAGAGAGGGAGAGCGCACACAGGTTTCCAGAGGGAGACCTTGAAGCTGCTCGGCTTGTCTGTCAGTGTGAAAAAGTGTTGTTTCTCCTGGGCTCAGTCCCACACGGCTCTCTCATAAAAAAAAAAGAAAGAAAAAACAGCATGTTTAAGCTGCGTGTGTCTGTGCAGGATGTTTGATGTTGGAGGCCAGCGGTCAGAAAGGAAGAAGTGGATCCACTGCTTCGAGGGAGTCACAGCTATCATCTTCTGTGTAGCCATGAGCGCTTACGACCTGGTCCTGGCTGAGGATGAGGAGATGGTGAGTTATAAGCTTATACTCATTTCACAGAGCCTGTTCCCATGGTCATTTAAATGGGGGAGGGAGGTTGGGGGTGCTCTCTAACAATTTCTCTATCTCCACATTTGTGCCCCGTCCCGCCCAGAACCGGATGCATGAGAGCATGAAGCTGTTTGACTCCATCTGCAACAACAAGTGGTTCACAGAGACATCCATCATCCTGTTCCTCAACAAGAAGGACCTGTTCGAGGAGAAGATCGCCCACAGCCCTCTGACCATCTGCTTCCCCGAGTACACTGGTACAGTCTGAACACCTCAATACAAGTGCAGGGCACGTCAAATGTTCTGTCAGTAGGGTGTGATACGTCCACCAGCCCCAGTTTGTGCCTCTTATGTATTACCATCACATTGAAGTCTCAGAGATAAGCATCTGTTTCTCTAAAGAAATTATTACCCAGCAGTCTTTGAAAAACCCAGAAGGTTGTTTAACAACATTTACTGCTGTTCTGAAATATTTTCAAAATCCTTTAAGACTCTTCTCTCTCTTTTCTGCACAAAACCCATTTCTTTATTTTCTTTATATGTATTTCCTAATCCAGGTAGCCAGAAATTACCTTTCCTGTTTTTATACAACACAAGTAAGATATCAGTGCATTATTCAGGTGAAAATGTAAAATGATAGCAAGTAATCATTATAGACGAGGTGAGATCATATTTCTTTCATCCAGACGGCTTGATGGGTCTTTGAGGATTCTGGAAAGTGTTGTTAAATGACCCTCTGGCTTCTTCAAACATCGCTGGGTAGTTATTCTTCAGAGAAACGAATGTTTATTTGTGTTACTTGAATGTAATAGTAACACAAGAGGCCAAAAAAGAAGCAAAATCAGCAAATGAATGAAGTGAAACTGTCTCATCCCCTCAGATTCTTTCACCAGCTCTCCTAACGGCCCCCCAACTCTCTCTGTCCCTCAGGCCCAAACAAGTACGAGGAGGCCCAGGCTTACATCCAGACCAAATTTGAGGACCTGAACAAGAAGAAGGACACCAAGGAAATCTACACCCACTTCACCTGCGCCACCGACACCAAGAACGTGCAGTTTGTGTTCGATGCCGTCACTGACGTCATCATCAAGAACAACCTGAAGGACTGTGGCCTGTTCTAAAAAAGAAAACGTGTCTGAGAAAGTGTCAAGGTGAGTTGAGAGAAATGACGGAGAAAGTGATTCAGCTCTCTTAACAAGTCACGAAATGAAGCCTGTTTTTCGAACTGACTAATTAGTGTGTGTGTGTGTGTGTGTGTGTGTGTGTGTGTGTGTGTGTTTATGTGTTTATGTGTTTATGTGTGTGTGTGTGTGTGTGTGTGTGTGTGTGTGTGTGTGTGTGTGTGTGTGTGTGTGTGTGTGTGTTTTTGTGCTTTTATTAGATTACTTGAACAGTTCCGGTGACCATAAAGATAGGGGAGTATACACACATCACGACTGCACTGGCCGACCACGATATCTGCTTTGATCTGCTTTTTATAAAGACACCTAAGAGACTGAAAACCCGACGAGCCTTGCGGAATTTCAACGATTGCTGATCCAGTCACTCGTATTGTTAACTCTTTGGGCTATGACCACAAAAATCAACATTTATTATTGTATTTTTGTTCTTTTTTGTTTTGTTTTTTTTTCTTCTTGATTCTCAATTACTAGAGGAAGCAAAGGAAAACTTTTTTATATAAATGCATTCATTTTACTTTTAGAAATTCTGATGTGCAAATTATTAAACTTTTAATCACATGAAGCTTATTTTTTAAAAGATGAAGCACAGGCATGGACATAAAATATGATTGATAAAGGAAAGTGCTTTTTTTATATATATATAATGTTTACATAAGTTCATCATTCATAGCCAAACCGTATATTGTTCTGCATGACTCAACTTGGCAAATATTAGCTCTGTAATCTGCACAAATTATCTAACATTCCTACAAAATGAAAATAAAAAATATTAAAACGTTGAGAAAAGAGAAAAAAAAAAGCTTCACATGCAAGGAGAAATGACAGCTAAATTCTCACTGATATTTAAAGTATGTGTGTACCTAACATTCTCTCACTTTTTATAGTACCATTTCCGTGTCTGTTGCAGTATGTTTGTGCCTTGACTTCTGTTTACAACCAGTTCCTAGATATGCTTTCAGTACTGTTTGACCTACTGTGCGCCTATATTTTTCTTCCATTTTTCTGCCTAGCACCTATGAATATATAGTGATGATTAATGAGAGACGAAAATCTAATTCAGAAAAAGGTTAGTGTTTTTGGTAAATATTAAAATGCTTTAAAAGTCCTATATGATTTAATTTAAATAAAAGTAGAGACCACCTGACTTGTTTTTTTTCTCTCCATTTTGTTACTTTTATGTGGTCCTGCTGAAGTGCACTGACGACTTCACACGTTTGTACTGTTGCTACACAGGAGGGTTAGATTACAAACATAAATACAATGGAAGCACTTTGGAAGGGGGTTAGAACGAAGAATAATAATAATAAAGTAACTTTATGGATGTTATGAAGGTGGACAGTTTCAATCATGGAGGCTGGAGAGGGAGCAGGTTTTTACTGGAGACAGTTTCACATCCTCAAACAGGAAGGAAGCAAACTTTTGAAATAAGTGTCTGTGGTGTTTGGTTGCAATAATAAAACAAACAAACAAACGAAAAACTTAATAGTCACTTGCACACGAGTTGGAGTAACTAAGATATATCCAGTGTAGTTTGCTCCTCATGTGAAGCCCCTTTTTTCCATTCAAGCAATCAATTCTCTCTGGTAGTTGAGCTGTAAAGGTAACAACCCTGAAACGTTGCAGAAACCACGTTTGTTTATGTTCACTTTAGGTTTAAAGCCAGACCATGTAACTTCAGCTGGACGGCAGCCATTGTTGCTACAAGTGACGAATGAGGGATCGTGGAAAATGCTAAAATGTAGTGGAATAGTAGCACAGAAAGTCAGTAAAACGATCCAATATTGTTAGTTACAAAGCAACATCTATCTAAAGTTAGCTAACATTAGCCACTGTAAGCTACTGGTCAAGCAGCAAAACCCCTGAATGTAACTTAAGGAAGGATGTGGGTTTTTTCTGCTTATGAGTTCAACTTTTCATTTGTAAAAGGAAGAATGAGTTGTTTAGTGACATAGTCTCGCTTTAAGCACTCATTTCATGTTCTTGGCCTTTTTTTTTTTTAATGTGGTATATACATATTTTGTATAATAATTATTCAGTTTTATGCAGACTGCACACACAGTTCAACCTTACCTCAACTCCCTACTAGAGACATGTCTTTAAACTGTCTGACGGCACCATCTAGTGGACACAAAAAATATATTCTACACATAGTACCCGCTGACTTAGACTTACGTGGTCTGTCTCCATTTTGCCTTCAGGTATTCTTGGTTTTTCTACAGAATCGTGCCTATAATTATGACAACCTAATCCGTAATTAACTTAAAGCACCATGTCAAGGACATCACACTACACTGTAAAGACATCTAGTCACCAACTGATTGTCCAGATGCAGAATTGAATGTTATCTTTCCCTTTAACTTTTTAATGAAAAAATATTCTTTGAGATACGCTTGAGAGACGCATTGCTGTTAGTGGTGTCCATGTCTGCCTCAATGGTCTCAGACACCTCCAGGCTATAACATGAAGAGAGACTATATCTGTCTCAGGACAACAGCAGACATCAAGATTCACTCTCGGCTTTAAAGTATTAGTAGTACAGAGATGCAGCTACAGGTTGCTTCAACTCTTCTTATGTCTGGATGTCAGGAGCATTTAAAGTAGGTGAGAGGCTGTTCATGGTGTAATCCATATCGCACAGATAACAGGGCTAATTAATGACGCTTGTATTAGCTTAATGACTCCCAGTGCACCGATAGTGACACTCAGACGGAGACAGATTGAGAACAAGTGACACACGACATGGAAACTGGCAACATACATACTTACAACATACTTTCCATGCATTTATACAGTGTGAAAGACTGCAGAGAGGGTGTCATTGTGGACTCGGCCTGTTGAATACAAAATCACTAATAGAAAATATTGCTGGCCATATTTTGGTGGTTCATTTATGTCCTCATTCACATGTACGATCATAGCCAGATGCAGTTACCACGGCTAAATGTACACTGTGTAAACTGACCCTCTCAAAGTCTAGAGCAATCTATAAATGATAAATAAACACAAAGGCAGACACATGACAACGTGTTTCATCATTATCTTTCCTTTCTCTAAGTTTGCCTTAGTGGTTAAGACACATATCATATATTGTCATCACAACACCTCTGGTCCGATTCCAGCCAGTCTTTTCCTGTCACTTCTCTACTGGCACCCTGAGAACTAACTCAGAGGAAGACTGATGAGTGTATGAATAACTGTACACAGTGTTTTTCTTAAACACCCCCACCTGCATGTACTGTAAACTATGTAAAACTGTAAGAGTTAAAAAAAAAACATGGATGAATAATAGAAGCTCTATGAGCTCCCAGAAGAAGTGAATGTTGTCATTCTTACCAGAGTTATATACATATCTATAAGACCTGCTCACATGTCTTGCAGTCTTGTAAAGTAAAAACATCTTTGCAGTCGATTGGGTGCCGGTGCACTGACTTGCACTCTGAACTCAAGAAAAGACATGAGTGACAGAGGTGTGGCTGCTAAAGCACTGCAGTAGCTTAGTTTTGTGTTAAAAATAAGATCATGGTGAGCTACTGTATGGGCTGAAACATTACCAGCTGTGAACCAGCAGCAAGATCATTAAAACCATTGCTTTAACACGGAGGTGAGGTTTAGGTGAGGTTGCTCAGAAACTCTGAAATTTTTCAGAAGGGTTTTAATGACCAGTGCCTTTTCAGCCAGTTCGATATAACTTGCCGCTGGTATGCTTCAACTGGAATCTGTCTCTCAGTGTACTTGTGAGTCTCTGTGAACTGTGTTACTGATATGCCCCACGTTACCAACAAAACTGCTGCTGATTTCAACTTGAGCTTGGTCTG
The DNA here is from genome assembly GCF_043641665.1 of Enoplosus armatus. NCBI lineage: Eukaryota > Metazoa > Chordata > Actinopteri > Centrarchiformes > Enoplosidae > Enoplosus > Enoplosus armatus. The sequence goes on along the minus strand of NC_092182.1, from coordinate 13,127,831 downwards.
CAGGCAGGCATTAACACCCAGGTGACAGGAATACACTGATGACAATGACCAGCAACAATCAATAGTCAAGGACATAAACGCAATATAAAATATACCGTTTATATATAAAAAATCAGAAGTGAATATAGAATATTTATACAATAAAATATAATGAATACACCTATATAAACAGCAGCAGGAACAGTTTTACCATCACATACAGAAAAACTGCACTTTAATGTGATTGAATCCAGTTTTTTAAACCCTTCAGCAGTACTCTCTCTAGAGGGCGCTGCAGTTCTACATCTGAGAGACTCTGCCAGTCCCGCTCTTCCAGTCCAGCATCTCGGAGACACAAAACATCTGGTTTAAAACCCCACAAGTGTAACATTTCAGTGTTTGTGTACCCGACTGTAAAAAAAAAGAAAGTTCTTTCAAAGTGAAAGTACATTTCAAGCTTAAAGGTTTCTCCGCACAATGACAGGTTTGACGCATCAACTCGAGCCACCTTTGAAGCAGACAGTTGATGTTGAAATTCATTTGCTGAGCCATGGCTACAATACATATCTGTGGAAATGAATGATTCTCACACAAAGCGAGAGAGACTCTGTGAATGACAGTGAGATACAAACATAAAATCTGCTGCTTCAAAAACTACATCCTCACAAGTGTGTTTTGAGCCTCAGACTTAATGGCCATCAGCACTGCAATATTTATGACTGTGATGTCAAGATAACAAAACACATCAGCGTGATTATAAAATCAAGTATTATAAAGAAGGACAGTAAACTACTCACCAGTGACCTTAATGGCCATGGATTGTGTTCAAGTACCAGCTCGTGTAATAATTACATCCATTAGGCATTCGGAAAAGCAGAGATGCTCAGAATAAAGGTCAGCCTGTGTGGAAAATAGAAATAATCACAATTCCATTAGCAGCCCTGTGTAATGATTTAATGCATAGTGGAGCAGAGTGTATGGGCTGGTGGATTTTAGAGTGGAGGGCTTTTGGAGGCACCAGTCTTAATGTGTGTGTGTTTTCTTTTCTTTTTTTAGAAACATAATGTTGTTATAAGTGAAAGCCTGGAGTTCTCAGGAACCTGCACTCTGACAAATGACTATTTTCATACTCATGTCAGTCTGTACCGTAGCTTATACCGTACATTGAATCTTTATGTGCATTAGATAGATTATTCAAATTATTATTGTTTTCTGTATTAAAGGGCTTCAAATCAGCAGCAGCTGAGTATGATAGAACAAATTAGTTTAATCGTGCTGTCATAATGTCATGCCTTACATACATGTTCGGGTCAAGTTGGTTAAGCAGGTTAGGGCATGCCACACATACCTGTATGTTAATGTTGGACTTGCTGTGGAGACAAATCTGCACTTGAACAGCCGGCCATCAGATCTGGATTTACCCCCCAACAGTAATGAACAGATGCATTCCCCTCAGCCCATCACATTTGCATAAACATCCATTCACTGAATAGTGTGAATGGAAGGTCGAGTACTAAATGACTGTCAGGGCTCAGTGCCCAATTAGGTTGCAGATTATCACATTTACATTTAGGTATTTTTTGTTTACGCTCAGTGATTCACAGTGAGACACCAAGCAGGACAAGCTTTTATTAAACGGATCAAATTACAAGCAGACAGAAAAAAAGAGCAGACAGTTTGGTTCTCTGTTTTGTTTTTTGTTTTTTTGCAATGTGACTTAATAATAATAATCATGCAAAAGAAAAAGAAGTGCCGGGACTCCTGCCTGCATCTTCACATGGTTTAATTACACACATACATGCATCATAATTGAGCTGGAACAATTTGTTAATTACTCAGTCAAGTGACAGAAAATGTATTAATTGCTTGTAAAAAAAAGATTTCAGAAAAAATGCTCAAAATTCACTAATTCCAGCTTCTTAAATATGAATATTTGATGGTTTTCTGTGATTGTAAACTGAATGTCTTTGGATTCTTGGTCACAAAATGTTGTTTAGCCTACAACATTTTTCTGCCATTTTGTAGATCAAATGATTAATCGAGAAAGTCATCTGCAGATTTACCACCAAGAGAGATCATAATGCAATAAATCAACAACATAACATTTACAGAGACACACAATTACAGAGATTTAAGCTTCGAGACACAAAACAACCTCAAATAGACTTCATGATCATTGCTGATCTTTAACTGAGATCTTTCACTCAATTCAACACAACACAGGAAGTGAAGTTCATTTGAAGTCACAGATTTGTTCCTGGTGATCTCCTGCACTTAAACTGAGCTTCGATATCTCTTGAGTATGTCAAGTTGAGAGTGAGGAGGGAACTATCTGATCAGAGATTTCAGCCTCCGTGTCATTGTCACATTTTATTTATCCTGTGGTGGTATAAGGTCTTATTTACAAGGGTTTTCTTTTTCTTAGCACCTCTTGCAGTTGTGTTTCGCAGAGGTGGCTTTTCCAAATGGCTTGTGTGAGCTCTCCTGCGCTCTGATTGGCTCATTCACACTCAAGTCGCTGTGACTGGCTGCGGAGCGCGGCGCTGTAAAAAGGAGGCGAACAGGGCTGAACGCTTCACTCGACACATCTGCCTCTGTTCAAGACGGGCTCCCTGCTGGTGACACTGCAGCACCTCTGAACCGAGCGGGACATCTCTTTTTTTTTTCTCCCCCCTCTTAATGATCCACATTATTTCCTTTGGACGGACTCTGTCGCACCTGAAGTGAGTGTCTGCGCCTGCTTTTACACGCATGTTGTGATTTCTCATAGGGTGATTATGTGAGAGTGTGTTGTTGTTTTAAAACTGCTCCATCGTCTTTCTTGCAGGATCTGAGTTTTACAGATGAGAGGAACAGAGATGGTGAGTCTATTTTACTAAACTTACTCCACTATATCTTGAACTAAACTCTTCTATTTCAGAGTGCGGTTACACTTAAGGAGCCTTTTTAGTATAATCTGTATAGCAGATCCGTCTGGTAGTCCTCCAAAATATGGAGAGAACATCTGCCAGTGCAGCAGACGGCTGATGCGATGCCTCCATAATATGAGTTTGTAAACAGCATTGTTGGAGTAAATAATGACAGTTGACCCTTTCCACAAAGTTCTGCAGCAGATGGAGATGTGTAACTGTTTAACAGACATCCACTGCTTTTGATGAGCAGGAATGCAGTTTATTTTCATAATATGATGAGATATTATGCAGCTTGTAGTGATTTTCCTTGCATTTCCTGCTTTGCTGTTCCATGACTATGTGCCTCGGTTACTTTCTCAAGTTCTTGCAACATCTCGCAGAGTTATGATGAAAACCAAGTGGGGGCAGGAGGTCTTGCGGCAGGGTCAAATGCTTCAGACTGTACAGTGTAGACTCAGAGCAGAGAGGGCCATACAGGTTCAAAGGTTAGTGTAGAGGAGGGAAGAAGTGTGCTGTTGTGTTGCCTTGTGCTGGATGTGACCTCTACGGCCACATATGAACCTGTATCCTCTGTTTCTCCTCGGCTGTTTTTTTTTCACATCTCACCTCTCTGTCATCTCAGTCTCAGTCAGTTTTTATGGCAGCGTCGTTTTCAGCTCTGATAATATGATTTAAATGAAACAAACCCCATATATGAAAGCAGCACTTGCTCATACGAAGCACATATAATATGTTAATATGTAAACAGGAATAGGCTAGACTGTGTTTACAAAGAATATGAGACCTCATCCTTCTTCCTTTGCTTTACATCTACTCTTAAACTCTCTCTCTCTCTCTCACACACACACACACACACACACACACACACACACACACACACACACTGTCACATGATCTCTCGAGCCCTGTTTGAGTTTGAGCCACCGCTGCTCACTGGCTGATTCTGGCCAATCAGCACTGTGAGTCAGAGAGGAAACAGGAGTATTATATTCCTCAGTGGTGAATTTCATAGGCAGGCACGCTGCACCCTTAAAGAGGCAGGACCCCTATAGCTAAATCAAGACCCACGAGAGACCCAGTTAACTCCTTGATATAGTGCAGGTGTTTTTACTGTGCTCCTGGAGTTGTCTCAGCTGAGGTTAGACATTCGTGCAGCTCTCTCTGTTACAACATCTGTCTGGGTTTTCAGTTGAATCACGCCTGAGTCAGTGAAGATAGGGCGTTCACTCACGTTGTTGGTGTGGTCGAGTAAATTAACGGACAGATACAATAGATTTGCTTAGTGTTTGTTTGAAGATTGAAGAGCCGTGTTGGCCGGCCTTCAAGAGTACAATAAGAGAAAAGGTGTTCTTTCAAAGGTTGAAATGTACTGCGAGCAAGCCCGAGCGTGCCCACGAAGCAATCCCTGTGATACTCTGTATTTACTCAACCCTTGTTGTTACTATTAGAGCCATTCTGCAACAGTTCATCAGATCTGTCCACTGATGTGCCTTTTGTCTGACTATTTATCCTTTGTCTCCCCAGCTCTGTCTACGTGACTCAGGCGAATGCTTACGGGAGCAGATGCAGTATATGATGAGGTCACTGCAAGACCTGAAACAACTACGGAAAACCTGCCCTGCAGCCAGACGCCCCCTCGCTCCCATCAGCGCCCAACTCCCAGCCTTAGTGCGCCACTCTGCAGTGGCACGGGCTTGTCAGCAGCGAGCACTGCAGCGAGAACAGCGCACACGCCTGCGGATGTCTGATGCCAGCACGGCCAGCACCTACGACTCCGCCTGCTGCCTGGCGAGTCCTCTGGAGGAGGAGGATGAGGAGGACGACTCCAGCAGCCGGCTGGGCCTGAGCCTCAGACTGAGCCTGGGCTCCCCCAGCAGCCATAAAAGTTTGGAGTTTGATTCAGGCTACTCTGAGGCATCATGGCAGGATGAAGGGGTGGTTCTCCGGAGGACGAGGAATGTGCGGGTGTCAACTTCTGCCTGCCTCCGCACAAACAGAGCACCAAGCGGACGTATTCGACCCAAATCCACCTCTGACGCCTGTCTGGAGAGGTGGACGTCGTTTGAGGTCAGCGACCCAGAGGACTGGACAAACTCTTTACTGACCAGAGGACGCAACCGCCAGCCTCTGGTTCTGGGCGACAACAGCTTCGCAGACCTCATACAGAACTGGATGGACTTGCCAGATTTCCCAGAGTCCACCGAGCTGAAGCCAAATTCAAGAAGTAGACTGGGAAGAGGTTTCTTTGTCAACATGAGGAGGAAACTGGCTGGGTTTTCTAAGAGCGTGGAGGACAGAGTGAGGATGAGACCCACAGACTCTGCCCACGTGAATAGAGCTGTGAATGCTCCAAAACGTCTGTCCTGTCCAGTCGTGGCGTCGCAGCCCAAAGTCCCTTTTTTCCACCAGTCGCACTCAGGCATTAATGAGCTGGACACCGATTTTTACCACTTTGCAGCCCTCATGAAATCAGGCAGCCGACAGCCCATAATCTGCAAAGATATCATTGGCTACGTCTGACTTTTCATGTAAAGCCATGTACAGACTGGACAATCCTCAGAGTCACTTTATTTTTATATGTGTTTTTTCACTTTTTATATGCTTTGACTATGGAAATGGAAATAAAGATGTTCTCATTATTTAAACTCTACATACTCTTATTTATATCATTCATGTCTTGCATGTGGCACCGGATATGTGGTTGTTTGATAAGATTACGTTTTATTTGAACAAAGCTTCCGCTGTGGTCATCTGAGTTTCATTACAGCTCATTACAGTCAGACAGTGACTCCTCGCTGCCAGTTTAGTTAAAGGAGGCTTTTACTGTCTCTGCAGTAAAGCAAATGAATGTAGATTCATTTGTTTTCATTAGAGATGTAATCCTCCAGGCATGCATGGTGGAGTTTGGATGTGCAGCGTTTAGTATAATTGGTGTATAATAAAAAAAGACAAATTGAAAACATGATAGTATCTCAGATGTGCAGGCTTGTAGTCGTTCCAGGACTAATAAGGGCATCTGAGTTTGTAAAGTCCATTTTAGAACGAGATTTTGGGGCGCGCTCATTAGACTGCAAGAGACTCAATGTTCCCAAAAAAGTTCTGTTCTTACTCAACAAGAAGTTGAATCTTTTGGAGAGGCTTTAAACAGGGCAACGAAGCTATTTACAGGCCAGAAACAGAGGCTGTATCAACACTGCGCGCATGATGAGGTAATTCCCCATGTGTCCGTGCAGAGAGAGGAGAGGCGAAGCAGCTGGTTGCAGATGTAGCACAAGTTTACTCTCCCCTCTGCTTTATGAAGCATAGCATCTGACTAACAGCCCCCTGCCTCATTTAACTCGGTCTCTGCTCTTACTGTGTTCAAGCCTGACAGGTGGCACCAACTCATCCACACACATTGGTTAATGGTACTATTCTACGTCTGAGGAGAGTAAAAACACAGATACAAAGGAGTGACATATGCGCCAAGATAAGCTAATGATCACTTCACCTTTGCCTTTACATATTCGCTTTGTTCATCAATTCAGAGGAGAAATAGCACCAGACATTATAAAGATAAAGAATTTTCCCAAAAGGGATTTCCCATGCTCCCTGCTGCAACCGGCCTCACCAATCATGTCTGATATCGAGGGCACGGGGGGTTACAGAAGAGAGATGGTTCTCGCCGTTTGTCTTAGCCTGTTTATCTAGGTCTCTTGGTGGAATATCACTGAGGCACACTTCTGAGCACTCAGCTGGGATGTAATGAACAGCTGTAACATCCACACCACAGTGGAAGAAGTGTGTGATAACCCATGATGGAAAAATAGAAAAATCTTTTGCAAAGAGAACTTGGATCAAATAATCTTTGTGTGTTCATCTTTTCCTGAGATTTTTCTGGCTCTGCTGCTGATTTTCCTTTTTAGTGCGCGCTGGTTCCCAGTGGTTTGCAGCTGGATAAGTGCCTCAATACATCACCTTCTCCAGCTGACTGAGAGTTATTCAGGGAAAGGGGATATGAGGAGAAGAAAGGGGGAAGCAATGGATCCAACCCATTATTCAAACTCATCTCAACAGCACACGCTCTCCAGAATGTAGTCCCCTATGTCTGTCTGAATAGAGAGCTGTAGATATAAAGCATCAAGTAGATTAAACCATACACAGCTGTAACAGACAAACATGTGCATTTGTGGGTTTAAGTGTTGTTTAAGTGACTGCTAGTATCAAGTTGTTGAAGCCAGTTTATTGGTTCAAATATATCCTCATTGTATGTCATTGTGTTTATTGAGTCGAGAACTCTCTAGAACGAGAGAATAGCGAAATACAAATACAACAATATCTGCGACACTACAGTTAAAGAGTCAACAAGCAAGCATGCTAATGACAGATCAGGTTAACGCTGATATGCACATGCAACTTGTTGAACAGCATCAGCTGCAGAAAAACATGTCAGATTCAACTCCAGCGAGCCAAAACAAAAGAGAGTACACAGCAACAAAATGCCGTTTGATCAATAAATTCTAAAAAAGAATTAAAAAAAATCTACTTCAACAAAGTTGGAGTTCACGATGCAGGCTGAAGAATCTCCAAACAGGATATTCTGCTGCAACGCAAAGCATCAAGAAGACTCCACGCTGAATCCCTGTACAATGAAAAGTGTTTGAGAACTAAATGCTCTCCTGGCAACCTTGTTGAACTGTCGGTTGTCAGTTGTGATTGTTGTTGTGGCAACGAACTTGACGATGGGACTTCTTGGAAACTTTCAGGTGACTTCTTCCTACCGACAGAGAATTGCAGTTGGATTTTTGACTTTCTTTTCCACCTTTTGATGTCGTCTGACCTCTGCCACTTGTCCTCATTTCAGAGGGACACTTTTCAGTTGGCACAGAGGTAAAGAAGTAAAAGTCTGTCCACCAATACTTAGCTTTCAAACTATAAAGGATAAATGATGGCTGCCACCCACAGTCTGCTTATAGCAAGTGAGACCCATGAGTACTTAGTACCAGTTGCCATAAACATTATTCATGACTTTGGCACACAAGATGATCTCGAGCAGATCTGCTGAAGCATCGCACAGTTACAGGGTGGCCCAGTCTAAAGTAGTGGACACACAACAAATCTCCTGTTAATTAAATAGGAAACAGGAGGAGAAGATGGGCCATGTGTTTGAGCTTGGCAAACTCCTCATCTCTGTGATTCTTGTGTGTTGATAGAAACAAGCTCTAATTAGAGCCATATTGAGGATTATTGCACTGCAGACCTTACGTTGATCTAAGGGGGCTTTGAATGTCCTTGCCTGAACTCACACAGCAGGATGTCGTGGATGCGGATGTCTGTGCCGCTGAGTATAGTTATTCAAACTAACTAAGGCTGTTGAGATGTCACATTGTTATTTCTCTGCTCCTGTTGGACTCATGGGAAAGATATGGGAAAGGGTCCAGTGCTCAGGTGAAATGTGTGAACAGAGCCACAAAGTATAGAGGTTAATGAGCTCAATCTCTCTCCAGGAAAACAAGAAGTGGGAGAATGACATAAAAAGACCCTGTGATTTTCTTTTCATTGTGTTAAGAAGAAGGGAGCCACTGTTTTTGTTTCTCCAACTTTTACATTTGCTAACTCTGATTACGTAGATGTGACATCATGTGGCCATTTTGACATTTAGCTGGAAGCATCTCGGCATCATGTGATGCTTCCAGAGAAAATAGGTTTCCATTTGAGAGAAAGGAAACAGCAGGAGGGGGAAAAAATGTTGTGCTGCAGTTAAATTATGACACCCAGTTATTGAGATTTTGGCTGATAGATAACAACATGAATATGTATGATTTACTCTCGGCGCTCGATGAATTCCAGTGGACTCACTCACCAAGTTGCTTGCGTAACTTTGACCTTCAGGGCTTCATGTTGCAGAGAAAGCAAACATCATATTCATATTGTGTCCTTCAGGGGACAAATTGTGTAATGATGTTTATGAAAGGCTTTATCAAAATGTCTATGAAGCTGTGTGGAGTTTAAAATAGTTGAGTTATGTGTTGGACAGATGCCCAGCAGTGTTTGGCCTCCATATATGTCACACAACCAGACAACGACTACAAGTCTGTCTGCTGCTCAGATAGAGAGAAGCACCTTATCACTTCATGTCGCCTTTACTGAAGAGGGACTCCTCTCATGACTGCTGAGACACACACACACACACACATAATATAATAATAATAATAATAATAATAATAATAATATTAATACACTTTATTTATATAGCACCTTTCTAAAGAAGGGTTTACAAAGTGCTTTACAGGGTAAAAACAACAAACAACAGGAATCAGTGTTAATCAAAAAAGAATAAAAACAATAGCACCATCAATAAAACAGGAAGAAAAAAAAGCAATAAAACATCAGTGATAAAAGAATAAAAGAAAGAATAAAAAATTAACACAATAAAAACAAATGGTGTGGGAAGGTAAGACCAACGGAACACAGGACGACTATAAAAGTGCGTTTTAAGAAGAGACTTAACTGAAGAGATAGACTTCATCCACCATCCGACTCTCTTCTGGAAGATTGTTCTGGAGGCTCGGTGTTTTTGCGCCTTGATGGCAAACATCACCTTCGTTTTTGAGTCTGGATTTAGGAACCACCAGGTATAGCTTGGGTTATACTGTTCCAGGCTTTATAAGTGATAAAACAATTTAAAATCAACTCTGAAACTAACATGAAGGCTCCTTTAACCTATCAACTAGCAGAGTGTGAGACAGGAAGTGAAGTGTGGGGGGTGTTTCGCCTGCAGTCTGGCAAAGAATAATTGTGATTAATGTTCTTTTTTGTTTTCTTTCTTTGGCTATGAAATAGCTGGGTAAAACTCCCACATTATAACTTGGCCAGAATTAAAAAATAATATCCGGAGTCATTAATTCCCTGTTGTTCCTATTCATCTTAATAAATATACCGACTGACACCAAGTTACCCTTACAGTAGGATTTCCAGAATTAAAGTACTTTATTGAAATTGTTTTGTATAACCTTTCAAAAATATTTAAAAAAAATTATAATAACATTGGAATATTCCCCTTTGTTGTGACCAGATAAGATTTGAACACGGGGGATCAGGGAATCATCACACCAGCTTTATTTAGAAAACACACAGCTGCCTTCTTCTTCTTCTGCTTACCATAAACCGGACCACGAGGTTCATGGGAATCATAACAGACGAGATGACACCGGCGAAATATCCCAGAGGACTTTGCTTTGGTTCTCATGGCCAAACAGGGCCTCTCAGGTCAGACCCTACTTCCTCTGTTCAGTACAACACACGGCTTTACAAGCAAACCCACAATCCCATAGTGTAAATAAAGCTGCCTCATTAGAGGTTAAAAATAACTGTTTGGTGCCTGTGTCGTTCATTGGTTGTTTAATTAATGGCATGAGCACAAAACAGAATCAGTACAGGCTCCATTTTTTTTAAATGTTCCTACATGAGAATTTTTTTTAATCAACATTAAACCTTTGCTTATACAGTAATTAAAAGGAAAGGGCAGAAAATCATATTGGCTTTCTGCAAAATCAGCATAGTTTCTGCATTGATATGCTCTTTAATAATTATATGTATAATAATAATGATAATATTACTGCTAGGTATGATCCACTGTGTGGAATCCATATATATCTAATTCATCATAAGCATGATAGTATTAGGTCTCCATAAGCTTTTTCCTGCAATGAAGCTATTTCTCAATTCCTGTAATATTAGAAAGTCATTCTCTGCCGTCTTGCAGATTTTTTAAGCCTGAATAAACAACCGCCTTCTCAGGAATGTAGAGATATTCTTTGCCATCTATTCTTACTGTGAATCACTGTACCTGCATGTGAGCACGGACTTGCCTGAGCCTGCGTCGTGTCACGTCCCAGTTCAGCCAGATTTGGCTCAGTTAGTGACAGGACCGCGGGGCCTCTGCAGAGCCTGCAGCCTGCTGCCAACGTGACGTCTCCACACTCTGCCTCGGAAAAACAGAGAAAAAACACCACAGTAAAGAGAACGGAAAAAACATTAGCTTCTCTGGAGACAATTAATGGTTTTTCTATTTCTTGCAGAGCGTCGTGTTTCAGCACTCCCATAAAGCAGCAGTTTCCCCCTCTCTGTCTAAAAAAAGATAGGGCCCACAGGGTCCGCTTGGAAAAGGCAATTGTTTGAGACAATGGGACAGAGACTCGTATTGGTTTTTGTTTCCAAGAAGATTAAACTTTATCATCACGCAGCTCTCTCTCACTTTACAGAGCTAAAACTGGAAAAAAAGTTTGAAAATGTATGTTTACAACAAAGAAGACTTTCCAAACAAAACCCGTGGAAGAGGCCAAAGCCACATATGGTGACAAACCCTATACATAACTTCAAGGAGTCCATTCACAACCACAGGGCCCAATGTGTGTTTATAGTCACACAGGCAAGGCATCAACTCCAACAGCCCGGTTAAGTCAAACACACACACTTTCACTGCCAAACACAAATATTCACCCTCGCATACACACAAACATTGTCACATAGTTTACCGTGATACAATAGACACAGAAGGTTACAGTCAATAAACCAGAGACTCCTCTGAAGGACTCCTAACCCAGAAACAGCCTTTCATGTTGTGTTTGTATGAAAAAGCAGATTGTTTTTCAAAAGAACACACACACACACATATACCCCCAAATTCTTCTGATATTAAGGCATAACGGGGCATTTTAGTAGCCAGCATGTGACCCTCCAAAGAACTGCCTTTGGGCTTTAAATGGCTGCTAAAAAAGTCTTGGCTGAAAGTAGCTCATGTGACTGACATTCAAAGCACGGGGGAAGAAATGTACCCTCATGTCTTTCCCAAGTATCGCAGACACAGGAAGCATCATAGACTTCAGCAGTGTGGGAGAGCGTGCTTGCCTGGCTCATAGTCGGACGAACTCAAGGTGTGGAGAGATAAGAAGAGGTAGAGAGAAGAGACATAAATCCTGAGAGGGGAAGGGAAGGAGCGAATGCTGACAAGGAATAAAATACCAGAAGAGGGAAGAGATTTGTCAAGCAGATTGCAATAAAAGCACTGTTTAGGATGTGAGTTAAAGTGGAGTTCCTGGGTGGGAAAAGTAATCAGAATACAAGCCTGCGAGCTGCTCTGTCGCACAATCTGTGATTCTGGTGAGCAGGAAACCCGAGGTCAGAAGAGTGACCTTGATAAGTCGTCTTCCTGTGGTGCTCCACAGCATGATCATGCCACTAACTGTCCCTCTGCAGCTCCAGACAGAAAACCCTCGTTTAGACGTCCGCACAATAGAGTCCTTCTTCAGTCAAAGATGGGCTGCACTGAGGGGACGGACAGAAAGAAGACATTGTGTGGTCTCAAAGATCTCTCAGTCTCCCGCTTCCTCCAACTCTTTTTTTCTCTGACATTTTCACTTCCTGCTGACACCCCCCATCTCATCTTCTCTATCGTATGACGTCCTTTCAATTCACAGCAATAAAAATGATAAACTGTTAACATTTTAACTTTGTCCCACCAGAGCCGACCCCTGCAGGTATTTGTTAGTAAAGATATGCTATTTGTTCGCGCAGACTTTGCTTTACTGCGCTGTCGGACCAGTTGGTCATGGCTGTCTTGCTCTAACGCTGTGTCTGGCCATGGATAATTTGTTATGACGGCTGAACTTGTTTAGTGACCTCTTGTCCTGATGTATGCCAGAGCAGGCAGAGTGTAAATAGAAATGTTGAGAAAAATGAGAGAAAATGTCATTGGAGGCTGTGCAGTCACACACAAATTATAATCATAATGATACCCCACGGGTTGTTTGTTTACATTTTCAGAGATTTATTTCTCATTTGATGGAGTGAAGAGAAACTGCAGTGTGGCTCCAGATATCAGCGTTACTGTTGGCCTACTTGGACCGGTTTAACCAACGTGGTTTCAATGTAGAAATCTCCATTAAAAACAGATGTGTGATTAAGCTTCACCAATTTCTTTGAAAGTGCTCCACTGTTGTATGACAAACCTTTAAGAAGTGCTTTCATTCTTCAAGGAGATGGCATCTGACACACAGCAAAAATTTAAAAAGCCCTATCAAAAGAGCAGTGTTGTATAAGTTCAAATCATGTGTCATCGAGGATCAGCTGGGTTGATGGTGGGCCTGAGGGCATGTCGTCATGTGGGTAAGGAGAGGGTCAGAGGGTGAAGTTATACTATCATGTGAGAGACTAGAGGCCTCCACCCTCAACCAAATTCACTGACAATACTATTATTTGGACTTAAAGGACTTAAAAGAATAGTTTGACCTTTTGGAAAATATGCTGCTTATTCACTTTCTTGATAGATAGATCGATACCACTCTCTTTACCGTTCATTAAATATTAAGCTAAACCAAGCAGCTGGTTAGCTTCACTTAGCATAAAGACCGAACACAGCTAACCCGGCCCTGTCCAAAGATATAGAAATCCACTGACCAGCACCTTTAAAGTTCACTAATTAACATGTTGTACTCCGTTTGTTTAATCAACGCAAAAACTGAAAGGCAAAAACAACACGGTTTTACTGGGTTGTTTAGCTGTTTCCAGTGTTTATGCTAAGCTAAGCAAACTGGCTTAAAGTAGTTTCATATTTTCCGCACAAACGTAAGGGTGGTATTAATATTCTCATCTAACTCTCAGCAAGACAGCGAATAAGTGTATTTCCCAAAATGTCAAACTATTCTTGTAAGCAAAGTTATCTGGAAACTATCGCTGACCCTCACACTTCATAGTATTGACTGTAAACCATTACTGTAACTATTATTTGCAGCCATTGTAAGTGGCTATAAAATGCTTTGTACCAACATACCGAACATGGAAAAACACTGTAAATCATTAATAATGCCATTTTGTATTGAGCTGTTTTTAACTAACGTAAATGTAAAGTACAGACATCAGCAGTATTTCAGGTAGAAGCTCCTGGCTGGCAGAGAGGAGCGTCCTCCTCGTGGCCCCTGTGTCAACACACGGCCCAGTGGAGGTGGGCTACTGCAGGCACCAGATGGCCGTCTGCCGCACCTGGACTACTGGTGATTTTAAACAAAGCTGTCAGTTTTAATGCAGACGGCAGGAGTGAGCCCCTTTCACCTTTCACTCCCTCTCAGCTGACACACACTGTACACACTGCTCACATTGTCCGGTTCCAACAGTTTTACATCCATTTAAATTGATTCAATACTGATCACTATCAAAATAACTGTAAGCTACTAGTTTGTCAGCAAGAAAAAAACAAAGCTGAAGGCAGTGAGGCAATGATTATCGTCATTATCAATGAATCCACTGAGTATTTGTTTTTAAATGAATCAACTAGTTGTTTAATTTACACAATGTTAAAAAGTGTGAAAAATGCCCTTCACAAGTTCAAAGACATCTTCAGTTTCCTTGCTTTGTCCAGCCAACAGTCTAAAATCTAAGGATATTGATATAAAACAGACTAAAGCAACAAAATGCTGATTTTAGAAGCTGGAACCAACAAATGCAGTTTTACTTAAAATATATTTATTGATCATCTAATTGTTGTTAATTAAATCTCTGATCCTTTCAGCCTTTTAGCCTTGAAGGTCCCATTGAGATACAAGATCTCTTCTTCCAGGGAGTGCAGGTGAATGAGTAGAGTCAGAGTGAAACCAAAAAAGCAACCTTAAACGTTTGTCAACAGCAACCAGTTTCATAATTTCAGAACCAGAATTTCAAGCCTTAACGCAGCCTTTGACTTTGGTTGTAAACAGTTAGCTGAGTCAACCGTGCACAGGAAAGTGAGACAGGTTGGGTGACAAAAACATTGTTTTAAATGTGCAGATTAGTCATTATGCGCGGGAACAGTTACTCTAACTGAACGACTGCTTTCATTTTACTCATCAGTTTTGGTTTCTAAGGGTTCGTGACCACACAGCGTTTTCTTCTGGCAGAAAAGTGCAGGCAGGGTCGTGAGATGAAGCGCTTGTGCAGTGAGAGAAAAAACACTGTTTCCAGTCAGTGATCACTGACATTAAACCAGTTACTTTAACTTTAAACCAGACGGACAGTAGCATGCAGGGAGGTGGTGACTGTTGTTGTTGGACCCTCTGATTGGTCTCATCTGGCAACAGTATTTGAAAATTAATCAGCAGTAATGAATTCTGCAGACTAATTTAATGTAGAGGTAAACCCTGCCTGGCAAGACACATGACCAGCCTTGTTCACATACATTCATAAACAGACACACACAGAGAGGACAGGAAACTGAAATGAAACAACCCAGAGTCCAACACGATCTCAACATCATGAGGATGAAACCTGTGCTTTATACAGTTTTTCCAGAAATGTCAGGGGAACAGATTTGCCAATACAGTGCCACTGGAGCAGTTCCTTTCTCAGCAGTCACCATCCAGTCACCAGCTGAAATAAAACCGCAGGTGTTGGCTGTAAAATTAGACACATTCTGAATCTTTGTTGGCCTTGATTTCCTCTCCACCAAACTGCCACTGCAGATCAGTCCCAAAATAACCGGCTATCCCTCCTCTACCTGCTGCCACGCCTTCTGTCCCTTAACAAGGACGAGAATGGCAGGATAACAGAAGATTTGATTTGGAGGCTGAGTCAGGAAACGGGCTGGATCACTATTACACCCAAGGCAGCAAGGCAGAGCAGTGTGGGAACTCCAATCAGACTTAAGACCGGCTGAACCAGCCCAGTAACGAGGGGAAACGGCAAGCAGGATGCAACGTGGGAAAAATATTACAGGTGTCACTGTCACGTCACTCATGCATGGATGTTGAACGTTTAGGGCTCAATAAAAATTGCCCCTGAGACCAGATGGATATGTTAAATGATAAAACAGTTTTTTTAAGCTATGCTAGTGTCATGGCAGCTGTACTTTGTGTTTGGAGCTAATTAGCAATGTTTACACTTGCACACCAGAGCTCCAAAAGTAATCAATAATCCACTGAAATGTTGTTTAAGCACTAAACAGATTATTTGACCGTATCATATTAATAAAGTCATGTGTATATCCTTTGGAGCTGAAAGATTAATCAAATTGTCGATCAACAGAAAATTAATCAGCAACTATTTTGCTAATTGATTAATTGTTTTAGTTATGTTTCAAGCAAAAGTGCAGACAAAAAAGAGTTGCTTGTCTTTGTCTCATTTGATAATGAGTTGAATATCTTTGGACAGTTTTGGAATGTAATTTGAATTTATCATTTCCTGCTCCGGGGAAATTGTGGCATTTTTTTTTTTTTACTATTTTTGCGACATTTTATAGACATAACTCACCGGTTTATCAATTTGTTAAGAAATTAATCGTCAGATTACTCAATAATGAAAATCATTAGGTTCAGCCTGTTCTTTTGTCATGCAAAAGATGTTTGCTCAAAATTAACAAATCAAATACAGACAAGAAGCATGAGAACACACTTCATTTGGCTAAAATGACAAAATTACATAATACTTTGAATGACATAATACTGACTTGCTGCAGAGACACAAAGGTACACACACACACACACACACACACACACACACACACACACAAGAGCAATAAGCTTGTGATGTCGGCCACTTTATGACCGTGGCAGCCGTGGTGACCCGTGGCACCGCGGCGTCTGTGTAGCTGCAGGGCCGAACAGTACAGCAGCTTTTACGTCTGACACCACAGACTGACCACTGTGTCGCTAATTACTCTGCCGTTGAGCTCTGTCACCTCTGTTGCCCCTTGTGACATGTCACCACCCACCACACAGCCACCAACCCTCCCCCAAAACACAGTGCCTGACCCAAGACAAAAGTGAAAGTCTTTGACTAAAACTCTGACTCAGACCTGAGGCATGATAAAATATGCAGGAAAAAGCTCTAGCTTTTCATCTACCAAGATCATCTACTGCAGAAAAAAAACCTTGGCTGGCACGATATATATGACAATCGAGTCTCCCACTGGGGTCCCTGAGCACAATATCAGCTCAAATAACAGCCCTCATTCACCCCTGCATCATCTTATCAGCACTATTAATCACATAAACACTGTGTGATCTAATCAGGAGTCCATTTCTGTTCCATTTTTGTTATCTGCGCTGCCTTTTCACCTTCTGTATTTGAATACAAACACATACATCAGCCAAACTAGAGCAAATAAACCCCAGATAATGCTTGTGTTTACACAGTGAACTCAGGCTGTGCTCTTGGCTGGTTTTCAGCGATGTGTCGCTCTGCAAAGGCTGAGTAATGCATGTCGCTTAGTACAGATCAAATACACTGGCTCAGCGGCAATTAACATCCACATTCCTACTGAGTGGTAAACCCACAAGCATGCTGTGTTTGATGTTTTTCCTGCAAGTTCAGCTGAATTGAGTCAGGAATGGGTTTTCAAGCTTTCAATCAAACTGCAAAAAACTATTTGTTTTTTTAATGGGATGTAAGGGTACTGTAGCGATTTGGCAATAACCCCTGTGTTTCTTCAAAGGAATAGTTCTTTCAGAGAGTTAGATGAGAAGGTTGATACCACTCTCATGCCTGTTCAGTAAATTTGCACCAGCTAGCAGCCGGTTAGCTTAGCGTAAAGACCAGAAACAGGGGGAAACAAGAAATAATCCAGCACACAGTCCCCAACATCTTAAAAAGTTAGTTCTGTTAGTTGGATTTTGTTCCCCCTGTTTCCAGTCTTTATGCTAAGCTAAGCTAACCAGCTGCTGGCTGTAGCTTCATATTTAGAAAACAAACATGAGAGTGGTCTCAATCTTCTCTTAATCTGTCAGCAAGAAAGGAAATAAGAGTATTTCCCAAAACGTAGAACGTTTCACGTTACTTTAAGAGGATCGCTGCTGACAATATGACATAAATTCACCTCACACCTGCAGGGCCTGTTGTGGAAGTGTGTTATGAGTGTATTGTTTTCTTTCCTTACTTGTGCCACGACATTTGTTGTTTTGTCTTAAGCACATATTGTACATGCTTAGTCAGTTACAGTTACTGTAACTGCTTAGTCAGTTACTCTGCCTTCGACCACAGCTGTGAAACCCAGATGTGTTAATTGAGAATTATCCTGTTATGAGGATTTCAACTTGGGAGTTGTCATCAGCATTCAGTCAGCAAAATATTCTCTCATTTGACACGTGTCTCTCAAAGAGGGTTTCATTAATTTCCTTAAAGTGGGTCCAAACTCTTTTTTCATGTATAAATCCCACAAACAAAGAGTCAAAGAGTTCAGAGATGCTGCTGCTTATTTACTGCTCTGCCCCACTTCCTCCATTAGGAAAATGAGAAACCACACGATCATCACAAGTATAAATGTACATCGTCTGCAAATGGAGCAGTCTGAACAGCTGCCTTTGATTAGATGCTAATGTCATTATCACACTGGTATTTGAAACCCTCTTCTATCAGACCAAAGAAGTGAATACTATCCTTTGTGTACAGCTGCTTTTCTCCACATGCACTCCACTAACAGGGTTGATGTGATCACATTAGCTCCCCCCCCCCCCCCCCCCGACTCTGCAGCCACGTCCTGCCTCTGTAGCCCAGCAGGCAGCAGTGGGGATGTGATCCTCCAGTCCTGACTCCAGCATGACAGAAAGCTTTCATGTCACATCATCACACCACACCAGACTCTGCTTTCTCTTCCTCACATTCTCTGTGCATCGCTCTTTCTCTCTTTCTATATCTTTCTCTGTCTCTTTCTTCTGACCTCAGGGGACTTTCTCTCACCCACAACAAACACAGAGCGGCCCCAACAACGTCACTAAACCACCAAAATAACTCAAAAATGAGCTGTGCATACTGGACTCTGACAGCTAAATGATGTGTTATGCATGTCGTAAGCTATCCTTGTCCTTAGGCTGTTGGTAGTAGAGTGGGGACATCACCCTCACAAAGTCTGGGATCTTTTTAGGTCTCAAAAAAATATTATCCAGTTTAATTTTGTTGAGATTTTGGCTCTTTTAAGGTCTTGGATGCTATTCTTCTAATGGAGGATGTGGTTGTTCAAATTGAAACCATAGCAGGGATGTCTTATACCTGGACAGATAGTTTCATTTGCTGGTGTGCTTTATGTTGGCCGGTGACTTCTAGACCTCATTCACAAGCTCATCAGTCTTTCATTCACTTTGTATGTTTCAGTGACAGACTGCACTGAGGACTTTGTCAGGTGAAACATCTGGTTTGGGGTGATGCTCTTTGGTCTTTAATGGCCTCTGCGAGAGGCCACATCAATGGCAGGGATGATAAATCTGAACAATGAGAGAGCCAGTAAAGCAGTCAGCAGGGGTTCGACGATGCAGGCTACAGGAAGTGTGGCTCCTCTTGACCCCTGAACCCTGAGGTGATGTGTGCCCTTCAGTCTGGTCTCTGTGCTGGGATATCTGACGGCTGTGTGCTATACAGTACAGACGACGGGCTGCACAGCATATAACGATCATAGTGATCTAATGAATAATTTTTTTTTACATTTTTAGTGTGAGTCAGTATTCTCTGGATTCTCTGTCGTTTCTTGATTGGATAATGCAACAAATATGTCATGACACATTTGAATTACAAAACAATTCTTTAATTCAATGCTCCATAACATAACCCCCCATACAACCGCAAAATGTCATTTTTACACTTAGATTTTTGTATGGATTAAACAAAAGAAATATTACATGTTAATTTTAACTATTCATTTAAGAGTTTAAAATGTTAGAATGAAAACCTTCTTTAAAACATTTATTCTGGCAGATGAAATTAGACATCCATAAGAAAAGATATGGCTCAGTCAGCATATTATTTTTTATATGGAAGAGAATAATACAAACACTTATTTAGACTTCTTAACTTGGCTTTAGTAGCTGCCAGTAAACAACACTGACTTGTTAACGCCATTGAGAGAATTACTTTTACAACAGTCTGGCACTATAGTGGCTGACAGTTGTACACATGAAACTTCTCTCAATTAGTGCTGAGCAGATGTCACAGTAGTTGGAGAAGATCAATAGGGTCAGTTGTGACAGACTGGTCCTCAGTGTGGCCTGGCATTTTACAACACAGGCCTCTACAGACCACTGGCACTTTAGTTGCTAATAATATGAGAGGGAAGTGTGGCAATATTAAGAGTACAAGAACAAAAGGGGCTCTGGCAAAGACAAAAGGGTCCACTGGAGCTAAGCTAAGGCGCCTGCAGCCAGTGACCTTCTGGACCCTGAGAGCTGCCCTTTCAGACGGTCTCACTGTCCACTGCTCTGGAGGAAATGAGATGCTGCAGCCAAACAAACTGATGATCCAGGTCTATATATGGAGAAGGCCGAAGAAGCACTGAAAGCTGCTGAGTTTAAACAGCGTAGCTAACTTCTGCTAGTCCTCCCTATGGGCAGACGTTTACAGCAACTTGTCTAAACAATAGCAAGTGAGGCGGATATAGAGAGGAAAGGCTTCACTTTATGTATCCAATACCATATTTGGATGAATGTGACAGCTGTGGCTTATCACACTGTTTATGGGTGTACCTGAGCACCATGAGCATGTCTTGGATGTTTTGAAGCAGACACCCTCTCTATGATTTGCAAAGTACGAGAAGAGCACCCTTTTCTGTTATGTACAGCAGCTTTGAATGAATCAGCATTTTACTAAACACTTGGGCTGCGGGAGGAAATACTTCTTGTTCTCAGATATTATTGAGTCTGCTGCCTCTGGAACCACTTGTCCAGCGCTATTTTTCAAGATGAATGGGCTGCCCCTCCAAGGAAGTAACACATCCCACATATTTGTTTTTACTGCAAACCCCCTTTTGGTACAAGCATCAGGGAAATGAGAGTACTCGGCTTTACCACTTTTGAAAATTGTGCACCATTTTGTGAAGGAATCAGATTTCAATTAGTCTTGCTGCGCAGAACACTAAACTCTAATTTTGTTGAGTGAGTCACAGCTGGACTACAATGCCCAACTCCCTGTACCCCCTCCACTACCCATCTCTTCTTTCAGGTCTTTCCATGTGGTCCCACACCTGATGGTGTGTGGTTTTGGTGCTGGGATGTAATCACCTTCACACAGCAGGCCCTGTCCAATCAGGATAATTGGCACCAGACTGCAAACTACAAAGGAAGCTCTAGTATGTGTTTATTAGTGGATAGTCCAGGCCAAGAGAATGTACTGGCATCACTTAAATCAATATCTATTCTCAACTATATCGCTGTGTTTCTGTAGTTTTCTATCTTGATCTTTATCTTTTTACATGTTTGCAAAGTGTGGTAGACATCTGCTGTAAGTTGGCGAGAAAGCTCCTGATTCAATATTAGTTTTGCTTCACAGCTTATAAAGATAAGACCCATTTCTAAATACCAACAGCATACAAATATGGCTTGAAATGTGACCACAAAGACATTAAACATCTAATACCAGCTGCTACATGCACATCGTTTATTAAACAACCAATCAAGCCACCTTTAAAAGGAATATTTCAGTGTTTTGGGAAGTACGTTTATTTGCCCTCCTGCTGCGAGACGATTGATACCACTCTTATTTTGGATGCTATATATGAAAATACAAAAACTTCACCCTCATTGTGACAACAAGACTCCAGGAAGGCATTGTGCCAAGAAATAATCTCAGCATTTCATTCCACATAAAACCTCATATTGTAATTTTCACATTTTTTTGTATAAATCAAACAAATGAGATATAACATATTTATTGGTGAGCTTTAGAGGTGCTGTTTTTTTTTGCTCTACTATTGCACAGATCCTGGCTAGCTGTTTCCCACTGCTCTCAGTCTTTATGCTAAACTAAGCTAGCCGGCTGCTGGCTTTATGTTTAGTGTACAAACATAAGAGTGGTATCTATATTTTTACATAACTCTCTGCAAGAAAGCGAATAAGCATATTTCTCAACATGTCTAACTAGTCATTTATTAATGTAAGCCTCTGATAAGATGTAAAATAGATGTGGTATCCTTTCAGGTCCAGTTCTGATCTAACCCCAGCTGGTGAACAGTTCATTATAGCTGTTAATAGGAGTGTTGCGCTGGGCTGTGCCTCCCCAGGCTCCCAGGTGTGAAAAGCTTTTGAATGCAGTTGGGCACTGGGCCACTCTCCCTGGAACCAGGCCCATAAAGAAATCACCACCATGTGCACTTTCAGGTTCGCACAGGGATGACGAGCCTCGACGAGATAAAGGTTATAGCGAGATGGGAATACAAGATAGAAAATATGCGGAATGAAAATTGGAAGTGCAGTGAAAACATAGCGGGAGACTTCTGCTTCTGTAACTCAGTTGCTTTTGCTTAAAATCACTTTGCTGAGCTGAAATGTTTTGCCTCCATTTGCATTTCTATTTTAAACAGATGTATGTTATTTAGGGAGACCTCCTTATCTTTTAAAAATGCATCAGTGTTTGCCCTGTCGTACTCGATAAGGGACAATGAAATGTTGTTTTTTCATTTTTTATCGTGACAAAACAAGTTCAGCATGAAATGCATAACAAAAAACACTTTGCATACAGCAGCCTGTAAGATAATAGCTCTCATCCAGCTGTGACCACATGGCAGTTTATGAAGTTTGGGGGGATCCTGGCTTGTGGGGAGAGATTCCAATCTGCTCAGCTGCTCTCCTTTCTCCCGCTATTTAACCACCAGGCCACGCCAAGGAAAACCTCCCGATCTGAACCCAGAGCAAAGCATCTGGTTTACCACAGTGGCCATTCTCATGTTCAAATATAGACAAGAGCAGAGGCACGAAATGACACAGAGAGCACATTCTTTCCCAGCAGAAGGTTACAGCACACACCCTGAAGCCTCGTCCAAAAGTCAACATGTTGTTTGGCAGCGTGGCACTCCTGTGAATAAAATATGATGGAAGGGAAACCTCTCTCCCACTAACTCCTGTTTAGAGCTCCCTGACTACATGTTTAGGGCTTTGTGAACACACTCACCCTCTCCCACAAGGAGAGCTGGAGAAGCTTTTTCTTTTCATAGCCTGCAGCAGATGCACCCTCTCTCTCTCCTGCGGTTTATTCCCGTCCTCGGTGGGTTTTAGTGCGTGTGTGTGTGTGTGTGTTGCTGCATGAGGTTGATGTCAGGATTGCGCTATAATTAAAGCATGGATGCAGTTATGGCATGGTGGGAAAACAGGATCCAACAGGAGAGTTGTTTTGAATGATTTAAGGGTTGGTGATGGAGGGTCTATTGTGCACCCACATCTGCCTCGGCTCCCAAAGGCGCAGCTCGCTGCCAGGTTGCTAGGATACCTATGGCTCATTTAGAACACCTGGAAGGTAAGATGATGCCTGGCCCACCAGCACGGCAAGACAAAAGATGTGAGGTCGACCAAACCAGCACACAGCAGGAGAGAAGAGGACTGTACTGACAGAAAAGGATCCTGAGTGAGATGAGGATTAGTGATAGAGAAATACAACACAAAGAGGAAAAGGTGGGAAATCCTCAGGGATTGAGCACAGCAGCAACACTGCAAACCCCAACTGACCGTTTACTAAACCCCTCCCCCTAGTAGCGACTGTCCAATCATAGCTAAGCAACTGTGACAAAGGTAGCTGCAGTAAAAGCGACATATGCATATAAAGAGTTTAGATGGTGGTTTCTATTGGATTTAGAGAAGTTTACACTAACTGAGACAGCATTACATTCATTAAATCTTCTGTTAGCTCTCATCTTAAAAGCCATTTCTCTTGTATTGTTAAAAGTGAATCTAACCCCTGTCTTGCTTGTTGAAGTAGACTATATAAACTAAACAGCCAAACAGAGTTATGTTAGAATGAAATCTGAATTTACATTATTCATTATCATACTTATTATAACACTAGGACTAACTAGCTCTACACTGCAATATAAGAACAATGCTGTTTTGTTTATTTTACACGTCTTCTACATGGATCATCAGCTGACACGCATGCAGCTTTAGCCTCAGTCTTTCAGCCTGATTATCATAGATGTAGACATCAAGAGCATATTTAAGATTCCTTTACACGCTTCTCCATTTTAAAACAAGTCGGGTGAAAACCTTCAAAAGTCTGCCGGAATCAGCTTGTTCAGCCATGCTAATTAGCTTGCAAGATGATAATCTGATGCTGATGATGATCTGTTAGCAACAGTTGTCATTTCAGCCAACAAAATTGACATTCAAACCAAGAAATGAGATGTCTTTTGTGTAAATTGGCCTTGTTATCATTGTAAACTACATGTGCTCTGTGAGAATGAAAAGCAGCAGTAACTGAGGGGGATGGAAACAGTCAATTAAAATAATGGAAATGACCTATAGATTGTGCAGACAAATATAGATTGAATTTATCAACATTTTCTTCATACCACACAAATCTTACATCTGTCACAGAGATTAAAGAATAATCACAATAAACTGAAATACTTGAGAAACCTCCCACATCGTTAAACACTGAGTTACTGCAAACAGATAAAATCCTAAATGTTTTTCATCAGTGTTTAGCCAATAACATCTGCACTGTACCATGTTCCTTTGGACAAATATTTTCTAGTAATTTCCTCCCCAAAAAGCAGACTTCTCACTCTCCCTTAAATTTGTATTCTCCTTGGTCCATTTGGCCACTTTAAAATGACATGAGGTAAACAAAAGTCTCCAGAGAGGTAACAGCGTGGCCCCTGGGGACCCTGCCTGCAGTGTGGGGGGTCCCGCCCCTGGCACACTTCCCTTGACCTCGGGGTTATCACCATGGTAATCCCGGCTACAGCACCCATGAGGAATGATGGTGGCTACCGGGTGATACCTGGACAGACTTAAGCAGCTGTACTGGTGTGGTGGTCACTGAGGAGTCATACACAGCATCAGTGTAGACATAAACATATCACATTCTCACATTAGGGTGTTAGTAGTCATGTCTCATCTTAACAACAGAACCAGACAATAAATGCAATAATATGATAAAAACAGTTTGTTAGAATAGAAACCTTGCATTGGCAGTAATACATTTATGCAAAAACTGATTGAAGGTTGGATGTTCTTACTGCAGTAAATAAACCTCTCAGCCCGTACTGTACAAACATATACAAGAAACAAATGTTTAAGAGAAATATGTTCTCCTTTATTTCAGATCCAAACAACACATTGTATTCACTCAAGGTTTATTTTAATGGCCTTTCAGTGTTGTATAAGAACGTACCCATGTTCCTGCATGTGCATAATCCCAACATGTGTGTCTCCACATGCAGCCTGCAGCAGAGAGACTGTTTGGGTTGAGTCCAGGGTCAGTTGGTTTCTCCTGACAGTTTTATATACCCAATAGATGACTGGCTGCTTGCACTGCGACGCTCCGATGTTAACTTCCTCTGTTTGAGGGTTTAAAAGCGTGCTGTGATGGTGTGTCGCATGCTGTATTTATGTTTGGGCCCTGGCTGTTCCGTCTGACCAGGGCTCTGCATGGACCCTCACTGTACCACTGAGGCTGGGGTAACTCCTCCGCCCAGGCAGGCTCCTGTGTGTTGACATTTGAAAAACCCAAATAGCACTCAGCAGTGAAACATGAGCCCCACACGAGGAGGAAAGGGCAGCAGTTTGGTGAGAAGAGTGAAAGAAAGAGAGAGAGAGAGAGAGAGAGAGAGAAAAAATATGTGGTCGTAAAAAAGTAAAAAAAATAATGAAGGAAATACCCCACACCCTGTAAGATGAGGGAGATGAGTTTCAAAGCTGCCCCCTCCCTCAATTTCTTCCTCCTTTTTTCTGTGTGCAGGCTGGAGCAGCTGAGAGTGCTTTGGCTCACATCAACTGTCAGAGAAAATCTGTTTCCAATATGAGCGTTTCCTGTGAACGCAGGAAATGGTCCTCCACACAAAGCAAAGCCTGTGAGGAGTCACTGCACTCCTCTCTCTCCCTTTTCCGCCCTGTAGCCTGCAGTACCACTCCAACCCAACAGAACAGGAGAGGAATTTTTTTTTAATGAACCCACCCTTCAAATAGATGGTTAATGGGAAGTTATGCTTTGAATCCTCTTCTGAGAAAATGTGGAGTCTTAGTGAAAGATAGTAATATTGGCTGGAGGGATACGTTCAAGACATCCAAAAGGATTTCCTTCTCCCTAGTTCTTCATTTCTCTTATCTTCATTTACGATCAGCTATGAAAGCTTATGGATGGGCAGACTGCCCTCCCATCCTTTATATACTATAATCCAATGTAGAACGAACTCCAAAGGTCTTGTGGCCAGGATCTATTCACTCCTGAATAAGGTTCAGTAAAAGCCTCTCTCCTTAAACTTGGAGGGCTAACATCCAGCTTTCCGCAGCAGGTTTGAACTGGCAACTCATTTGGAACAATATCTCAATTTCGTCTGGCAACCCCAATCGCCAGTTTATTCATCACAAATTTGTGCATAGAGGATTATTTCTTGTGAAAGCCAGAGTGCTCCTTTGATTAACAGGGTTCTTATATCATTATTATATTATGTTATTTTGTTTTTGCTTGTTTTTTTGTTTTGTTTTCCTCTTTTGTTTTATTTTTTATTTTTTCTTCCCCCTGTGGTTGTATTGGATTTTTCTTTGTTTGGTATTTCCTTTTCCATTTGGATGATATAATGTTCAAAGGCACTGATGAGGCAGACCCAAAAATAAAGCCACGATCTCTGGTGGCCAAGTAAAGTTTATCATTATTTGATGTATGTTTGTTTTTCTACCTCCTCCAAATTATCTGGGCTTATACTTTTATTGTATGCCATTGGAGACTTATTGGTTGTTTTTATTCTCCTTTTCAGATGGCTTATGCATCCAAATGCCTCACTGTGTGCTATCATGTGGGCCTGTGCTTTTTTACTATAAGCACAGGCCCAGTTAAAGGAAGGAAATGTATGGAGGAGTACAGTATTTTGACTTCTCTGTTTCAGCATATGATGACAAGGATTATTATCCCAAATGTGACATCAATACCCCTCTTAAAACCACTGCCTTATCCACTGATCCAAAAATCCCTGCACCAGACTATCCTGAATCCTATTTCTGATCTGAAAACCAGCAGTGTAACACAATATTTCCCAGGGGACACGCCGTCATCGCACCCACCACATACCACAACAGGCTTCAAGGCTCCTGGCTCAGCCCAGAGGATGTGACAGGAATCAAAGAGGCTTTTCCTGCTGTTTAAATCAGCAGCTCCAATGCTTACTTACTTGTGCAGAAACTCAAACCTGCTTTGCTAACCAGGATTTGCCTTCAAAAGTCAAGGTCAGATGACTTGACTTTTTTTACAGATAAAATGGGACTCCCTCATGAGCTACTGCAAGTAATATAAAGACCACTGTTCAGAATGAGGATTTTGAGCGATGCAGTTTATGCTTTTTGTGTGTTGGCTTAAAAATGTACTATAAAAAAACATAGAGTATAATCTAACATCTGAAAGTTGCTTGTTTTGAGCCGATTAAACTGATGGCCTTCAAGCACGTAACAAGACACATCACATCAGGCCACAGCTGGACAGTGGTCGTTGTAATTGTGCTGTATGACAGCTGCACCTACTGAGGCCCCATCCTGTTCCAGATATGAGACAATGCAACAGGGAAGGAAGGGTCTTCGGCTGAGAGACACACATCATCAGCCCACCAGTCCTGCCTTAACAAGGAGCGCTGCTCATTAATGATCCTTTTCTCTCACGTTTAGCTTTATGACTTATAGCCACTTTGCTGAGTAGTTAATCCTGAGGTTAAATAATATGCACATAATCTCTCAGAAAGTCTGAGAGGCAGAGTGCAGCTAATTCACCTGGTAAAAGGCTTTTGCACTGATATTATTCTACAGATAAAGCTGTATTATTCAACCTCAGCTACCCCATTTCAGGTCTCTAATGAGAGAACACAAGCTGACAAATTGTCTTTGACACCATGTGAGCACTAAGTGACCCAGTGAGTCTGGGCACAGGATCAGATACAGACAGTGAACATGAACACACAGTTTTTTTTTTTTTAATGGCTACAAATGGATGCACATACGTGGCACATGCCTCTGTTTTCGCTGTGGTGTCCTCTTTTAGTTAGGCCATAACAAATGTTTACATACATGACATCAACCATGCAGTGAAACTTCAACCCCGCGGCCCCACCATCATCATTTCTTTCTGCTCTGTCGTCCTCAGTCTTGTGCTACCAGAGGCGTCTACACTGAACTGCTGGGATACACTTATTTAGGATGGTGTCATTAAAAAAATGGAGAGGTATGAGGGTTATGTTGAATGTACTTGGGATGAGTGATTTTAAGACAGGTCACGTTGCCTGTAAACTGAGAGTGCTGTTAGAGTGTAATGGTCCTGTGAAGACTGTTGCTTTTTCTTCTAGGATCATTAAGCTCATGGACATCAGCCAGGCGAAGACCTTGAGAAAGGGAGCAATCACTTTGTGCTGAGATGCTGTGCAGAATAACTTTACATAGAGTAGCGGGTGAGAGTGTGCCTCTGGACATGCTCTATCAGTCGGTGCAGGGCCTAATTTACACCAGGCTGACATCACATGCGCCTCTTATTCCCATAAAAAACACGCTGCACATGGAGGCATTTCAGAAGCACTTTCCTACATGGAAAAATGAGGTACCACTGGGACTTCTCTCACTGGATCCTTTTTCCAACGGAGCTGAGATGCCTATGTGTGCATATGTGTGTGTGCATGGGTTGTATGTAATGGGGATCCTCATGACCATCCTTATTCATACGTGTCATGCCTCCATCTGGATCCTGCTCTCTGGGCACATGTCAGGTAAGTCAGCACCGAGTAACTGAATACAGGCACAGATGATGAGCTTTTACGTGGAGCTGACCTGTCACTTATCTCATTCTCCACGCCAGGTCAAGGGACTGAAACTATGGGGGTCACGCACACACACAGGCTTCCTTCCTGTCGAAGAGGAATAAACAGACTGTCACATGTATAAAGTTACATATAACATGTAGAGCTTCTTGACATTTTCTATTTATGGCAGAAATTATAAGAATAAAACTAACATTAGACCTTTCAGCCTAACTTCGTATGAGATATAATAACGGCTGCTGATGTGAGAAGTGCTTTGATTGATAAGTAATGAAAACCAGGTGAGTGTCAGTCAGGCACTCCGATCCCGACACAAGGTCACCAGAGGTTGGGGAAAGAGGTCACTCTACCTCAGGGGGCTGATGGGGGGCAGAATAGGCTGAAACTCAAGGAGTCGGTTTTCAATTAAGTCACAGCTCAAAGTGTCACAAGGATATATGAACAGCCCACTGGCTTTCCTTAAGATGAAACTCCTAATCCATCTTTCCATCTCAAGCTCAAAGGACTCAAAGAAAGCTCATGTCTTTATCAAACATGACCACGACTCTCCCATCCTCGCTCGTCCGCCTATCTATCACACTTTATCACTCTGAGACATGTGCACTCCCCCTGTGTGTCTCTGATCACATGCGGGACGCAGCCTGATCTTTGCTTTGCCTCCAAATCTCTCTCTTATGGTTCATAAAAAAGAGATTTTTAGCTTCAGCACATCTCTCCACACATTGTCAAATTTAAATAAATGAAAGTAATGCAGTGTGTGATGTATTGTTACTCTGGTTTGCATTATTGCTCTTTGTTAACCTCAGGAAATGAACTTTTCCCCTCAGTCTCTGTGCTACATTAAATGTGCTCATTCGATCTGTTTTTATCTGCCTGTGTACGTACGAATGACAGAGAAAGAGCAGCGAAAGAAACCCACAGAGACAGAGTTGAAGACAGAAACACTAACAGAGAGATCCTGAAATACAGGAAAGAGAGAGCAAAAAAATTCAGGAGACCTCTATCTCACTGATGGATGGCTCCATCTTGGAAACATGTGAGCCAGATGGTGGACAGGCTCGGAAACAAGACTCTGCTGATGAATAGGATGACAGTGAGGTTCACGTTTTATACTAGAGCTCTCCCTCTTATTCGATTTGCTGATGACCAGTCTCAAGGTCTTGGACGAATCCGAATTTCTTCGTCAAATGGTAATTTTGTGTTTTTAATGAGGAATGAGCATTTAGATATTAGTTAACTAGTTAAAATCCCCGGCATTACGATAACATTCACCTAATGCTTTGGTCTTCAATCTGAAGAGGCCCCTCTGCATTATTACATTCCTCTGGAAAGCGGGAAATAATGCCGGAGAAAGAGCCTGACAGAGTTTTCAATCCGTTGTTTGCCGGCACGTGACTAAGATGACGCTCGAAATTCAAAATGAGGCAGGAAGTGAAAGGCAGAATGGATGGGATGGAGGAAAGCCCGTATCGTGCTCGTTATTGTTTACTCATTGTGTCGTCCCAGTCAACATGTGTGTGAAATCTGGAATTGCCCAATTAATTCTTAAATTATGGCTAAAAACCTATTTTGAGGTCATAATGACCCTTGACCTTTGAGTCAAAAGTGTCACCAATTCATCTGACCAACTGTGAAATATGGTCATCAATTGATGATGAATTGAGTTGTGGTCAAAAACATGTTTTGTGAGGTCACAGTGACCCTGACCTTTGACACCCAAGTTATAATCAGTTCATCCTTGAGTCCAAGAGGACCTTTGTGCCAAATTTGAAGAAATTCCCTCAAGGCGTTTCTGAGATATTGCATTCACGAGAATGGGAGGTACGTATGGACAACACGAAAACATAATGCCAATCACAGTATAGTAGTGTTTACAGTGTTGTTTTTCTATAGTTAACAGTCAAGACCCCTGAAAAACAATGTGAACAGGCTACATTGGTTATAGGAGAAATCAAAAGACAATACTTTTATCCTGGTTTGATGAAGAGTCATTTTAAGTGCCTTGGGCTTTTGGCACCAGAGTGAAGCAGATATTGCTGAGCAGGAGAGCCAGCGCCAAAGCAGCAGAGTGAAACATGACATTGATTAATCAGCAGTAAACAGATAGCGTCCTCATTATCTGGTCTCTAAGGGCTTAATGATGGTTTGAGCTTTGCGGGCGTAGGAGGAAAGAAAGACTCATTCTCAGGGTATTTGTATGAGTGACTTTTTCTTGGTTCTTTTGGATTCCACAGACTTTCTGCAATTTGTAATTGATTTAAAAATGAGTTTTTTCTCCTCAAGAGGTTTCACAGCATTATGACCCCTCTTCTAACATGTCCCCTTCTACATACTTTCAATCAAATGGTCCAGCATGTATCCCACAGTGGAAATATGAGTGTGATGTTCCCAGAAGTTGAGGTAAGCCCAGGAGAAAGAAAGTTCATGAGAGAACTGGGGGCACAAGAGGAGGGAACCATTTCAATCCATTTCAAGACTTTAACACACTAAATAGAAAATATATGTCTTTCTAGCAACTGCAAAGTCATTGGTAGTGCATACACTTTCTCAAATTGTGAGAACATTTTGTAGGAATGCAAATGTCAGACAGTGTCAGCCCTAATAAGGTATTTTTCTCATGAGTGTGGTTTTGTGACCATATCAATACAATGATACTGAGCTCATGAAGCATTTTACAAAAAGAGGGGTGAACTCTGCCCTGACTCCTGCCTTAAAAAAACAGATTCTGCTCTGGGGCTCGTGGTCGGTCTGAGTCTGGCATGGGGATTGTGGGGGATGTGGGGTGAGGGGCTTGGAGGGCGAACGGGAGATTGTACACACTGCAGAGAAATTAGACAGGTTGTCAGCTGGGTGTGCAGCAGAGCTTTGGCGGCCCGGCCCTCCCCTGGGATCTGGAGGAGAGGAGTGTGCAAGCTGTGCACGAGGGGTTGAGACACGGTTTCCTGTGTGTATTTCCTGTGTGTTTAATGTAGAGCTCAGGGCCACAGCCTGTTTCCTGTGTGTGATGGGTGCCAGGCCCAGGACCCCGGCACAAAGACAACAAGCCACGAGAGCCCACCAATGTCAGTAACAGGCCAGGCAGCCGGTACACACATCAGGACAGTTTCACAGGCTTCTATATACAAATTCAGAGCTTCAAAGTTTACCAAATGTAGCTATTGGGAGGCAGAGCTCTCTCTCTCTGTGTCTGTCTCTCTGTCTGTCTGTCTTTGTCATTACCTCTAATGGGCAGAGATCCCAAGACCTCTGCCTGGAGGGCTTGAAACAGGTGTGCCACATAAATACTTTGGTGGAGTTATAGTAAGACACATACAGTTGAAGGATAAGCCTGATGTTATTCTACATTTATCTTACTGTCAACAAATACCATAAAAAGACCAAAACAAACAATGTGATACTTTCTGACTTTCATGCCCTGTTTGTGACACAAACCCATTTGTTCTACTGAGGATGTCAATCTTTAAAAATAAATTCATTTAGATAGATTTTTTTTTAAAAAAAACCTAAGAAATTCCCTAAAACAGCTGGGCACTGCAGTTTTAGCAAATATTACTCAAACAGGAGTAAGAACTAAATTTGTTGGGGACTCTTTTAAGCTGTGGATTGATTCATTGTTGTTTTTTTGTTATTTCATGGGATTTCTTTACAAAAAGAAACATCTAGAGTATTGCCATCCTCATTTAAATGCATTGTATGTCAGTTTGTGGCCACAAACTATTGCTTATTTACACAGAAAGTTCAATATTCACTTTTCTTTTAGTTTTATTTAAGTGAAATATCAGCTGCTAACTGCTCCACTATGTTCATCAGCTTGTTGCTGGTTTTGTCGATCAGTTGGTGCTGAGCAGGTAGAGTATTGAGGGCTTTCAGAGCTTTTTCGCTGAAAACAGCTGCGTGCTGCGACTAAACACAACGCTGACAACTAATCAATAAGCTGAAAGATGCTAAAAAGCTCCGTAGAGGTGAGAGGAACTGCAGTGATAATTCTCCGCAGGTTCATCACCACAAGCTACTTCTTTCACATACAAGTAGTCCATGTGATCCGTTGTTACTACTTGTTAATAGAAATATTGGTTACAGCCGCTGGTTATAAAGTTGTCTGGACAAAGAGTGTGTTTGAGCTTGTTTGACGTGTGTGTTTGGACATGTGCTAGAGTGTGTGTGTGAGGGTCAGGCCAGGAGCCCTGACAAAGTGACAAAACCTCACTCAAGAAAACGGAGCATGTTTGCCCAGTAAGAGAAGCCTAAAACACACAACCAATGCAAACAAAGACCCCGAGCATATGGGAGGACAGGCAGACGGTAAAGAGAGGACAGAGAAACCAGAGAGAGAGGGAGAGGAAGGTGGGGATGAAGTGAACATGACTGAAGCTGTTAATTCACCACAGACAAGCACAGACACACACACTGAAACTGTGACGCACTAAATGGCTCCTTCCTGGAATTCTCCACTTTATATGTGAGTGAGTGAGGATGATCTGCGCATCCAGGGCCGTGACGTATTATGGTTGTGACTGTGTAATTACTGGTCTTGTTTACTCATTTGTTGATTTCCCAAAAACAAAACCTGAGGACAAATTCATAAAGCCAAACACAAACACATATTGACACAGACACAACTGGTGGAACACAAACACATACTGAGCGCACAGTGATTTATGGGTGTATGTGGTGGTCAGCCAAGAGCCAGGGTTATATGAGTCTATCAGACACACACCGATAGGTTGGCCAGACTGCTTCCAGAGGGAAGGCCTCTAGACAGAAAGAGGCTGCCAGTCCTCTGTCATCACATGTCAGTGCAGGGAGGCAGACTCTTCTTCTGTACTGTAAAATATCAGAATAAAGGTAAGAGGCAGTAGTTTGAACATGAAAGCAGAGTCAACAAGGGAGTGAAGGCCAGCTGCAGCAGCAGGGCTGAACACAAGCTCCACCATCAGATGCACTGTTCTTCTGTTATATACCCTTAAAACTTCACTCGCACGCAACTGCCAATATTGTGTTTCTTTCCTGACAGCATCATTGCAAACTCTCACATTATTATACTCTAACCCATTACTCCAACCAGGGTTACATTTAAAAACACACAAGCAGCATAACAAGTGGCTGTGAGGCTGATCTTTAGTATATTTACTGACACAATAACTGGTGAACTGGTAAACTTTGTTTTTCGATTATACAGGACACACCTCCAACAAACCTGAGTCAGTTGCTACACCTTGACATCACGAGCTGTGACTGAGAGTGCATGAAAAGTAGTTGGCAAGTGAACAGAAAGGTTGAAATGGATAGCTTCTGCCACTCCAAGTGGTACGAGTATGAATGTAAATGATATCAATATCCATTCATCACTTTATACAGGCCTAATTAAAAGTGTTAGATAATATCCAGTCTGACACATTTGGCCACAACGGGTGGCCCCTCATCAGCTCATCTGATGAGGCTTTGGTTGTACATCAGACAAAAATCGTTGGAAATCAAGTGTTTAAACGGCAATCAGTAACATGCCAAAGTATAATTTAGCTTTGCAAGTTTTAAACAAGGTGCAACCAGGAGCCAAAAATGATGTAAATACACATTTTAACAATGACTGTATATTTTATTCATGCTGCGAGAGCTGAAGAGATGCAGGTTTGAGCTCA
Organism: Enoplosus armatus; assembly: GCF_043641665.1. Lineage (NCBI taxonomy): Eukaryota > Metazoa > Chordata > Actinopteri > Centrarchiformes > Enoplosidae > Enoplosus > Enoplosus armatus. The sequence goes on along the minus strand of NC_092182.1, from coordinate 13,093,596 downwards.
AAGACCGGCTGCCCCGACACACAAGTGTCTGAAAACAGTCACAATCACAGGTTACTACTATAACCCTCAAAACTCCGCATCACATCCATAAATCATTGACCTGAGCAGGTATCCGAGCCTAAGATATAAACCTTATCACAGACCGTCCCCCATCACTCAGCTCTCAACTCTTTTATGTACATTTGTCCACCCTGCAGTTCACTGGGGGGGGCTGCCATTCATTGAAGTGTTTATTGCACCAGTGTGTGTGCATGTGTGTGTCCGTGTCCAACAGGGCTGAAAGGAAGTCTATTCAAAAGGCTCTTGAGGATAGAAAAGACCTCTCACCCATTACAAGGAATCCCCAAAGCCTTTTTTTTTTTATCTTTTCCTCATGCATCGTTGTGTGCTATTTACTACAGAACTCATTTATCAGAGGAATGAAAGGAGCACATCTCGATGGGTGTGTGTATTATTAATCTTGGTAAGAAAAATCTATTCATCTGCTCTCACAACATGTATGACTGATAAAAGCACAGCAGCAGCTTAGTTACCAGCTGTGTGTGTCTGAGGACTGTAAATATTCAGAATAATGATGCATCAATAACTCATTAAAACCCAGATTCACTTTCACAAAAACATTAGGATGGGCAGGAACTGGGACTCTCTAATCTACGACATGCCCATTATTGCTCCACTTTTTGCAGTGTCACGAACTGACAGGTCTGAACACGAAAGGTGGCAACTCTGGGCAAACGCCAGAAGGGTGGAAAACAAATGACACTAGTGTGTTCAACAGTGGAAAACTTCACCCATATACAAGATGTGACAGCTTATTATACATTCAAAATGATTATAACTGCTTAACTTTTGAATCACTTTAAATTAAATAAAGAGTCAAAATGTGTTGTTGGCCTAATGCTGAGACAATAACACACTCATCCTCAGCTGATCGGACAGCTTAATGTTTCTGTTGGTTTTAGACAAAAGGTCAGGGAGACTTGGCTTTACTGTCGCTTTGTTGTACAACAAAACTTGTCACTCTGCTTTAAGAATCTCAATCCTCTGAGTAAACCGAACTTTGACATTTGCAGGATGACTTTTCATCTGGATACTCTGCTTGGCCCACATTGTTGTTTTCCTCACATTATATATATGTGATCATTCTGTATCAGTGACAACAAACTGTTTGAGATTTGATCAGCACAAGGCTATGTGAACAAAACTACGAGTTGATCTCACAGACACTCAAAGTCTCTGGCTGAATCTCTGCTGCTCTCTGGGGGCAACATGGTTTAAGGACATGTTCTTTAAAATCAGCACTGTGCAGGACTGGAAATGAAACAAGCTGTTGTTGTCCTGTGGTTCCCTCTGCTGGTGGTGCAGGATAGTTCACATCAGGTGACACAAAGAGAGTTTATCAAATTATTACATTTTTAAAAACCATTTACGTCATAGTAAAATGCCTTTATTAGCTTTTTATTACATATTATATATATATATTACATAATATGCATCATATATCATATGTAATATGTAATAAGCTAATAGAAGCATTTTACTATGACATAAATGGTATATATATACATATATATATATATATATATATATATATATATATATATATATATATATATATATATATAAACACACTCCAATATCCATGCATACACACTCTAACAAGCACACAGTATTACCTTTACTTACCTACATTCTGTTGGATGCAATGTAACCTGCACTTGTGGAGGCAGTTGCTGCTTCTCTTAGACTCAAACTCATTGCTTCATTCATCATACACTTCTAATATGAATACAGGCTCTGTCTTCTACTGTATCCTTAATTTATTTTAGCATGTACATGCACCATTAATAAAGTCAAAACATTGCGATTCACACATCAGCCTCAGTGACTCCTTCAAAAGTGGACACTGGCGAGGAACGTTGATATAAACCAACACTCCAGGCCGTCTCTGCAGGAATGGCTGATGTAATCCAATGTACTGTATGAAATAACACAAATGAATCTGTACTTCTGACCTGAAACACTAGAGGACCTCAGAGAGTTGTTCTGTTTACCCGCCGGCTCTAACCCAGTTATATTAAAATGAGACAGATGTGTTTGTTAGAAACCCACAAAATGTCTGGTTGAGACAATGCAGAGTGAGGATTTTCTTAGTCATCTGTCTGAAAATCAAAGAAGGGATTATACAGTCACTACACACACCCCTTAAACTAAACCTCAACAATTCCCACCTGTGAATACCAACGTTGATTCCCTTTCATGTTTCTGTCTGGTGTAAAAAGCTCAGTATAAGCGATTTTGTTGCTAAGTGTCAAATGCTGATTTTCTAAATGTTTGTCTATATTTACCTCATTTACAGTCTCTTAGATATTTCCCTTAACATCAAAATAACAAGAAAAATATATATATTTTTCTCTTTTCTTTAAGAAAGATAGAGAGGTTGATACAAGCAAGAAGTAATGATAATTAGTACTTGCACATGTCCTGAAAAGTGTCTAATGCATATAATGACAGCAGTTCATAATGAATGGATGCTTCATATTGATAAACACCTTTGAAACTATGGAACATGGGACATCACCTTAAGTAAGGACTTTCTATGACAAGTTTCAGGCGTATTATATTTTCAGGCATTTAGTGCGACAGTATAGCACGACAACAAATAACAGAAAAGGGGAATAACATGCACCTATAGGGTCATAGCTGGATTTGAACTTTATAACTTGCAGGGGTCTCAACTGTTTGCCTGGCAACTGTTACCGGCCAAGAAATAGCCAAGCAAGTAAATTGTTGTTTTTACACTTTGGTTTTTGGTCGTATTAAAAAAATAACATGTTAACGTGTTAATCAGCTTTGGTGGTGCTGGTAGACAGATTTTGTTTCCAGGCTTTGTGCTAAGCTAAGCTCACTGGCTGCTGATTGAAACTTCATATTTACTGTACAGACATGAGAGTACTATCGATCTTTTCATCTAACCCTCAGCAAGAAAGCAGAGGTGGAAGAAGTTCTCAGATCTTGTACTTAAGTAAAAGTAGCAATACCACAGTGTAAAAATACTCTGTTACAAGTAAAAGTCATGCATTCAAAATTTTACTTGAGTAAAAGAACAAAAGTATTAGCATCAAAATATACGTAATGTACCAAAAGTGAATATATTCATTATACAGAAAGGCCCATTTCAGGATCATATATATCATATTATTGGATTATAATTATCGATGCATTAATAATAAGTAAATCACTTGTTGAGGTAAAGGTGGAGCTAATTGTGATCACTTTATATATTGCTCTGTGAGAGTTTTATCTTCATCTACAATGTTACAGCATCATTAATTTGTTGATTATATTTTTCTATTATCAATCTGAATCTGCAAAATAACTAGTAACTAGTTATCGAATAAATGTAGATGAGTAAAACATAGTAAATAAAGTAGTAAAGTAGAGGACTAGAGGTATAAAGTAGCATAAAATGGAAATGTGTATCTGCAGACACACACACACACACACACACACACACACACACACACACATAACTCTTGTAAGCAAAAGCAACACTGCTCTGAATGTCAGTCACTGGTATTTGCAAGTCAGCCCTGACTTTAAAGCCTCTGAACCCTGTTGTTATAGAGAGTTATGGGATGGCTTGAAAGGTAAAGTGGTATCATTTTAAAAAGCTCCAGTAAAAGCAGGACCACACCCAAAATGTGAAGATATATGATTTCTGAAAGAATGGAATTAAAATGATGCAAATGTTTATCTGAAGTAGACAACATTTGAAGTAAGGTTGTAAATGTTTCACTAAAATGTGAAAAAACGTTTTTTTTGGAGGCTCAGAGGTACAGACATAAAAGGGATAAAGGGTGCCAGACCCAATGTGTTATTTTTCTTCTTTTTCTTTTATTAAGGATGTGCATTCGTTTAATCCTGAGGTTTTGCTCTTAAATCTTCTACATGTCAGATCTTCCAGCCAAGAACAACGATGCCCACCACTACAATTACTGAGGAAATGAACAACCAAGCCAAAGTGGTGAATCATCAAAGACGATCCCTTTGTCTGCATCAGTTTGTTCAGACATGTTACCACTCTGTTATTATAAATTCAGCATTAACATCAGCTGCAGCATTCAGTCTGCCCCTCAGTGTTTCCACTGCAGGTCAATGGGAACACACAGGGAGTCACAGAGTTGTAAAAGTCAAGTTGTTACAGCAAATGAACTGTGACCGACAAAAAATTGGAAAAAGTGTTGATCTCTTTGCCATCTAGTCTGTAGATTCCCCAACGCATTATGATTGTTTGGAGACAACAACGGTGTGCCAAAGCTTGGAAACACAATGTGGTGTTTCGGAAACAAATTATTTTTGTATTTTTTTTGGGGGGGGGGGGGGGGGGGGGTCAAACCCCCTAACCAGCGCTACCTCCCGTGTGACAGTGCTAACCACTGCACCACCATGTCGCTCAAATATGTATACCAAATATGAAGCTACCACCAGCAACTGGCTAACTTAGCTTAGCATAAAGACTGGAAAGGGGGAAACATCTAGCCTGGCTCTGTCCAAACTCCTCTTACCAGCGCCTCTAAAGCTCACTGATTAACACTTTGTTTTACAAGGGGTTTTGTACTACACTATTTTCTTGGCCGGTATCAGTAACTTCCTGGAGTCTCCGCCAGTAGCCTGGCAACCAGTCCTGGCCCTGGACTGACCTAAAGGCTGAACCAACTGGTCTGTATTTCTAAAGTTAACCCTAACCCAGACACTGAATATCTACAGACCACTTTTCACATAATTTTGTCAGGTGACTTTTGTGTGAACAGTGTATCACTTAAATATCCAACTTGGACTACCCAAATTGTGATGGCCAGTTCGTGCACATTCATGATCCAAATTGCAAGAAACCAATTGATTGTGGTCACGTCATGATCTCTCTTTCAGCTCCAACGTCAGGCCAAAATTTCAGTTTTCTAATTTGCTGTTCACACTTACACTCCCACAAAGAGGAAACCTATTGATTCTGGAGACCTCATAAACTTGCAGCACATTTCAGCTCCCTACAGAAAGAAACTACTGTTAATTACTTGTTAAATCTGTTAAACTGACCATTTTCCTAAAAACAGTTTTCAATATATTCTTCTAACTGACAGTTTCAGTTACTGTTCCTCTCTCCTTTTCCCAATTTTAATCACCACCCTCTGTAATGGAGGTATGAGTGCAGGTCACTGTGCTATTTGTCACCAGGACAGGTGGTATTTGGAGAGAAAGCTGCAGGCGATTGAGGATCAAGACGAGAGATCCTTGCTGTTCATCCACCTCTCTCCTCTTCAACTCTGCCTGAAAGAAGTAGGAGAACCCATGAATTCCTGCCTCGTGATGAGGTAAACCCTCCCTTCATGTCCCTGCGGCAGAAACACAGCCAGGGTCAGAACCAAATCGTTCTTAAGGATAACTCTAAGCAAACACTCACTCTGAGCTTTGGCTTTGGCTGAGACAACATGACGTGAGCGGATTTGTCTGTTGTCACCGGTCTGCACTCAGACATATATACACAATCACAGAAAAAACACCAAATCCATTCACACAAAAGTATATTTATAAAGCTGAAAGGGAAAATGACTCGCTACAGGAAAAAACACTCCACTCTCCTGTAATCTCTCCTATCCCCCATGTTGTCACACATCTTTAAATCCAGTTAAATCAGCTAAGCATGTAGAGCAGCCAGTGGTGGAGGAGAGAGAGAATGGGGAGATCAGTGTCAATCACAAAAGAAAGCACAGAAGACAGACATCTCATGTCATCATTCAGTCCCTTTGCATTCCTCTCTCCATCTGGAAAAAAACAAAACTCTAAAACAGCAAGTAAAATGTGGTGAATTCATCTCCTTATCCACAAATTGATTGAATTTTAAGAAGAAAACGTATACAAAAAATCAGCAAATAACATGACTCAGTCATAAAAAATAAAGACTGCATGCAAGTATTTTGATGGAAGGAAGAAAGGAATTTTATTTTGAAATCATTTTTGGTATTGTCAAAGAGATGACATTGTGCAGATATAATTTGTATAAGTGGATAATGAAGCTATCCCATAGTTACTGAGTAACTGTAATAACTGCATTAGTCTGACAAATTAAGTGAAATGATGATTTACCGTTTTTTAAGTATCCAACTCCAACCCATTCCCTCATAAAAAAACACATGCTCACGCCTGATGATTGACAGCAGCTTGCTTGTAGGAGTTCATTTTCACATATTACAACAAGTTACACTTCATGCCTACTTTACTCCTCTTTTTTTTTAATTTGGCTTGCTGGGTCCTACTGTCTGCCTCTCCAGACTGAACCCTTGCATGATAAGTGATAGCGCTGGCAGGCAATGACAGAAATGTCTCAAGTGTTTGTTGGAGAAGATATTATATCTTTCTACTGACATCCTTTCCTGGCTACACATCTATGAAATGATATTGTGCAATCGAGATATGATACCCTTCAGATATGATTATGGTTTGTGTTTTTTTTCCTCTTTTTTTCCCTGGGTGGGTTTGCTAAGCATGCAAGCTTGTTTTCAGCAAAACCCTGTTTCACATTCTCACAGTCAAATCCTTGTAGTAGTAGTAAAATCATTTCTGGGAGATGGCTACTGAACAAATCCATCAAAAACAGTTGGGGAGAGGGTAACTGTCCTGCTCAAAGGATTCCAGCAGATCTGGGAAATCAAGCCGAATGCTCTGCAGCACAAACTCGACTTCCTAACCTTTAGGCTATTCGCTGTAGTAGCCTGGTTATGATTAAGACAGAGGGATGTCACGTGACACTATGTGAAGGAGAGGATTTTGAAGGTGGGAAATCGTGTGAAAAGTGCAAATTGAAGCAGTTTAAACCACAAGTCATCTTGTCTCTATTGTCCCTAACCAACAAAGCAGTGTCAGGAGAACATGTATTCAAGTGCTGGAATGTGTTTTTATTAGTGCAGCATGGTTACGGTTTCAGTTTTGTTGGCTGGTTCAAAAGATCCAGAGCTGCACAAGACATCTGCCTCACACAGATTTCTGTAGACCTCAGTCTGCCTGCTTGCCTGTCTGCCTGCCTGGTTGTTTACACCAGCATCTGTCTCCTCTTGCTCTAAAAGTACAAAATAAGCTGAACTTTAATTCCGTGACTGAGAAGCAATGGATGCAAAGAACGACACCACACACCAGGGCAGTTTTTATCCTGAAAAATGAGGGGATGAAACATGCATGATTGACAAAATGTCTCACGCTTGGTATTTCTGCCATGTGGCATTATTTCGGGCTCCAGCTCTGACAAACAAAACATAGCAATGGTAAGAGTACACCCTCATGGTGAACGGTAAGAATGTGCATGTTATTCCCATGGCTTCATTTAAAACAGTCTTGTGGGAACATGAATAATTTCATGAGAAAGTTAAATGCCACAGTAAACTTGCTGAAACAGTACCAACACTGTGAGTAGAACAGGGTTGTGCAGGTATTGCTATGGTGACAATAAATCTCACACTAAGGAGAGGTAACAGCGGGAAGCTGCTCTCTAAAGAATGGTGAGCAGTCTAATTTGTGTTGATGTAAATTATAGAGGTTAAGAGAAGCTGGTGGGGTGACAGCTTTCCACAAGAAGACAAGAGAATCACGGAGTGTCTGTTGACTGACTCTATTAGACTATTAATTATTATAAACAATAATAAACAGATTATAAAGAATAGATTTTCATAACAATGCTAGCTGCTTCAGCATGTTAATGTTTAGCAGGTATAATGTTTGTTCACCATCTTCGTTTAATGTGTTAGCATGCTCACATTCGTCATTTAGCACTCAACACAAAGTACAGCTGTGACTGGTAGGAATGCTCTTAGTTTTGCTGGTATTTAGTCATGAACCATCCAGTACTGAACAAATTAAAATTTAGACCTGATGATGCCGCTAGATGAAAAGTCAGGGAATTACCAAAGTGATTAAAGTTCATCATGAATATCCATATACAGTCCATATCCATAACTACGCATCTTTCCAGACTGTACTCGAACCCACTGAGGTTTAAACCCACCACCTGCTGCTACAGCTACTTCTTGAGCCAGGAAATGTACATGTAAGACTGTCTCTAAACCCTAAGCCACCCCAGCCATCCCTCTCCTTGCCATTGTGGTTACTCTGCCAAATGTCTCTGACAAGGGTCAGTTGATGGAACCGAGGATGACCTAGTGAAGATCAGGACTAAAGAGCTCTTCAGCTACATGTTGACTGCCCATCCAGTTGCAGAAGCTGAAAAGACAGCTGACACTACAGACCTGGATAAAAGGCTATAAAGGAAGTCAGACACCTTGTATTTGAGAGGGCCATGTATAAGCCCAACTCCTCTGTAGCACACGTGCTATAAGTCAAGCATCTGTGATTGGTCGAAAATTTCTGACCTTTATTTGCTCCACTGATGTCTTTATTTTGTGTGATGTTGACAGGGTGAGCCTTTTACACTGAAGGCAGTAAGGTAAAATAATAATAACGAATGACGGCTGAATTCCATTTAGCTGATTTCCAGGGCCCTGGTATTGTGTATGTTGGCTCACTGTCACACTGTCATGGCCCACTGGGACAAATTAACAGAACAAAGCCACCGTTAATGTTATCATTAACACATGTGCTTTTCTTAATATGACTGCTGTGACAAAAGGCGTATTGAGGAGATTAACTGTTAACATCACCCTCAGTCATTTCAGATGTGTCCCCTTCAATAAACTCTACCAAGTACCTGTGACAGTCTCACTCCAGAGGGTAACGCTATGAAACAACAGACTCCATGAATCTCCGACAGGTACGTCACACTTTTGACAGAAACATTTTCACTTTTCCAAATAAAACGTCTAACAGTTGATAGCTAACTAGTATTCCAGTGGAGAGCAGTTGGCCATTCACTTAGCTTTTAGCCAGCTAAGCTAACATTACTGCAAAGGGTGCTAGCTAGCTAGGTTTCGCAGGCACAACAATAGGTTAAATGTAGCTAACGTGACATTATGTTTTGTGTTTTGTGTTGATAAGTAAGTTAAGAGAGAGTTTGTCTATCTAAGGCTGCCCCTATGAGACTTGACACAATTAAAAGTCTGAGAATATTCATTGGAGACTGGCAACATTGTGTGTGAGTAACTTTGTGTACTTAGTTTCTGCTGAAAGCGTTAGCTTGTTAACAGATCTCTGACTATTAGGCTTGCAGCGAATTAGCTTTTATTGGGGAATATTAAATAAGGACATTGTTATCTGACTTGGAAAAAATATGATCCTGAGTTTGGTTTGAATAAATTAATTACTTAAACAAATAAATAAAATCTCTTTCAACCTTGCATCCTGGTAGTAAGATCACAATTGGAGTGGGCCCATGGTGCTGTTGAAGCTTTAATGGGCAATTTATCTTAACAAGTGAGCATCATTAGTGATTCATTTTATTCAATTTTGAACAACAAAAAACATTTATTAAAATACACATACAGTGGATAATAACAAAATAATTTTTGTGAACAAAAAAAAAAGTTAAAACTGACATTGTACATCACTTTTGAAGTTCCTGCGTCAAATGTGTGCGTGAAACTAAAGCCACGTGGGCTGACCGTAAACAAAGTAAACCTGCGTGAAATCATGTGACCCTGTCTGTTTTACCTGGAAAAAATGTAGCGGAATTATTAGGCAAATGTTTCAGCTCTGCATTGGTTGCTTGCAGGCAGCAGCAGGGAGGGACACGAGGCAAAGAGAATGAGGGTGAAAGAAAAAAAAAGCAGAAAGGGAGAGCTTTCCCCTTCAGGCATCCGAACAAGTCTGGACTGTTCTGCTGCTGCTTGTGTTCAGCCTACGCGAAGCGAGGCAGCCTTGGGAATCAGAAATAGCGTTCACAGTCTTGACAGTCCTCCTGCGGGGATGCAGCGACAGGAGTTCACTTATTGAGCCACAGTGGATGATCGGGGGGAAGTTGCCTTGTGCTTTTTGAAGTTGTGACACTGGACACCGGCGACTGGGAATACTACTGTGTGTCCAGACACTGCACGAGAGAGCTAGGGCTGGATATGCCACAGGTGGAAAGGTGGGGAGCAGCAGGCTGTGGCCCGGTGCACCGAGCAGAGATCCCCAGGTAAGATGAGGACTGTGAATTGTGATTTACCATTCATTTATCATTTACCCTTGTGTCTGTGAATGTGCATTGGTGTAATGAAGAAACATTTATACAAACTTGGAATTGGAGTTGGGCACAATTTGCAAGCTGCATTTCTGCATTAAAGGCTACAAGATCGGGATGTAGTTGAATGTCTGCGATATCACATGCATGTATCAGCATTTCGGCATTGATTTGCTCTGCATGTACATGCTGGTGAGCGATGACTCTTATACTGTACCTATAGAGCACTTATCTGAATTGTGGCCAATACACCACTCCTTAGCCTATTGCTTTCCCTGCAGCAAAAGCCTTGACTTTGAACAAGACCGAGCAGAACATCCATCACCTCATTTTCACCCTTTCTGAACTTTAGTTGAAATAAAATCAGCTTTGCAACACCTAAACTAAACTATACCTAAAATATAACAGTGTAATGCACTTTTAAATGAAAGAATGTATAACCTGACAAAACCTGTAGTTATACTCCTGCGCCTTTGCAATCAGACTGCCTGCATTAGTCCTCATCATAGTTGCACAGGACAACCGGGGGAGTTTACAACCACTTTAACCTCAGCTGAACTCATTTAGTGAGATGGCATTACTCCTGCTAAACTCCATGATGCTGCACAGAGGAAGGGAATGTCACTCCTCCACTTCCTCTTCTGTCTTGATTTGTTTGAATTGTCTGTTCCACCTCTGAGGGGCATCCATGTCTTTGCTGTGGTTTGGCTCACTGCAACAGCCAGAAATCCCCTATTAACATGGGATTTTTGATAATGTCTCTAAAGCCTTTAGCAGGACTGATTAGACTCTTCCTCTCCGCCTCACCCTCACACTTTCTCTCTCACTTTTTCATTCACTGCATTGTTGCAGCCATACTTGGTGCAGTTTTTGGCGTGCCAGTCTGGTAGTGGATTGCTCTGGACTGATCCCAAGTGTGTCATCTAAGGAGGACTGCTGCTGGTTAGTGTGTGTTTGATGTGTTTGTTAGGGAACATTTTCCGTTGTTCTCACTTGAGGTTTAGGAAGAGAACATAACTTTCCGATCTTCATCAATTTTTTAAGAGCGATACTTTAAGCAATTTTAGCAACAATGGGCATTTTGTGGAAAAAGTCTGTAGCCCAGACTTTTATCTGGAGTGGAAATGTGTGTATTTTGATTGTTACTGGTGCTTAGATGGCTCTTTACTGTGTTTATGTTGGCTTAAACTAGCCATAATCCAGGAAGTATTGACTTTTTGTCTCCTTTCATTCATGTCTTTAAATGGGCAGGATAACCCATTGATGAATGCAGCTATTTCTATGATTTAGTCCATCTGGCTTATGTTAATAGTAATACAAAGCTTGTGAAATACTTGGGGAGGATTAGATCTGTGATCCTTTTTGAAACTTGTTCCAACAAGGGGTCACGGAAGATGTTCAAAAGCTGCTGTTTTTAGTACTTTTATTTAGTTTGGATGAAAAAACAGACTGATAATCCGTTATTGGTAGACGTGAGAGATGCTGTACTTGACCTGAGGGTCGAGGTCAAAGGTGACAGGATCAATTTCCCCTGTTTTTGACTTCCAGACAGCCTCAGAGTAGGACTCTTATATTCTTGCTACCAGCAGCCTGTGGCCACCAAGTACACAAAACCCTGGTGTGGGAGCAAATTTACAGGAGACTTCAGTAATTTACTGTGACACCCCGCCCTCCTTTGACCCCTCCATCCCCTTGTCCACTTGTGTCACTCTCTGTCCCTGGACTGATGTTGTGCAGAGGGAGGCTGGCTCTTACACAACCCTGCACTCTGTCACATTGCAGTGCCCTGTGGCCTGCCGCCCCCCCTAGGAGAATGGCATCTCTACTAAACCACAACCCTGTGATCCTGCCTGAGCAGAGCTTTCAGAAAGCACAGCCCAGCGTCTGTACAGCTCCCACCAGGAGCTCTGGGATGAGCCCTAATCCCCGTTTCTTCCTCTGTCAATGCTGTTGCTTACAGGTTGTTTTTTAAGTCTTAAGTCCTCACTTGACTCCCGTTGAGGATGGGTCTTAGTAGCACTTTGCCACTATGTCATTGACCTTTTAACCCATGAGTTTGGTTTAATACCCAGGTGGCCTATAGTGGGTGTGACCATACCCATAAGCCAGTTACTTCATCCTTTTAAGATTCCAGGTGTTGAGGCCACCCGAGGAATGTACTTACTGAAGACTTGATGAATATCTGCACGTATGCTGTAATAAAACGTTTATCAGAGGAAGTGGGTTACACCCACAGTTGGCATGTGTTCTATCCAGTGAGTTATTTCAGTAATTATTTGAGAATATAATATACCAGCAGGATTGTATGTACACACAGATTAGGATAGGGACTTGAAATAGAGTAGGATTTGTGGGTGTGTCGTGGGAGTGGCAGGAAGAGGAAGAAATCTGTTCTTTGTGATGCTTTCAACGTTTACTGCCACTTCATTTAGTCGTCAGCTGCTGCTTTTAATGGCCCTAAAATCATTAATGCCTTTCAATTATGATCTTGTTAGTTAGCCAACATGTAACGGCTCAGAATAGGCTGTGGGTACAGGCTGTGGTCTCAGCCACCTGGCTTACATAATGAAACCAGAAATAAACAGACTCCATACAGGAAAAAGAAAAATAACATGAAAGATGAGCGAGCTGATGTGGTTCTTCAGGGGCTAATTGTAGATAATTTCATTTTATAAGTGTAGAAGTCTTGAAATAAATACTTTGAATCTTGAAAAGGGAAAGGGGCATTACATTTGGAACGTATTAAGCTTTATGTGTGAGCTGCGTGTTTGGGACAGAAACTCTGAACTCTGTTGCGTTTGTGGGCTCTGCATCTTACAGAGGGAACAAACATTTATGGGTAATTAAGAGCTTCTGGCTTCAGGCAATTTCTGAAAGTTTTCATTCTTGAACAAATTAAGAGGACAAGGCAAACGGATTCTGGTGTCTATTTTCAGTTATGGAAGTTTTTAGAGTATCACTGCATTGTGTGAACTATATATACTCAGTATACAATGTGTGCAAGTACTCAAGTATTATTATACAAAGACACAAGTCCCCCTGAAACTTAATTTACCAAGGGAATAGTTCAACATTTTGGGAGATATGCTCACTTGCTTCTTACTGACAGTTACATTAGAAGATATCACTCTCATGTCTGTAGGTAAACATATAGCTACAGACAGGAGACTGTCTGAGAAACCTCTATGTCGTTTTTACACTGTAGTTTTTGTACTGATTAAATCAATGTGATATAATTCTGTTAGGTGGATTAGCTTTGGACAGAAGCCTAGCTGTTTCCTGTCTTTATACTTAGCTAAGCTATATTTACCAGACAGATTTCTGATTCTGATTCTGATTCTGATATGAGAGTGGTGTCAATCTTCTCATCTAACTCTTAGCAAGAAAGTGAATAAATGTATTTCCCAAAATGTCAAACTATTCTTTTAACAATAGATAGACAATAGATCCTGTCTATCTCCAGGATGTCTAATGAGTGTGGAGGCTTTGATTGTAATAGCCGTAATAACTCTAATAACTTTAGTACACAAACAACTACCACAAAGTGGGAGCCCTGTAATGTCTTTCTGTTGTGTCTGCTGTGAATGTTATCAAGCCTGTCGGCATGTGTCAACTACAGCTGTCTTTCATGTGGGCTAGTTCTGACGAAGGCACTCTGACAGTCAGTCTGGTTTTGGTCAGTGCTTCCAACAAAATGCCAAGCAAATTAAAAGCAAATTCCAGATGATGTTGATATTCTTTGCATTCCTATACAGGCTCAGAAACTCACTTCTGTCTGCTGTTGTCCTGCTGCTCTCCCTTATACATTTAATTTCATTGACTTAAGTGGTTTCTCATGGTTTTGATCCTGACAATGTTTACTTTAGCTACGAAAGCTCTACAGAGTAGATCATAGGTTTTGTTCGTTGGCTCAACATCTGTCAGCTATTTGCAGTAGCCACTGTGTCATGCATCACCTTTGTAAAAAGGTGAATAGAGGTTGAGGGATAGAGGAAGAGAAGTGTTCCCCACCCATAATAGTTTTCTCTCACCAGATGAAAGCTGTCACTGAAATAAGCTGGGAGTGATAGTTTTGTTCATGACGTGTGAGCAGTGGTTGGTGACGTTGATGTGTGAAGGAGACACAGGCCCAAAAAAATATATCTACACTGAGACAGTCCTGCAGTCTCTGTGTCTCAAAGAACAGCAAAGATCTGCTGCATTTTTTTCAAATTGGTACATATCGTCCATAAGGTTCTGACATCTGCAATGCAGACACACAGTAACCAAAGACAGACACAAAATCTGTAAGTTTGAGTTGATAACAGTAGTGAAGTTTGAGGGTGTTATGGGGCACGCTGTGGAGAGTGGTGTGATCCTCTTCTCTCCTCAAACAAAAAGAGGCCTATCTGACCAAAGGACCTTTGTTTATCTGCTCTAATGAGGGCAAAGAGGACAGAGAGAGAAAGAAGAAGTGTGTAGGCAGCATTGCGTTATTGGTTTATTTATTTTTGTGTATATATTTGTATGCATCTTAAAATGTAGAGCTAGTGATAATAGGCTTGTGGTCATAAAGAAATACAAACTTATGTGTTTAAATTATAAACCTCAACAAAGTCTTGGAAAGTATTTTTTTAACCAGCTGGTGTTCGACACTGAGCATGAGTGCAGATGTAGTCACCTCATTTTTTTCAGATTTTATGCAAGACCAGACAAGTTCAGTCAGTAATGAGAAGAAATTTTGACATTTTTATTTAGATGCTGACATTTTAGGGCTGACAATTACAATTATTACTAATGGAAGTTTATCTGCAAACACGTGCAGACCCGTATAGTGTAAATGTCACATCAGTGATGGATAATAATTGCATCCGACTGTTTCTGACATCAGTTTAATAAGTTAGGACCAGCATTATAAGTAGTTTGTCTTCAAAACACACAAGTCTGCTACTGTCTGCAGCTTACAGTATCTTATCATTTCAGTTTTGTCAGATCAACATGCACAGAGGTCACTGAAGTACAGTGGGCTAGTTTTCTTACCCCGTTCATGTATTCACCTATTTTCATCTAATTTGATGGCTTTTTCTGGTTTTGCCACAGCGTGTCACAGAGAAAGACTTCCATCTGTGGTTTATTATTGAGAACAAATCAAGTGAGTAACACAGCATGGAGTTAATCTTATTTAATTTTCACTATTAAAAGTTAAAAAGCTTCTACTAAAGTCTTAAGTAGAAGTACAAAATATTTTGATTACTTCTTTTGTTTGTAATTTCACTTAAATCTAGCCAAAACAGGATGTTCTGAAGGTTCAGAAACGCTTTGTGCATAAATCTTATTAAATCGTTATTACAAATACAGGATTTTGTTTTTAGAAGGCAGTGTAATCAAAAACATCAACATCTCAAGGACAGTACAAAGCAATAAAGTTTATTGGGTAAACACAAGAAGTAGTACAAGTAATGAATAGTAAAACATAACCCGATAATATTCATGATATTGCCCAATGTGTTTCAAATATAAAATAATTAGTGTCAGGAGGGACGGAAGTAGAAAGGAATGAGGTCAGAAATGGCAAAGGGGGACCAAGTGTCTTGGAAAGATTTATTATGTAACAACTGTGCTTGATAGATAATGTAATTCTGTCTTTCCAAACAGCGTTTAAGCTGAAGCAAGGAAAGGTCACCCAGAAGTAAGAAGTGGTGTACTGCGAACGTCAGATATCATGCTCATTACTCATGAACATTATTATTGAAGTATGATGTAGAGAGCCACAGAGCATGAAACCATTCATCTGGGTTAGACAGTGTTGCTGGGCCTAGCACAATATTTCAGGGTTATTTGTGCACATATGACAGCATAGTTCAACTTCATGATTGAAAGGTGTCTGATTGAAATAATAGGAATAATATCAACAGGTCATGAATTAACTTGCAGTGTGGTGGTGGCCATTTGGAGGGAACAACTCTTACCAGCAGCAATAGCAGTTTGCTGTGCAGTGGCCAGTAAGCAGCAGCACCAATACAGATAATGGCAGCACCAATAGATGTGTGTGTGTGTGTGTGTGTGTGTGTGTGTGTGTGTGTGTGTGTGTGAGAGAGCCTTCTGTTATGTGAATATGTCTTCAGGTGGCACTCTACAGATCAGCTACACACTAATGACTTCATATTCCTGCCTTAACCTAAACTACGAGCTCCAGTTTTGGTCATTATGCTAGTTTAGGTTTATTCAGAGTGCTACTACAATATTAACACTCATACTATAACATGAAAACAGAACTTGGACCTTAAACAGACTTGTGAAGCTTGACTGGTATAATAAAAGAGACTTTACCTGGTAGTCAGACAGATGTTTTGACCAAGAAAGCATGTTCAAGGGGATGAGGCTGGCAGGCAGGATATCAAAGATGCTAGGTGGCTCAGAACAGGTACAGGCAGGAACTATGGCTACAACTCTTAAGGCAACATAGGCAATCTGACAAATAACAGGGCTGAACTACGCTCAACATATGCTGAGGAACAAATGACTAATGGGATGCAGCTGAACAGGTAAGTGACAAGACAAGATCAGGTGACTAGCAGAAACAGGAAATTCGATGGGGATGAATAGTAAGTAGCTGAGGGATGGCAGCTTTCATCTAACAGGAGGTGGTTACAACACAGAGACTAATATGACCTGGAGACACAAGGAAAGGAGGAGGAAGGAGCAGCAGGAGTAGTTATAACCAGAACAAGGCCCTACAAAGTCTGCAAGCATGTACACTGAAAATGTTATTATTAACTACTAGTTAATGGATGGACATTACTGTTAACATAATTTTGTTGACTGTTTTGTAGTGAGTTTTAATTGTTCCAGACATAATAAAATATTTATTTGCCCTTGGTGTGTGCAGGTTGTGAAGATGTGGAGCTGGGTTTTCACTGTGGCTGTCCTCCTGTCCTCCATGAAACAGGCTGAAGCTCAGGGTATCAATAACTCTGATTCTCATGTGTGTCAGTTTATGCTCAGAAAGTATGTCTCCATGTGTTCACTTGTATTCTCCTTCACTTATGTTTGCAGGCAGGTGTAATAATGTGCAAGCAGCAGATATTGTTTTCCTGGTTGATGGGTCTTCCAGTATCGGTCGAGTTAACTTCCTGCAGGTGAAGGGCTTTATGGCTGGAATCGTCAAGCCATTTGCCAGCTCTGTCAGCGAGTCAGGGATACGGTTTGGGGCCATACAATACAGTGACACTTCCAGGTGACAGAAAGGATTAATATTTACCTCATTACTTTCCTGCAATGACAAAGCATCGTACTGCAGGTGCTGAATTATGAATTAATGTACATTTCTCTCCCTTCAGAGTTGAATTTACATTTTCTACCTACCTGAATGGCACTGAGCTGGTCAACGCTGTACAGAATCTGAACTATAAGGGTGGAAACACGCGAACTGGTGCTGGCCTCAAGTTTGTTGCTGATAACTTCTTCAACCCTGCGTCTAGTCGGGATGTCCCAAAGGTCTGAGGAACAGTCATTCTGTGATGTTTCATGATTATAAAGCTGCATATTTAACATAACACTCTGTGTGTCTAATAACTGTCAGATCACTATCCTGATCACAGACGGGAAGTCACAGGACAGCGTGCAGGATCCAGCGCAGAAGCTGCGCAGTCAAGGAGTGCATGTTTTTGCAGTCGGTAGGTGTCTCACCTGCAGTTTCTCCTCTCTTACACAGAGTAGTTTGAATTTATTTTAGACTTGCTCATGAGTCAGTATGATTTCCTTTCTATTTTGCCATTTTCTTATGTTTGTTAGGTATAAAGAGTGCAGACAGGAATGAGCTGTCTCAGATCTCCTCACAGCCCAGCAGTGATTTCACCTCCTTTGTTGGGGACTTCAAACTGCTGAACACACTTCTTCCTCTTGTGAGCCCCCGAGTGTGTTCCAAAGCAGGAGGAGTCTATGCTAGCGATGGTATGTGGGTTAACTTAAATTGCATAACATCAGTATACTAAAACATATGCGTCTGACAATTATCGCAGACTTTATTGTCAACCTGTATTTCTTTTCTCATCCTGTCTCCACCCTCTCCTCTCCACTCATCTCCTCTCAGAGGCGTTTTCTGGGCCGTCCAACATTCAGTTCACCAGCCAGACGTCTGATTCTCTCAGGTTTCGCTGGAGTTCAGCAGGCGGGCCCGTGAATGGCTATGTGGTCCAGTATGTACCACTCTCCGGCCTGGGTCAGCCTATCACCGCAGATCTGCGTCAGGTGAGTCCAGGTGTTGAAGAATATTCCTGACACATGGAGAAGAGCATTGGTATGACCTAGATTGAAGTAGTAAATTGCAGTTTTAGGAGCCACAGTCAATCCTGCCTTGCGAGAGAAACACATGCCTTCAGGCTGAGTATAAACATGTCTAGTGGGTGGATCTTCTTCATGTAGATGCTGTAGAGATTAAAGTTTGGCAGAGCAAAGAGTGAAATTCCCTTCTGTGTACCCTGGCAGAAATGATGAAGATAGAAGAATGCCATAGCTCAGCCATCTATCATTATCTATCTGCCATTCACTTTGCAAAAACCTGTTTTAGGCTCGACTGTTTACAAAGATGACCTTTATCTCTCTCTGCAGGAGACTGTGGCTGCCAGTCAGAGGTCCTTCACCGCACGAGAGCTGAGGTCTGGAACCGACTACCTGGTGACGGTCATCGCCCAATACCCCAACAGTGTGGGAGAGTCTGCTTCTGCCAAGCAACGAACCAGTGAGTAAAAAAGTGAAGGACGCAAATCTCAGCAGAGAGACATCTGCCAAAACGCAACCTCTCTCACACAATATCTCCTCACATAGGGTCTTTGCCAGGGGTCTCCAGTCTACGTCTGGTCCAAGCAGGCTTCTTCTCTCTCTCTGTGGGCTGGGATCAGCCTTCAACTCCTGTCCAGGGCTACAGACTCACCTATGGACCACGAGGTCAGGCACAGACCTATGTTTCTATTTCCTGTCTATCTCTATCTGTCTGTCTGTCTGACTTGTGCATTTGTGTTTCAGTAACATTTACAGTACATTAGCAACATGTCTTCTTTTGAACAAAAAAAAAAACTGACACTGAGTGCTTTTGTTGTCTGTTGTGACAGGATTATCTTGTCACAAAAACTCACCTTGGCAGAATGAAGGATTACCGTAAAAATGAAGGAAGCAAAAGAAGCCACAGTAGTCAATAACAGTTAACCTGTTGGTGGCAAGTTGGAAACATGTCAAGAATGTACAGCAGTCAAGGCTGAGCATGGGGAACATAAGTTTCTCTAACACCTTACCTCCCTCAGGCTCTGGCTGTCAGTAAGGCTCTTTATTGCCCAATCATTACCTAAAATATCAAATACATTTTATCATCACCGGTGTTGAAATGAGATAGACAGTGAAAACCTTTACTTATGTCACGGATCATCAGTAATTTTGTCCTTGCATTTCTAGAGACTGGGTGTGGCACAGATTATAACAGTGTCAAGATGTCTGGGCGGGTGCTTACACCGTGATTCAGGAGAGAAAAGTTGCCCCTGGGGGCTGATTTTAAACAGTTTCTCCTTCTGAACATGTGGCAGGAGTGCCAGTCTCACATGGAGATCCTCTTCTGACTAGTTAGGCTGGCACGTGTGTGTGAAAGTGTTAAAATGAGGTCAGCGTGTATCCTGTAATGAGAGGTGTGATGTTTCTACCTGTTCCTGTGTCTGCCGGTTCTGGCAAGTGTGCACCTTTTGACACAGATCATTCAAACAAACAAGGCAGATAATGACACCCAAGCACATACAAGACATGCAACAACAGACAAACAATATTTGGCTGCCATATTTAGGCTTTGCGCTCTGAGGTGAGAATGAGGTAAACCTAATGAAGTGAAGACACACCCCATATTTAGCAGCTTGTTGTCAGCTAATTTGACTGATGACATACTGTGCAGTATAATTTGTGATTGCTATTAGTGCACTAATTGGTCTTCTGCATGCCCTCCCTCTCTATGTGCCCTGTCCATTGTGTGAAGAGCAGGTCAGCCAGCAGCACAGCTGTTGGAGCAGTCTCTGTCTGCAGACTCCACATCTGTCACCTTGGAGTCGCTTCAGCCCGACACAGAGTACGTCATCAGCCTCTACCCCCTGTTCCCCCGAAACTCTGCAACTCCGTCCATCCTCAACGCCCGCACTTGTGAGTCCACCCTGCGGCCCGAATAATAATGCCTTTTGTACTCTTACGTGATGATTGTGAATCCTTGTAATTTGATCATAATCTATAGACACAATATAATACAGTTGTACAGTTTGTAGTCCAAACAAAATGGAGCAATATTAAAACAAGTGTTAGACACAGTATATATGTGCAGTAATACAGCACATGTATAGTGATACTGTCTCCTTGTGGTGTGGACTGGGTTTCAGTATAATTAGCAAATATTCAAAGTGTCTGTGTTCATGTTTTTGCATGTGTCAGTGCGCCTTGAGGCAGTGCAGCAGTTATCAGTGGAGACGGAGTCAGAGGGCAGTGTTCGTCTGCGGTGGAGAGGCGTCAGTGGTACGCGGGCCTACCGTCTGGTCTGGGGACCCTTTACAGGTCAGAACAAAGAAGACATTAAACAACATCTTGCATTTCTGCCAGGCAGTATATGTTTTTATACATTTGCATACACATGTCACTGTATTTTCGTTTCTTTGTTCATAAAGGTCGAAATGTCGAGACCGTGGAGGTTACCGGTGACCGTGACTTTCACACTTTGTCCGGACTACAGGCCGACACCGAGTACATCGTCACTATCATCCCGCTGTATGAGGGCAACACTGAAGGCCCTGTAGCAACGGCAAGGTTCAAGATAGGTAGGTGTGGTTTCTTCACCAAACATCTCTCTCTGCTCTCTGTGAATATTTCTCCGTGTTCATTGTACCCACTTCCCTCTGAAAACTCAGTTACATACATGCCAAAACAGTTAACAAGGTTTGTACAAAGTCCGGAAAGTTTGGAAAGTGCCCAATTTTAACTGTTATGCCTTGAAAAATGCTCATGTAAACAAAAAATCTTTTAATGTTTTTAATGAAACGATCCTGTTGTCATATTTGTTTGTGGTCTCCTGGCGTCTCAGCAAGTTAATATAAATAAACAGCTGGTAAAATAAACAAGTAGCAATACACATTGATTGCTGTGGATATAAAGGAATTCTATAAACTTTAGCTATTGCATTTATATTGCATATGTATGTGATGATAAAAGCTTCAAGAGTCTGGACATTTTTGGTTTAGGTACCTTGAAAGTGCTTGAAAAGTGCTTGAATTATACTCTTAAAAAGCTACCCGAACCCTGAGTTAATTGCCACGAAACACTGAAAGACATCGTATTTTTGTGTCCTTTCATGTTTCTTAAATTAGAAATAGTCGTGAAAGAATGCTTTTTGAAAAGGTGGTTGCCTTTTGTCGAGTCCTGCCAAGTACAGGGGCAGGAAGCAGAGATAGAGAAGATGGCCAACAATCTGCCCGGCTGTTTGTCTCTCTTCTGAAAACCTCCACGTGTTACTGTTTAGCTCTGTTTAAGGAACATTTCTAACACACCTACACACTCATTATACACACACACACGCCATCTGTCTCTCGTGAGTAATGCCCATATGGCGTCACTTCAGTCGCACCAGTGTTATTTGAATGAAGGCTGTTCACTGCAGGGCCACTGTACTGAGCAGAGGACTGAAAACCTTCATGTGGCCTAATTCTGCTATCAAAGAAGTCAGATATATACAGTTCATATATACATACTGTACGCCACAGTAACTTGTTTCTCTCTTGTTTGTTCCTGTGTAAACCAGTAGAGTCACAACTGCTTGTTGTGTCTGTGGTCTGTGACGCGTCTGTCTGTTCCTTCTCATGAGGAAAAAATGTTCTTTTGACTTTTTTTTGCTTTTAATGAGGACCACATTGAGTGAAGCCTCATGTTTATTTACAAATATATCACTAACATATTCATCAATATCATTAAATTTTTTAACATGTAGGATGCCTAATTTAAAGTTTAAATGACATTTTTTGAATGGATTTTGGTTATGTTTATCTTCTTCCACGTCTACAACCACTAGCTTCGATCAAGCAAAATTATGTGTTCTGTAGTAAAATGTTGAATTTGTTAGTGTATAGTCTGACTCTCAGGCCCAAAAGGGACATGAGTGGGTGCCTATTGCTCAGACACTGGCCTCCCCACTGACACTTTCTCTTGATTTATATTCATCACACGTACAAGAAAAGACCTGAAGTGTTTGTCTTGTCTTGTGGGACTGACCTGTGTGATATCTCTTTGAACCAAGTCCACTACACAGGCAGCCGGAGGGCAGAGGTGTGGTATTTTGTCTGAAATGAAAACTCCAAAACTGTAATTTTAGCTGTCAATGAATATTGGCACCTCCTCAAAACAGTAGTTCCTGAATCCTAAAGATAAGAACACCAAAGTTCTGGCATGAATATGTTACTGTTTATCTGGCTGTTGAACAAATGAATTGTGGGTTTGGAAACGTTTAAAAATGGCATGCATATTCATGTTCACTTAGTTGTTCTCTGTTGTTTTGCACTGGGACCAGTGAGATACTCATTTACGTCACATAGAAAAGCTCATCTCATGATGTTTCTCCACACACCTCATAGACTCTACTACACTTTACATAATGGCCTGTTTAAGCAATTATTTTCCCATCAGCCTTGTAATTGTCTGCCTTTAGCAGAAGACATTATACCATACTAAGTTGGATGTATCACGGTGTGCAAGCAAACCAGAAGTTGTAGCTACAACCCTTCAGCTACAGTAGGATGGGTGTATGGAGATGTCATTTCTTAGTGTCTTTAGTAGAAATTTGAGTAGAGAGCAGTGTGCATTATCATTTTCTAACCATCAAATGAAATCTAAAATTACAATGTGTGTGTATGCAAGTGTGCTGATTAAGGTATGTGTTCATATATTGCAATTAAGGGCAATGATTTCAGCAATGCAGTTCTGTATTTAAAGGATAGTTTCAATATTTTATACTACTTCAGCTGAGTGTTTGCACAAGATTGTGACATTGGATTTTGTCCTCCATCACTTACATTGAAATCACTTCAGGGATCTCTTTGCGGCCAGCAAGAACGGAAGGAATGATCACAGCAACAATGTGCTTTTAATGTACATATAGGCATTTCAGTATTGTTTGAAGATTGACCTATCCTTGAACATTTTTCATTGATGGATTGATGAGAATAGAGCTTTACTTATGACATGTTACATAATTGCTCACATATTACATAACATGTATTTCCCTCAGAGCGTCAGGAGCAGCAGGTCCTCAGAGCAGCTACCACCGGCCCCTCTTCTATTCGCCTCACCTGGAGATTCATTCAGTCCTCTCAAGGGTACCGCCTGGAGTGGAGGGAGGGCGAAGGTCAGATGTGCATGTCACGTGCACGCTCAAACATGCACTTGTCCCTTTTTGTACTTACGTCATATTAAGGAGGGCTGTGCAACATGGACAAGTTGTTAGAATTTATTTTGATATGTAATGATATGTGCTAACAAATGCAAAATCAAGTATAAAAAAAACTTCATGTAGTTGTTTTGAATCTCATTTTGTGATACGATGTGTACTATATCATGATGACATATTCATTGTTTTATCGCTACATGATTTGACTGAAATAAAGCCTAATGTTAATAATGCCAGCTCTACTTCTAAGTTTCAAGTGTTAGGAGGTATATACTAATACTGTCAGTATAGGGGACATGAATCCACTGATCTTGGACCGTTGTCTGTCTCCAGGAGGCCGTGTCCAGAGCCTGTCCTTTCCCAGAAGTACTACCAGCTATACGCTAACAGGCCTTCAGCCCAACACAGAATACATCATCACCCTGTACACCCTGTTCGAAGGTCGTGAGGAGGCCACACCTGTCTCCACCACATCCAGAGGTCAGTAACTCAGCCGGGGGGGGGGGGGCACTAAACTCTAAATTGATTGATTTATAGGTCATAAATGTGCTGGGGTTGAATTCCAAGTAGTTCTGAATGTGTTTTCATGTAGTCTGTTTTAAAAGTTTCTTTGTGCTTGTATCGATTTTTTCATGAATGTCTTAATCCTCTGATGTTGCAGAAGAGCAGCCAGTGGGGAGGGTGTCCAACCTGAGAGTGGTGGAGTCTCTGGGCAGTACTGTCAGACTCGGCTGGACGGGCGTAGCCGGGGCCACACAGTACCGCATCATTATCCTGAACGCAGAAGGTACACTGACTGATTTCATTCATTATTTTATTATTCATTTAGAATGTCTTAGTGCCCAATTATGAATGAAAACATGCTTGTGAAAATAGTGTGTCTGTGTGTTTCATATCATGTCAGTGGGAACAGAAGAAATCCGGATTATCCCCGGAAACCAGACGACCCTCGACCTCAGAGACCTGATAGTGGGAGTGTCTTATGGTGTCCGTGTCACAGCGCTGGTGGGAGAAAATGAAGGAGACCCAGTTACTGTCAACATCAAACCAGGTGTGTTGACACTGTGCTGCTGTGTGCTTCATCCTGTTTTCCTGTTCCTGTAAACGAACAATCCAGGAGAGCAGATCACTAAAAAAATCCTGTCTAATTTTTAATATAATTCATATTGTACTGTTGATTATTTCCATGGTTCATTTGTTTTATCTTTTTTATTTTGACATTTGATCCAAAGTCTCTCATTTATCTTGCAATATCTTAACAACTCTTAACACCACCAATGCTGTTGATAGATACTGTATATTAGCACATTAGCACAGTATTAGTGTTACCTGTGGATATCTACATGAAGGCACAATTACCCGACGTATGTGTCTGAATATTTGTGAATATCTTTGAAAGCCTTGGTTGGATTTCAGAATCAGAATCAGAAATACTTTATTGATCCCCGGGGGGGAAATTATATTTCTTGGCATGCAACCTTTTCTCTCTCCTTGTTGTTGCCCTGGAAGTGACATACTCGGGCTTGCTTCCTTAAAAGCATTTATACATTGAATTTTGCCACATGAGGCCCTGTATGCTCTTCATTTCAGAGCAAGGTGCTGGCAGAGTGACTAACCTCAGAGTGACACACGCAAACAGTCGGAGAATTCGAATTGCCTGGACAGGAGTTACTGGGGCAACAGGGTACAGGGTTACTTGGAGACAAGGCAACAGTAAGTTTTGTGTGTTGTAATGTGTTTGTGAGTTTATCCTTTTTTAATCCTGTGTTGCTAATGTGTTATTTTACATCAAATTTAAGATAGAGACTGTACTTTTAGATCTTACCTCATGATCCTTTAAAAAACGTCTTTGAAGCTGACTTTGAAATTTCACATCTTTACTTCTCTCTTTGTTTTGGCTTGTATTCATTTTTTTTATGTGCATGATTTTATATGTTATATTCGCTTTATGTTCTGCCTTGCAGGTGCAGAGCAGTCCCGTGATCTTGGGGCGGAAGCCACGACCTTCACTATAGACGGCCTGCAACCAGATGAAGCGCTGGTAATTGGTGTTGCAGCTGTGGTTGATCAACGTGTCGGAGAGGTGGTCACACTGTCTTCCCGGACTAATCCCAACGGTGGATCAGTGGCTGGCCTTCGCATCATTGACGTCACGTCTCAGAGGATACGCATTGCATGGTCATCTTCCACGAGAGCTACTGGCTATAAGATCACCTGGCGCAGTGATAATGGCAAGCAATGATTAGCATTAATGCTCTGTATTTTACAGACATAAGATACATCCAAATACATGACAACAGGGTTATATAATGAATAGTAAAAGCTTTGTGTTTTGATTTGGGTGGTGATCTGGCTGTCAGCCTCTTCTATCCTCATGTATCTGTAGTTGGAGAAAGACACAAATTTCTACATTTCCATCTCTCTGCTGGTTTTTCTTGGTGCAGGAGTTGAAACAACTCGTACCGTGCCCGCCGACGTCTCTTCCTTCACCATTGATGGACTACAGTCAGATGCCGCCTACAGCGTGTTAGTTTCTTCACTGAGTGGCTCTCGAGAGGGAAACCCTTCCACCCTGAGTATCAGAACAGGTGCCACACTGAATTTGTGAAATACACATTGTTGCTGTTGTCCCGAGTGTCCTTTGGGACACTATGGCTATAAGTAGGGGAATACAAAATAGAATAATTGACTGATTGTTTCCTGTCCTGACCTTCAGAGTCAGATCAGTCTGTGGTCGGGACTGTGACGTCACTGCAAGTCCAGGAGACCCGTGGAGAGGTTGTCCGAGTCACTTGGGTTGGTGTGCAGGGAGCAACAGCTTATCGTGTGTCCTGGAGGAGAACGGACGGTACATCTACTGCTGGTCCATTTAGTTTTAGTTAGTCAAAGCATCAAGTTGTCCTTAAACTATGCATGCCATGTTAAAGTTTTGACTTTAATGACAAATACATTGTTTTCTTCTTTGATGGATGTTTTATGGCAGCCATTCTGTGTTACACTACTTACTGTTGCGACTGTTATGCTGCTGTAGGTGGTGAAGAGAGGAGTCAGCTGGTGGGGGGAGATGTGACGGCAGTGGATTTAGACCGGTTGGACCCCGGAGCCCAGTACGAGGTGCAGGTCATGGCTTTAGTTCAAAACAGAGAGGGAACCCCAGTGTCTGTCAGAGTCACCACACGTGAGTCCTGTCTTTCTGTATTCAAACATTATTTCAAGGTTCCCACACGTTTTAATGAATAAAATAAATAAATAAATAAATTACATAAAAGTCTTCTTAAAAGAATGGATGGATTCAAAAGTACTTAAAGTTTTCAAATAAAATGTTCACAAATACTGAATGTAGTTAAATATAACGTACTGCGTGTTGCATTGTAGGCCTCATTAATATCTTGTCTAATGTCAAGTCTTACTCTAAATGCAGATATTTAGTCACTTAGTAAAACCTTCAAAGTCACTGAAAAGCCTTTGAACTTGATGTGTAAGTTGTCATGGCAATACTGTCTTTCTTGTGCACAGTAGTTTAGTAATGCATCGTACACAAAATCTTATATTTTGACAAATGCATTGGAAGAAATGTTAAATCGAACATCAGAATGTGAACATCGTGGTGTGTATTTGCTGACTCTCTGTATCCGTGTATACAGCTGGTACCTCTCCCTCACTACCTACTACGACTTTACGAGTGGCAGAGGTTACCCAGAATTCTGTGCGTCTTGGCTGGAATCCACTACCAGGAGCCACAGGATATATCCTACGCTGGAGAGATCAGACAGGTGAAACATTTTATTATACGTGTTATAATTAATTTCTCCTCCTATATGCCTGCTCTACAGTCCCATCATTTTAACTGTTCACATCTCTCAGATCTTGGTCAAGGCTTGTCTGTTACGCTCCCCGCTGCGTCCAGCTCTTACCAGGTGACTGGGCTGCGCTTGGGCCGTCGCTATCGCTTTACCGTGCAGCCCACCTTTGCAAGTGGATTTGGAACAGAGAGCTCTGTAGATGAACGCACTGGTAACACACCAACACATGCGCTTTTGTATACTTACCATACCCATAAACACTTTTTGATATCTTACTTACCCCTACAAACCTCTCTGTCCACAGTGTGCGTGGGCGGGCGTCTGGATGTGGTGTTTATCGTGCCGGCAACCACCGATCGGATTAGCCTCGCAAGACCTCTGCGCGAACTCCTCACAAGTGCAGCAGGGTCACTCAACACTATCGGAGCCCGCGACTCACAGGTACTGCTGTTGAACAAAATGACTCAAAACAGGCCGTGGAGACGTACAAGGCTGAAGTATTTTTAGCTGTTTACCGGCAACATTTTAATTGTTTCCTGCATGTTTCAGGTGGGAGTTGTAGTATACGGTTACAGACCTAAAATATGGTTCCTGCTTAATCGCCATGGGAGATCTGACACACTTCTTCAAGAGATCCAGTCCACACCCTTTGATGAAAGCCCAGGAAATAACATTGGTCAGTTTTTTTCTCAGTCCCCTCTGATAAATGTCCTTTCCGGTGCCTTTCTGTAGTTACTGAGCTGCTCGGTATGTGTGTGTGTCAGCAGTTGGGATATTGTCTGTCTCCCTCTGCAGGTGAGGCGGTGACATTCACCAGACAGTACGTGCTGACCCCCACATCTGGACGGAGACCGAGGGTCCCTGGTGCTGTGGTCATCATCGCTGACCGAAGATCAGCGGACAACCTTACTCTCGCAGCCAGCAGTCTCAGGGCTACAGGTGTGCTGGAGCAGACCAACAAGCAGTCGCACTGCAGGCATCTGTAGAATGAAGCTTTAACCTGGTTGGATGTAACTACCTGCACCCACCAGATCACTATAGTTGGCTGCATCTAAATGTAGTTTTAAGATTTCAGCCACAGAAGTGTATGTAAACTGATTTAAAAAATGCTTAAATTACACGTCCCCGCAATGTGGAACTTAAACAAGCTGAACAGGAACTTCATCTATATGTAGACAGGCTTTACACTGACAACCCATATTTATACTCTACTCACACAAATCTGTTGGTGTATGTGTGTCTGCTAGGCGTGACAGTGTTAGCAGTGGGTATAGACCAGGCGGATAATGAGGAACTGCGTCGGGCGGTGACGGACGGCAGCACCCAGAACATCCTGTATGCTCGTGATGCAGCACAGTTGGACACCCTACATGCCGATCTGGCAGACCTGCTCTGTGGTATTGCCAGAATACCAGAGGCAAGAAGAAACCTGGATAGCATACGTTTTGTTTATAATCTTGTTTTGTCAGACCAAAACAGCACATTTTCCTATAATTGTGTTAATCTTACCGTGATTCAGACGAATGTGGTTCATGGTATTTTTTTATAGAAATAGCATTGAATTGAACTATGTTACTATAGGTGGCTATAAGACAAAAGACTCTGCCTAATGTTTCTGTCCTTGTTTTGTTTAGGTGGGTCCAGGTCCTGACCGGTGTACCATTCAGTGTCCCCAGGTGAGTTGTTCTCTAACTTTCATGCTGTATTAAAACCTTTGTTATTATTATCACAGGTTCACTTTATTGGACAGACTCGGCTCCAGCTTTGATGAACATACTGTAGATGTATAGATACATACAAGTTTTTTTCCTCCTCCTTCTCTACCCTTCTCCTCCCTCCTGTATGATCTCTGAGTTTAATCTTTCCTATTTCTTTTAGGGTGAGAGGGGATATCCTGGAGAGAAGGTACAATGCAGAAAGTTGCAAATTCTTTTTTTTTACCACTCTTCTTGTAATTTGTATTTTCAGCTGTTAAGGTGCCATTTTTTGTTTGACTCCACAGGGTGAGAGAGGCAGAGATGGTACAGATGGACGCAAGGGAGAGCCTGTGAGTCATTCATTAACACTGACGTTGATGGTTATTCTATGCATTCTATGCAATGTACTGATTTTTCAAAATAATATTGATTGTACATACTAATAATGGATTCATGTTTGTGTGTGTAATGTAGGGTCGCGACGGTTTGCCTGGGAGGGAAGGCCCCAGAGGACCTGAAGGACGCCCAGGTCCGCCAGGCCAAACTGTCCCCTTTGATCCCTCAGCAAGAGTGAAAGGAGAAAAGGGGGAGAGAGTAAGTAGATCTAAGGTCATTCCAAAACGTGCTTAGTTAGAATTGAAGTAAAAAGCAATTTGTTTTCTGTTTAGGGTTTTCCTGGCATCGATGGAAGCCCAGGGTTGCCGGGACGACCAGGTTCCCCCGGAAATGCAGGGGTCCCGGTGAGTAGAGGGACCAGAACCCTGACATGTTCATGTTGTCGTATTACATGCATATACATACAGTATGAAGCATAGAGGTAACAAAACGATGTTGCTTTTGTTTCTGCAGGGTTCACAGGGCCTACCTGGTATAAGAGGAGACCCAGTGAGTAACCCTCGTTCTCCTGACCTGCAGAGTTGTTAGGTGGAACGTCTGAATATGAAGTACAGTACTGAGTGTTTTTCTCTTGTTCCAGGGTGAACCAGGTGGGACAGGGCCACAAGGACCAATGGGCGTTAAAGGTGAAAGGGTGAGCTGAGTGATCATTTCTAACCTTTTTCCTAACCCACCTCAAGTGTTTATAGTTTCTTTGTGCCAGTTTGAAAGAAACAGAGAACAAAGTGTGTGTGTGTGTGTGTGTGTGTGTGTGTGTGTGTGTGTGTGTCTGTCTGTCTGTCTGTCTGTCTGTCTGTCTCTTTTCACGCTGCTTTGCTGATGCTTCAGGGTGAACCAGGCTCGGCTATTTCTGGAGGGGGTCTTCCAGGGAGGAAAGGAGAGCCAGGCATCCCGGGAATACCGGTAAGAAAAAACATAAGACAATCACACCGTCACAATCCGGATGGTCACAACATGATTACAAGTAACTTTCACCACAATCCTAAATTTACTTTGTGGACCTCGCCCACACCCTTCTCTGTAAAGTGATGTCCAGCTCTCACCTCTAGAGAGGTCGGGCATAGCTGTCTAGATGTTTTGGATGTACTAAGTCATTTCTATATACTAACCAGTGTTTGTGTTGTGTACTAAGGGTACTCCGGGTCGGCCGGGCAGCAATGGGGCCAAAGGTACCCTTGGAATTCCGGGGACACCGGGTCAGGACGGTCGCCCCGGTTTACCAGGAACACCAGGAATCTCCATAAAGGTTGGCCTCGTTGGAATTCTAAATTTGGTCTTTTGGCTCCAAGCGCTGGTCCAGATGAAGCTGTTATTGTCAGACTTGTGCACATGGTGGTAGCATTGAGCCACTTATATATTTCTTCAGTGGAGGCTCCAGCATTTGCTGTATGTGCCAGGAAATTTGAGATTTTAGAGGTGATTTTCTTTTTTACACAATGTCATTTTTAATGTATTTTAATTTTAAAAGTCAGGGTTTTTATAGAGATCTGATTTTATGTTTTTGTTTTGTTTTCCTTGCAAACTTGAGGTGGAGGACTGCACACAGACTTGAGACAGATACTGATGGTATTTCCAGTACATATCTGTGAATGCAGTTTCTCTGGAAACTCACATGAATCACACTATTTAGAGTATTGATTCTGATTCTGCTCGAACAGTTTTCAGTGCCTCAGTACAATAGTTTTCTACAGATAATAAATAATTACCAATCACTTATTTCTATTATTTCAATAATACTTTTTTTTTTATTTCTTAATATTGAGATAATATAAGGAGCAGCAGAGAAGCAGGTTGTTTGTGTATGAATCTACCTGTGAGTATGTGTGTGGATTATCATAGAGAAATTTTCCAATTCAAACAACAATGTTCAACATCTCCTCTCTCTCTCTCTCTCTCTCTCTCTCTGCAGGGAGACAAGGGCAGCTCAGGAGAGCGGGTGAGTCACACCATCACCAGCTTGACTGCAGAAATATCCCGAGGAGCACGCGAGCATAATGATTCTCACTTCTTATCTCTCTTTGCTGACAGGGACCTCCAGGAGTCGGCAGTGGGGTGGCCGTGAAGGGCGAGAAGGGCTCCCCAGTAAGCACTGTCAATCACTGCCAATGTGCTGACATGTTTAGTTTGCAGATGAACTCAGTGTGCATGGGGGGTGTATTTTGCATTTACTAATTGCATTTTTATTATCAGGGTACTGTGGGGCCTCCAGGGGCTCTGGGTCCTAGAGGGCCAACAGGACCACAGGGCAGCAAAGGAGACACGGTAGCTGCAGATTGATTCAGTGTGTTTGAGCATGTGAGGTGTTTATCTCAGAGAAATTATTGTGAGATTGTGCTTTTTCAGGGCGACGGTGCTGATGGCCAGCCTGGATCTCCAGGCAGGCAAGGAGAGCCCGGGGACAGGGTGGGTTGAACACACAGCAATCTTAGATGGCTCATTTTTTTGTACAATATGAATACAAAAAAATACTAAAAAGCACTGATGGCACATATACATCTGCTTCAAACCTTTTTAATCTGCATCTGGATCCAGATCTGTGCCACATAAAAGGCAATCACACTTTTGGAGAATACCTAAATCACTTTGTACAAGGAGAGTTTGCAGCAAATTTCAAGTGAGATGAATGGCAGTTATGTTGTGGTCATTTAAATTCATCATGATGCTGTAGCGCCACCTATAGGCAAAAGACCATCATATTTTAGGACGAGCTCATGAAGTTGCTTTGTGCATATGTCAATAAAATATGGATTCAACTGCACAATGATTTTAAAAATTGTGGTAATTATAGACAATATAACCACTTTTAAGACAGCTACAGGAAAGTTCTGTGGAATTAAAAAAAAAATGCACATTATGCATTACATTTGGTAAATATTTGATAAAATGGCAAAATGTATGTAAAATCTGTGGCCTCACATTTCAGGAGTTGTGAGCATAGGTATAAAGCGCTTTATAAATGGCCACATGGTGACGCTATCCACAGTTAAAACTATTCAGTTCTGTCTTGGACCATGGTCCAACTTTCCACCAACTTTCCCTGAAATCTCATGTCATTTTTGAGATTTCCTGCAAGCTAACAGACAAACACAGAAATAAACAGGACTAAAACATGACCTCCTTGATGGAATTGATCCATTTACGTTTAAACATTTTGCTCATGTCTTTCAGGGCCCCCGTGGGTCTCCAGGAGAAATTGGTAGCAAGGTGAGATAAAGGTAAGAAAAATAATTTCTGTTGGAAGGTGTAATAGAAGAATGACGTCTGTCACTGTCTCTACTCTGATAGGGAGACCGAGGACAGCCAGGGGAAGCTGGATCACAGGGAGACAGGGTGAGTCGCATGATATGAGAGAGAATCAGTCAAGTAGGTGCATGTCTGTGTCTGTAAGTGTGAGGATCCGTGTGGTTTTTAATGGTCCATACTCACAGGTCCCATAGTAAATATTACTGCAGGGAAGAGCACATGCGGTTTCACCAAAATGAAAAAGTCAAAATGGGATGATATTAACAATCTCACTGAGGCAGATGTGCGTCTCATCAAGTTCACAGAGGTCTGAAATGTTGGTTAGAAAAGGGTGGAGACACAGCCGGCTGTCGTTTTTCTTCAGTCCAATAAAAATATGCTGCAGAGAACTTGTTTGTACCTGAACTGAAAGGCAGCTTTAATGTCGATTCCTAGGTCTTTTTTTTTCTTTTCTTTATTTGGGATGAGATGGACGCCTGTTTTCGCAAGATTATGTTCATAGTTGTGCACAATGAGTGGAAAGCTGTGGTAGTGGCTGATAAACAAAGCCTGCTCGCGTCGGAAAACTATTTTTACATTATATGGGAAATCCCTTGATTTTCCACATATGATAGTTATTTGCAGATGAGCCCATGCAAGTTGAGGAGCTGTAACAATTGCCAGCAACAAACTATCCCTAGCACATTTACAGTATGATCATTTTAAAAGTTATGCACCAGGCTGTAAACCTTTTCTGTAAGATGCAT
The DNA here is from genome assembly GCF_043641665.1 of Enoplosus armatus. Classification (NCBI taxonomy): domain Eukaryota; kingdom Metazoa; phylum Chordata; class Actinopteri; order Centrarchiformes; family Enoplosidae; genus Enoplosus; species Enoplosus armatus. The sequence continues at coordinate 13,060,120 of NC_092182.1, read as the reverse complement.
TGTTGCTCTTTGAATCTTGAACAAAACCTGGAAAGCCTCCAGTTACAACAGTAACAGTCACAGATTGTACAATTTGCACATGCACGTGTTGATAAAGGTGTTTACTGAGCAAATTTCATCCATAAAACAATCAGTGAATGTGGACATGTGTCTCCTTGCAGGGGGAGAGAGGACCGGCTGGTGAAACTGGGGAGAGAGTGAGTACAACCGTGTTGGTTTAGTTTTTAATTTAAAGTTGTGCAACTGTTGACATCCTGTCCTTTTTAGAGGGATTTTGTGCTGTTATCTGAATCATGTTGTCTCTCAGGGGGACCCAGGGAAGCCCGGCCTCGCAGGAACACCAGGTTTGAGAGTGAGTGACAGACATGCCATGTAGTATTGGCTAATGACACCAGTGTGCCTTTCTGTTTCATATTTGCTGCATGGCCTGACTGTTATAAATGCGTAGGGAGTCTCATGAATGACTCTCTCCATTTGTCATCAGGGCTTACCAGGGCCCAGTGGACCAGCAGGAGAAAAGGTGAGACTGATTCAATTAAGTGTAATCATATGAGAGGCAGCGGGTCAACAGGAACGTGATTCCATCACAGAACGTTTCATAATCTGATGTAATGAATTTCCAAGCAAAGATGAAAGAACAAGTGAACCTTTCTGTTCCCAGGGAAACGAAGGTGCACGAGGGGAGACCGGCAGGAGTGTGAGTTATCAGATAAGAAAAGAAATCCTGATGTAATAGTTCATCTGTCCTTTCATTTTGGATTTGCACTTAATGTCCAGTCTTTGTCTGTGATGACAAGTCTTTACTGTATTATTTATATCACACAGGTTCCAGGTTTTCCAGGGAAGAAAGGGGAAGTGGTAGGCAACAAATACTGTTCTTGTATAACTTTTCATTTTAACAGAGCTCACTGCACTGACCCACCATCCTTTTCTCTGATGGGTTTCCTCTCCTTTGCTGTTCTCCCACAGGGGGAGCGAGGCCTGCCCGGTTCTGATGGGGCGAGGGGAGAAAAAGGAGAGGCGGGACAGAGAGGAGAGAAAGTGAGCGACCAGGGGATGATGATACTCTAGAAAACATGGAATTGTTTGTCTGTGTACGGTACACTTACAATCTGGCATCTATCTAAATGACATTTCCTTTTCTTGTCATTTTGCAAGGGGTCCTCAGGGTCCGGAGGGTCCGGTGTCATTGGATCCAAAGGAGAGCCGGGAGAGAGAGTGAGTTCACACTGGAGTCATCGTGACACTTCTTCATCAGAACAACAAATGGCACAATCATAATGTTTACAGTTGCTGTGGTATATTCCTGACAATAGCATCCATTATTCATGAAACATTCCCTTGTGCCACTTGTCGGTGTAAGTCCTGCCCCAAAACCTCTCAAACTGTAAATACATGAAACATGTGCTCTTCCCCCAGGGACTTGCTGGTATCAGTGGAAGGCCAGGTGCCAAGGTGAGGGGCTCACTATGTTTTTATTATTTTTTTTTTTTTTAAACCTTGCTGTTTATTTCTATGTATTTGATTGTTAAACTGGTCTTGTAACTGTTCTTTAGGGAGATGCAGGTGAACCAGGAGAGAGGGGGGAGAATGGTCGGCCAGGAATCCCAGGAAAGCCTGGTCTTCCTGGGAAAGAGGTTAGTCAGAGCTGAAATAATTAATGATGAGCAATGTTTAATTGATTAGTCAATTGACAGAAGTCAAGTGGCAGCTAATTTGATAGCTGATTAATCGTTTAACTAATTTGAAATGAAAAATACCAATTATTCCTTTGTTCCAGCTTCCCCCGATGAGAGGATTTACTGCTTTTCTCTGTTTCATATCATTGTAAACTGAATATCTTTGGGCTTTGGACTGTTGGTTGGACAAAACAAGATTTTAACTTATTTTAACTTTTTTCACTCATTTGTAATGTTTCATAGACCAAACAATTAATGAAGAACACCAGCAGTTTAATCAGTAATGAATTGTTATGTTATGTAATATATATGATATTGAGAAACATCCATATTAGTATCCTCACAATGACATCAACCATATTTCCCAGCCCTTATAGCTTCTACTGCAAAACCTTTTACTGTCTGTCTTCTCTGGTTTTCTTAAGAAAGACGCTACATTATACTGTTGTAAAAAACATAGTGAAGCAGTTATTGTTATTGCATGTTGCTCTCAGTGTTGTGACCAAAGATCAGACCGTCAGTAAAGCTTTCTTTTGTCCCCTCCAACATGCTTCTCTTTCTAATGATGCCATTTTAGAGGTAAAAACAAGTACGCTTTGTGTGACATTTTTTCACAATTTGTTTTGTATTTGTTCTCTGTGCTGATGTTTTTTTTTACTCACTAGATGTTATACATCTTGAAATGTAATGCTATTAAGGTTTCCTCCCTGTTGAAATCAACTGATTATTTTATTTTATTTATTTATGTTTTACAGGGAGGGAGAGGAGAGAAGGGTGATGAAGGCACACCTGTAAGTATGATTTCTTCCTCTTATTCTCAACATTTTTCTTTTTCAAATTCTCACTTTCATTTAAGTTTTTTTGTTGATTCAAACATCTCAACATCATAAAAAGTGTGTGTTTATTTATGAAGATTTGTGTTTACACATCACTCCAAATGTCTTTTTTTGTTTTAAACTTGCTCTTCATCAGGGGGAGTCTGGACTTCCAGGGAAGCCAGGAGAAAGAGGACTGAGGGTAGGACACACTTAGACACATTTTATGTCAAGTTTTCTTTCTAAAACTTAAAAACTACCAGGTCACGGCAATGGACAGTTCAGTTAACAGACATTTTTATTGACCCCCCCCCCCCCCCCCCCCCCAGGGATTGGCTGGTCAGCCAGGACGACCAGGAGAGAAAGGAGACATGGGAGACCCAGGAGAGCACGGACGAAATGTGAGACACATTTATGTCTCATCATGCATACAGCTTTTCACTATGCTCTTGTGCTCTTCCACTGAGACCTTGAGAGAAGAGACAGTGAGGAAGGTCAGCTGCTCAGCATCTTTATTGACCTGTGTTTGATCATAGGGCAGCCCTGGACCCGCGGGACTGAGAGGAGAGAAAGGAGACCTGGTTTGTTGTTTTCTTTACTTTTTACAAAGTGTAACTTTGGATCTACTCTTAGTGGATTCACATATTTCACCCTCTTCTTCAAGGGACCACAAGGGCCTCCAGGACCACCAGGAAAAGTGGTGAGTGTATCAACGTAAACTAGAGTCAGGAACACTACAGTCTTCAGCGTCTTCTCATCTCTGAATGAACTTCCTACATCCCAATTCTGAGACTATTGTTTTCTTCAACAGGCTGACATCCAGGGCCAGCTAAAAGGAGAGAGAGGAGAGAAGGTATGTACTGCAGCTGTGTAGAGGTTGTGTGTAAAAGTTAATTGGGTAAAAATGTAAGTAGTGCAGCTAAAACAATTTACGTCACTGTGATTCCCAGGGGGACGATGGCGACCCAGGAGAGCATGGCAGCAAAGGTCAGAAAGGCGAAGGAGGGCCTCCCGGAGCCCCAGGCCTACGAGTGAGTTCTCACAATTTGTAAATGCTTCTGTGAGCATCTGATCAGCGACTATATATGCATCTGTATGCGCGCTGACCCCTTTCCCTGTTGATTTAGTATGCGTGACTGATGCTCCTCTGTGACTTCTTGATCTTTCCCTGCTGTCTATAAAGGGTTCTGAGGGACAACGTGGGCCTGCAGGCACAAGAGTGAGTTTACTTTCTGTCACTGCATCTCTACTTAATAACTAGATATCTATAAATATCTTCCTTTCACACGCATTTACATCACTTTCGCTTCTAATGTTTCCAGGGTGATGCAGGAGAAAGAGGAGCTCCTGGAGAGAAGGTTTGAAATCAATCAGTGTAAATAGTCCCCACAGTCCCACCTGTGACCCTTGTAATTTTATTAATATAAAGGAAAATAATGTTGATTTTCTGCTTTCTGGTGAGAGGCCGGTCTTGCTGTCCTTCATTCCTCTGGATTTTGTTTCCCATGCAGTAAATTCCCTGTGGGATGAAGTGCAGAGGGCCGGCCAGAAGTTTAATTGAGCCACTTAAACTGTTCTCGTACTGTTTCACGTTGTAATGAAAATGTAATTTTCTAACCTTTAACCTCTGTGTGATCAGGGAGAGAGGGGAACGTCCGGGTTAGATGGACGTCCTGGTGTAGATGGTAAACCAGGTGCTTCTGGACCACCTGGTCAGAGGGTAATTCAGTTTACGAATTGTCACCAAACTATAAAACACAATGTGTTTGTAGAGCCTCACTGGGTGGTGAATGTGTGTGTAGCTGATACACTGTATTTGTGTTACAGGGTGATCCTGGGAAACAGGGGGATCCTGGGAGAGATGTGAGTTTCGTTTTTCCTGTGTGGTTGTTTGAAAAATACAATTGGCTGTGATTTGTATCAGTGATTTTTGTAATGGTCACTTTAGTAGTAAGACTTTATTTATTTTGTCATTTGCAACTGTTTTATTTCCTAAATTCGATTTATATTATCCAAATACTGTATGAAACACATTTTCAGTAAACACGCGTCTGCCCCTGAATTGCAATCACATATGTGCACTTCATGTGTCCGTGCTGCAGAGGGCACTGTGGAGGTGTTAAGATTCAGTCTTCCAGTTGCATAAGCTGACTGTAGGGAAAGATGTCTCCAGGCCCGTCCAGTTTCACAGGAGATTATTATGTAATGTTATAAATGATTCTGAAAGTCCACAACTGCTCAACTTACAGTTTAGTTTTAAAGAGTCTAAAGGCCATTTTAAGGGGCAAATAGATGACAGCTCTATGACTACTGCTGCTGTACAACCAAAACAAATTGCATTTGTCATTGCAGTCATGCGCAGTCCTCTGCACATTTAATTTGTGTCAAGTGTTACACGTATTACACCACAAAATTATACATTTTAAACTCAGTTTTTAACTGTCCTAACCTCTCCACAATACAGTGCAAAATCAGACCAAAATCGTAATCAATTTAGATTTAGTCTGACTAAAGTGAGATTAAACCACTTCACTTGTGATGTGTGTTGGTTTCATTTACCAGGGTTTACCAGGACTTAGAGGGGAACAAGGTCCCCCAGGGCCTGTTGGGCCCCCAGGCACTCCAGGGACACCTGTGAGTTCACACACACAAACTTTTGTATTTGTATTTAGGTATCTCTCCATCAGTCTCATCCATTTGTTTGTTTCTGTACATCTCAGTCTGCTTTGTACTTAGTTGAGTGTCATCGTACTTGCTGTTATATTTCAGGGTAAAGCAGGTGAAGATGGCAAAACAGGGCCTCCTGGCAAAATGGTAACTCCTTACTATATATACTTTTCTCAGCTGGTACTTCAGCATCTTGAATAAAATGTCCAATGTAATATGACATGTTGCACTTTTTATTAGTGACTTGACTGACATATTTTGATATTGATTCTGTGCAGTCAGAAGATAAATCTTGTTAGCAGTGCATGTTTTTTCTCTCAGTGTGTCTCTCTATCATTCTGTAATTGTTAAAGCCCTCGACGTACTCTTTCCTGTGAATGATGTTTAATCAAAAGCAGCGCAGACATTTATGTCGGGGTCTGCTGCATAACGGCTTCCTTAAGTGGGAAAGTAGTTGCACTGAATTATCTGAGTGCTCCCTGCAGCGGACCGGCCATTATTCAGCTTGTTCTTGGAGTGTTCGTAATGCATTTTGTTTTGACTTACAGGGTGAGGATGGTGTGCCAGGTGAAGATGGGAGAAAGGTTTGTGGGCGTTCATCAGTTTCCACGATCATCTGGCACTGACGGGATGAGGTTTAGTCAAGTCGGGATTCAGGATTCTTTTCAGCAAATTTATATGACAATTTATGTGAACTAGTTCTGTGATATCCTCTCATGAATGTTGTCATGTACACTGGTCTGTTAAAGTGTAGCATCTTTGATAAAATACTAGCTATTTGTGAATATTATTGTCAAGTGTTTGCAGTGCTACAGGACAAAACAAAATTGACTAGACTTAGACTTTTTATTAATCCCACAGCGGGGAAATTTACATGTCACAGCAGCAAAGACAGAAAGGTGCAGAAACACACAGCAGACAAGCACTGTGTCAATAAGAATTAGAAGTATTTTTTTTTTAAAGAAAAAACAATATACAAATAATAAATACAGATATAAAAAATATGGGGGACAAAAAAATATATATACACAGAAAAATATAAAGTATGTACAAATTGTGCAGATTTATGTGCAGTTAAACAGTCTTATAGCCGTGGGAATGAATGACCTGCGGTAGCGCTCCTCCTTCACCGTGGGTGTAACAGTCTGCTGCTGAAGGAGCTGCTCAGGGCCCCCACAGTCTCGTGCAGGGGGTGAGAGGTGTTGTCCATGATGGATGTCAGCTTGGCTAACATCCTCCTCTCCTATAATTAAATCAAACAATAATTTAGCTAAGTAGGACGAGTGAGATTTAAGATTGTGCTTGTTATGTCTGTATTTCTTTGTGACTCTGACTCTGCTGTCTTTAATCTGCAGGGTGACAAAGGAGAAGCAGGAGCAGCTGGAAGAGATGTCAGTATCTCCAAATCTCCTTTATATCATTATCTCTTTGTGTTTTGTTGTCACTTTGTTTCTACACTGTAACTTGCCCTTTCTCACCCCCTCCTTCCTGTATTGATCCTGCCCTTCTTGACTTTATTGTATCACACATCAGCTTTCCTCCTTTCTTCTCTCCCCATCACTTCCCCCTCAAGTGTGTATTTATCAACTGTAGTTTGCTCTGACATTGACATTACCATCACCCTCTCACTCACTGCTCAATCAATAGGCTTCTCAGAAGCAGCTATAAATTCAGTAGGCTCTAATGATCAAGCTTAGTCTTTAAGAGGGAGCCACTTCTGAGAGGAATCCAGAGAGGCACCAAATGTCAGAGTGCTGTTTTCATGTGCAAATTCATATTAATTATCTCTAGAACATCAGTGGAGGGGTGGCAGCGGCCACCTGCTTTGATTTTATAGTTCAGCCTCTACTATAGCACAGGAGGAAGTAACCCTGTGTAGAGAGAGTTTCAGTTGCGAAATCCCATGTTCTTTCCAGGGCCGTGATGGGCTGAAAGGAGACCGGGGCCTTGTTGGGCCTGTAGGACCCTCTGGCCCTGCGGGGCCTCCTGGAGTACCTGGCAACATCGGTCCTCCTGGACAGGTACGACTTATGTGGACACATTTGAAAAATATTATGAATGGGAATGATAGTTTGTCATTTTTACTAATCTATGCACTGTCCCTGTCTCTCAGGTTGTGTATTTCAAAGGAGCTGAAGCGGCACCAATCCCAGGCCCCCAGGGGCCTCCAGGAACCCCTGTGAGTGTGCATGACTTTGCAGAATTCTGACATTGTTGTTAATCACACTCTTTAAATGCGTATTACGCTGCAACACACACATTGCTGCTTCTCCTGCAGTGTTGTGTGCTAGGAATAATGTGGACCTCCAAGGGCTATTATTGGAAGATAAAATCATTATACATACAACACAATTCTTCAGCATGTAATTATGTTTTCATAGATCTGTGTTTCTTTTTGCATACTATCACAGAGATGGTAATTTCACAGAAACAGTATCTAGTTCTTGTGTGGTCCTGTTATCCCCAGCAGTGTCGCTCTCCCACATGTAGCAGCAGAGACATGTGTTTTATCTACATCCGTCTCTGTATGCCTCTGCAGCCCTCCCACAGTCTTATCTGTTGATGTTTTTATCATTGTCCTTGCTCTGTCCTTCAGGGCGTACCTGGGATCCCGGGAGCTGTGGGAGCCAGAGTAAGTCGTGGTTGTCTTTATTGATCTCAGTTTGCTTTAGATTAGTAACCACTTAGTCTGTTTTTTTGACCTTCTAACTTTCTTTGTTCCAGGGGGATAGAGGTCCACCTGGCCTTAAAGGTGATGCTGTAAGTTAAACTTCCATCCCTGTTCTAGAGAAAGTGTGACATGAGTGAGGTTTCACGTGTTTCATGTTGACACTAATGATATCTTTTTATTGGCAGGGAGACCCCGGAGAGGATGGTGCGCCGGGCAAACCTGGCACAGCAGTGGTAAGATGTCAACACGTCACCTGTCATGTTTCTGCATTTATTGTCAATATTCTTCACCTCTTTTGAGTTTGTTTGTGTATTTCTGCCACCAGGATGTACAGAGAGCTCTGGCCAGCCTTGGTGTTCAGGTATGTGGATTATGATTTGCAATTTAATGATTCTGTACTTTTTGTTTGTTTGTTGTGCCTTTAAAGGTTTAGAAAGGTTTCTAGTTTTCAGTATTTTATGTAATTTATATTTAAATGCAGTAGATGCACCTTTCCATCTGATTTGAACATGATGAGGTTGTAGCCTGATGATCCCTTTTGAGATGGAAATGTTTGTCGGCGTCGATGAAGAGCAATGTCTGCACACTGACTCCAAACCACAAATTTGTTTTCAGTAGACAATGCTTATTTCCAATAACCTTGCACTTGTCTGTCGGTGGCTTAAAATACCAAAATTGTTATTCAGATATGTTTAATAGTCATATTTTTTCAAATGTCAAAATGTGTTTGAGTTAATTTGAAAAAACATTTGGCAAATTCCCGTAAAAAACAGTAAGACCATTTAGTCAGTAATAAACACAAATATGCAAACAGCCTCAATTTTTTAGTCATGTATCTATTATGGATATATGGATGCATAATTGTCTTTCTAATGGAACTTGTGCTAAGTGTTTTTTTTTTCATTCTTGCAAATGTCGTCACACCATTTACAGCTTCCAGATGTATATCTGTATATCTATATATATGTATAAGTCATGTACCGCTGTAGTTTCTTGTGTCACAACAGCTCAGTTAGTTCTAAAATAAAAATGTCAATCCAGTTAAAGTGGATTAACAGAGTTGCCATGGTAAAATATGTGATTTATGGGCATTATAAAAATAGGACAAGCAGCAAAGTGGGGCTTGATGTCATAGACATAGACAAATGACAAACGTAGGTTTATGACTGTGTGGTCCCTTCTTGGAATAAACGTAGCCCTGACAGTGTGGAGGAGTTTACTGCCCTCATTTAGTATTCTTGCAGATCTCGATCTCTCTAAAACCAGATATCCCAGAGTTTATGTGTGAATACATTTTAAAATGACCATTAGACCTTGCATTTTTCAGACTCAGAACTGACACAAAAGACACTGATTACAAGCAACCTTGCGGCTACTGAGATGAAATGTAGATGACTGGCCTGTAGTTGAGGTCTAAACCATTTCACAGACAGGAACCTGTGGCTGAAAGTTAGGAAGCACTTGCCAACCATTTCCCTTTTCCGCCCTCCACACAGGTGTCTGATCTGAAGGTGGTTGTGGACAGGAAGGACACACCACAGGTTCCGCAGAAGGCAGAGAAAGGTTTAAAAGGAGACAGGGGTGAACCTGGACAGAGAGGACCATCTGCTGTAGATGTAAGTATGATTAAGGGCATCTAGGAGGCTTAAGTTAAAAACAAAAAAACTTGACCTCAAGTAAGATCATAGCAAGTCCATATGGTACACTCCATTTTGATATTTATTAAAATGTCTCAACATAATTCAAAAAGATTATAATATTATATTCATCTCTTTCCATTTCCTGTTGCACACCAGGGTGCTCGTGGTATTCCAGGAGATAGAGGAGCAAAAGGGGACCAAGGGGATCGAGGACCCGTGGGTGGACCTGGGCCTCCAGGTAGAGTCATTGGAGAGCGAGGGCCAGAGGGACCTCCGGGGCCTGCTGGAGAGCCAGGCAAGCCAGGAATACCGGGAGTTCCTGGGCGAGCTGGGGAACTGGGGGAGGTTGGAAGACCAGGAGATAAGGTGAAGAGGAGAGTTGTGGTAAACAAATGAAGGTTTTTCATGGACTGAAAATGATTCTGCTAATATCATGCATATCTGTATTTCAGGGGGCAAGTGGAGAGAAAGGTGACAAAGGAGAATTTGTAAGTGCTCATGTTTCGTTGACATTATTTACTTTGGTCCTCCACATCAAGGTAGTGAGAAGAAACTCGTGTTTCATGTAATCACATCCACACTGAAGTGAGAGTTTCTTCTGTTCTCCAGGGTAAAAGCGGGCTGCCAGGACCAGCCGGCCCACCAGGTCAAAAGGTAAACTCCTTCTCATTCTTGTTATTGATGTACTGTAACCATGGTGATTCCACATCTTGTGGATATAAGAAAAACAGTGCATATAATGGAGTTCATAAGCACTTGTGTGTGTGTGTGTGTGTGTGTGTGTGTGTGTGTGTGTGTGTATGTACTGTAGGGAGCGTCTGCTGACTCAGTACTGATTGGGACGCCAGGGGTCCGAGGCGCTCCTGGAGCTGCAGGACAGAAGGGAGAGCCTGGTGCTGCAGGAGCACCAGGACCTAAAGGAGACCGGGTAAGATTTACACATAATACAAATAATACAGTCACATGTCCATATCATATGTCAAGCACTGTCGTATGTTTCTATATGCAAACTAGATACTTTTTATGTGTCTTACAGGGTTTTGTGGGACCTCGTGGTGATAAAGGAGACAGAGGAGAGTCTGGAGAAAGAGGACGTGATGGCTCACAGGTGAGCTTGCCGTCAGGTGTAATCTAGATTAGAATATTGTAATAATCACAAACTTTGGGTTCTGATCTTACTGTTGTTACCACCCATTTTTATAAGAAGCAATCTGTTGTGTGTCATTTAGGGAATACCAGGAGAACCAGGAAAACCTGGTCAGGATGGGAAACCGGTAAGTGTGAAGTACTGGAAGTTATACCTCTAAAGGTGAAGTTGAAATTGACAATTCACAATTGTGCCTTTTGTTTTTTTTAGATTTTCACAAAGCGCATGATATAGTAATGATTCTCTTGGTTTAGAGACACTTGCGTAACTATTGTGAGTGAATATTTCTTTCAACAGACTTGGTAAGTTTGCTTTTTACTTATGAGAGTAACAGTATAAAGTTAATCATATATAGTTAATAATGTATATTAAATATTAAACCAGCAGGATTCCAGTTAACATTAGAGGACATGCGAAGGTTTCATCTTTGATAGTGATCACTAAAAGCTCACTTGGTCAAATGATGTACTATGTGTCATGTTTACTTGGTTGGGTGCAGGAGTAAATGCAAAGAGAGGAGAGGAGAGATATTAAGCACTCCCTCACACTTTTTGTTTTCCTTCCCTCCATGTCGGAGCAGGGCCCAACAGGGCCCGCTGGTCCTCGAGGCCAACCAGTGAGTAACCAGTGACCCAGCAAAGGGGCCTGCTCTTAGGCTTGATCTTCAGAGTAAACCACTGGGTTGGCTGCAAGCACTAAGCTGATGGAGCTCTCTTTCCCCCCTCTTGGGCCGAGGCTTCATAGATCCTTAGACAGTAACCTTTTGCAGCTGTGCGGCTAACACCTCACTCTCTGAACTTCCTCTCTCTCCTCATATGTGCCTGATCTCTGTCCATTTCCCTTTCTGTGTTGTTTGTTTCCCCTCTTCCAACACTGTTCTCCACCCACCTGTCCCCCCACCCTCCTTTCGTCCACCTTCCTCTGTCTTTCATCCTCTCCAGGGCCTGCCTGGGTTCCCAGGAGTTCTAGGCAGACCGGTAGGTTCTCTGCTGCTGGCTGGCATGCTTGAGCTTTGGAGGAGGGAGGGCTGGGAGAACCTGTCCCTGTGGTATTGGATGCAAGAGGGAAAAGGGGGGAATGGACCAAAGCTGTAGAGATACCAGTGGGCTTTAACTTAGACAACCAGTAGCTCAAAAAGATGTATCCGCATTTAACAACAGGAGGCCAGAACAACCCATCATCAGGATGCACGCACTGTCATGTACCTCCCAGCCAATTTCACCACTTAAATCTTAATTCATTTGTATTGGAAACGTCCTTCTGGGAGCTGGGGTCTGGGATGAGAGTCGGACTTTGTTCATCATGAAATATTAATCAAGACCACCTGTCCCCAAAGAATCTGTGTCAAACTCAAGAGTTGAGTTCTGAGGTTATATTTTAAGTGTATAAAGCACAGCAGATTTGTTGGAGGAGATGAAAGGAAGTCAGCTGAAACCCTGAGGTAGAGCTCTCGTCAGGAGCCAGTGTACAATAGTAGGAGAAATATGGGGTGTAAAAAAACATAATAATTTGGGTGTACTCCAAAAAGTACTGTGTTGTTGATTCGCTTGAGTCTGCTTATCGTGCATGCAGCTGTGCCTGCTGTCTGTTGTGTGCTTATCCCTCTCACAGCACAGATTTTTCAGAGTTTACCATGTGAGTGTCTCTTTGTTGACATTGTTGATCCTCTGTGTTTGTATTGTCCTACCTGTTGAGTCAGTCGGATTTTTATGTGTTTGTATATTTGTGTCTCCTAGACGCTCTTGCCAGTGACATGTCTGTATTATTAATGTTGAGTCCATGTTGTCCAATATTGAGCACATAAAAAATGTATATACATTTTACGCACTCAATATTCATAAACATATTTATGCATGAATATGTGTCATGTGCGGACCTATTTGTGAGCTGAGTGCAGTGACTTCCTAGAGTTTTAATGTCAGGCAACCAGCAGAGACTGACAAACAAGACAAGAGTGGTGTCAATCTTCTTATCTAATCACAAATAAGTTTTTCCAAAATGTCAAAATATTCCTTTAAAAGGTGGTCTTGTGTGTTGTCTGTGGTTTTGTGTACTGTATATGACTTGTGTTTTGCTTCTAGGGAAACCCAGGAGAGCCTGGCATAAGGGGGCCGACTGTAAGTATCACACACATGACAAAGCATGCATACACAGACTCTTATTAAAAGCAGCCGTTTACGTTTTGGTCATATGTGTTTCAATTAGGGCCCCATGGGTCCCAACGGCCTTCCAGGTCCACCAGGTGTGAAGGTGAGTTTACTACATCTCAGTGTGCTACCTGTCACAGCATGTATACTGAAATTCTGTTGTTTGTTAGTTGCAGGCCAAAGTCATAAAACGTTTGTTTTTCACAGGGTAATCAAGGAGAGCCAGGTGTTGGTGTCCAGGTAAAACAGCTCCAGTGGTATTTTACATCTTTTGGACAAGAGATTCAGTCGCCCTAGTACATGGTCTCATAACAATCTAGACAGTGAAGTTGTATTGTGCATTGTGTGAGTTTATTTCTCCTCTCTGCAGGGTCCTCCCGGTGCCCAAGGGAGCACAGGTCTGCCGGGACCACAAGGTCCTCCGGGAGCTGTAGTAAGTGTTCCTATAAATCACAGCTTCTCTTCAGGGAAAAACTGCGTTCATGTTTTCTTGTGAAATTCACAGAAAATCTTGTGTGTGTGTGTATCATATTGTGTTCCCTCATACCACTGTATTTATTTCTACCCTGCAGGGTCCACAGGGCCCTCCAGGACTGTCGGGGCAGGTGGTGAGTATGCAATCCTGATCTGGCTGCAGTGTAGAGCACAGTGTGGAAGTGTAAAGTTAAAGAAATGTTTTGAGCCTGAGGCATTTCAATTATAACTGAAAATAGGAAGGTAATTAAATAAATATGCCAAAACATGTCTACCAAGCTTTTGTTGATAAATGGCGGCTGCGTTTTGTGTTCGTAAATTGAAAAAGCTGGATACAGAACATGTGATTTGTTGTAACTTCAGCTGAAAAGCAAGCGATCCCCATGTCACGCACACCATGCTGACTTTCTATCAACAGTGACCACTACAAGCAACTTTTCCACCGCTATTTTCTGTTGGCTGTTTGTGTTATAATGCCTCACTGTTAAATTTAAAATATTTATAAAAAAGAAATATATTAAGATAATAATTGAAGACCTCATTATTAGGAGGAGATTTTATAAGAAAACAAGCTGGAAAATGCACTTCTCTCTGCTGTACTGTTTTGGAGAAACTGACATAGAAAATAAAACAAAATAGATTTTTTTTAAACCCAGAGAAAAGAAACTTTTCCTTTTTATTGGGCATTGTGTGAAATCTTCACAATCCATTTTTATTCTCATGCAAACCATAACTGATCCATATTCACTGGGATTGAATGTTGGATGATTTGCAACCTTCATAGAACACCCAAATATAAACGTGACATGTGACTTGTGATTAAATACATATTACATGCACTGAAGTATGTGCTGCTCCTCAGGGTGAAGCAGGTAAACCAGGAGTCCCTGGAAGAGATGGGGTGCCTGGCAAAGAAGGAATACCTGGTTTACCAGGAAAGCAGGTGTGTGTGTGTGTGTGTGTGTGTGTGTGTGTGTGTGTGTGTGTGTGTGTGTGTGTGTGTGTGTGTGGGTGTGAGTGTGTGTGTTAGTGTGTCTTGATGTTGCAGTGTTTGTGTTCTTGTAGTCGACTGTGTGTGTTGTGTGTAGCGTACACTGTGCTGTTTTATCAGGTCCTCCTCGCTGTCATCATTGTGTAATTTGTTCCTCAGGGTATTGTTGGACCTCCAGGCCAGTCCGGCTTAAAGGGGGAGCAGGGAGACAGCGGTCCTCCAGGGAAGGTGAGAACATGGCTGTATCTACCGAGCAGCCTCTGGCTAAAAGGACTGTCAATGAAATTGGTTTTGTTGTTGCTTTTACTGCTACTGAATGATTTGCTGCCTGAAGTAATAAAAAAAACATTTCGGTAGTGCTATTATTAGTTTCCTACTGCGAGAGTTTCCATCAGATGCACAACACACGGTGGTCCTGTTCTTAGTCTTCCTCCAGGGGCCGAGGTCAGGCTGCTGTTATTTGTCCACCTGGGGGCTGGGGCTGCTTGGTGCTCCCCTGCAATTTATACACTTCTGAAAGTTGTCCAGGAGTCCCATTGTTAGTTGCTTATATGCTGCTGCTAGCTGTCTCCATAAACTCTCACATTTTAACTCTGGTGTGTCTCAGTCGGCAGCTACAATGTGAAGCCGTGTGAGGCTGAAGGGGGAGGAACAAGGCCGGCGCTCCAAACAGCTCACAGACAGAAAACAACAGAATATTGACATTTTCTGTCTGACTCTGTCGATGAGGGGATCTGTCAGTAGCCTGCAGTTAAATCCAGTAAAGACAATACAATGGGCAAGTTTGAAGTGTTTAATTGTCATTGAATTCGGAAATTGCACATTCTACATAGTAACGTCAAGCACAATTACACAGGTAGGATGCTAGGATGAAGTTAGACCAGATAGTTACAGACCTGCTCTCATTTCTGTCTGACCAAAGTTTTGCCTCTGAATATGCAGACGAAGGGGTCGGCTACGTAGCTCTAACCTGGGAAATGTTTAGGCATGGTTTATGAATTTTGTGTGTCCTGGTGAAAACATGTCCAAAACACTCTGTGGTAGCACAGATACCTGTGTAATCTGGGCTGTGGAACGCGAGAATAGATCTGTATGAAAACATTTTTTGAATATCTGGTCTTCATTCATTTCTCTCAATGTTCATATTAGCCAGAAACAGGACACACTTTTCTCTTGCCTATCTTTTGCCATTTGGTGAGTATTTTGAGCTGGGATCTTCCCGTGCGAGTGGTCTCAGTGGGATTTCTCTGTTATACGACTGTTATTGATTGACATTCAAAGAGCAAATTCTCTGACGCTAGCTGACCCACTAAAATTAGTTTTCACATGTTAACAAAAAAACATAAAACATATATTTAGTCTCTCTTTCTTGTGTTCACACTACTCTCACAGGTCTATATTATCTGGTGCAGTACAGCCCTGGAGTTGTTTTTTATAGGATTGCAGTTAAATGGGGAAAACCCTGTGGAGGCCTGTAGTGCATCCCACTCTAAAAATAACCAACCATGAATTTCAGCTAAATCCTTGCATAAATTTATGGATGATTGCCTCGAGTGGTCTATTAAAGCACTCCACCAGTCGGTCTGCAAGTGGCAGAAGTGGTCCTGGATTATCTTGGATCAATTCATATATAGCAGGGTAGATGTAAACAACATGCCTGGTTTGTCAGAATCTCATTTGGGACTTAATGCTTCGATATAACAAGAAAGAGAGCCTGGAGAACACTCTTGACAGATATATAATGCCGCGCTAGTTCAAGATATTGTCTTGTGTAGTCTCACAACCAGCACAAAGGAATGTGTGATGCGGTCTAACCGACCTCCGAGTGAGTTGAGTTTTGAGTGAGAGTTTACCTGAACTCCAGGTAATTTGTCAGTGCTACTTGGCAAAGTCAAATGGAAACTACCTTAGCACTGACACTGAAATATTGTTGCCTGCCAGTTGTCTGTATTTGAATGACTGCAGACATCTGTTAATGGGGATAGGCTCGACTTGACAAAGTCTGTGCCAATTTATGCCGATGAGGATCTCAATTAAGCTAAATTTCAGCTCAGTGAGACTGAAAATGACAGAGAAGGTCACATGCATTCATAACTTTCTCTATGCAGAGCTCACCACATCATCTCATAGAGTCAAAATCACCTCTGTTCTTATTTACAATATCAATATCATTAAATTTCAGATACCAGAACCAATCGGACACTTTTTATCATATAAACTTTTATTACCCAACTATTAGTAACCTTATAAACTATCAGTAGCTTTGCATGCACCTGAATTTATCTTGTAAAATGATTTGGACTATACTGTTGTTGCTGGTGCAACAGATTCCCCCCTTCGTCTGAGCCAAGAGCAATCAAGTTCTTTAGCCTGGAGGGCAGTTTTTTTTGTAATGCAAAACAGCAGGTTTGCTGCCAGATTTCATAATGACATGTAGTAGCACACATATTTACTAGCTGTTAACTCACTCACTGCAGTGTTTTTTAAACATTTTGATAAGAATTCAGTGACTCACTTATACAGATGTGAGAAAGCTGTTTCAGAGATGAAATGTCCGTTTTGGCAGTATGTAGAAAGGCTTGGGCTGTTCAGTTGAGCATCCAAAGCACATGTTTATTCAACCATGGAAAGGGGTTGGTCATCCACAACAACAAAAAACGTGTGTGTTTTTTTTACATTAATGCTTCTCAACCACTCGGCCACCAGACACCTTGTCCTGTTTTATTTTTTTAAGAACAGTTTAAACTCATCATTGCCAGGAGCTTCTGGTTGCCAGTGTTGTAGTTTCTCACTGCTGGTAAAAAGTGTCCGGAGGAAAAAAGACACAAAGATGAAGCTTGCTTGTCAGGTACTTGGTATTCGCTGCCATTCTTGCTGTTTTTGATGTTGACACGAAACGTGACGAGCGTCTGGAACAGCTCCCGCGCTGCTGACAGCCTCCGGTTCAGCACCTTGGACAGAGCCACGGTGACACTGTCAGCGAGTTCACTAGTTTGATAAATAACCAGGAAACACTTGTCCATCTGCTCAGCAGCTCCACCATTTGTTCACACACACACAAACAAAGATGACGTGACATCGCTTTTTCCAGCTCCACAGTAGCAATGGACTTTGATAACAGAGATAACGTTTAAAGCTTTTTTGATTTCAGTCCTTCTGAGTTGAAGACCGAGGGCTTCCACTTTGCTTCAATTACTCATCCTTGACTCAGACAACTTTTCTGGAACTTGTCATCCTGTCAAGACAGAGCAGAAAACCAAAAAAAAGAAACGGCACCTGATCACTCCTGAGCGACAATATGGGCATATTGTTCCTCGAATGAACCATCACAGCCTAGTGTTTCTTTCAGTGTTGGCGAGTACAATTGAATAGGCTTATTATTAACACAAGACTTTCCTTTCTTGAGCAATTTGTTGTAAGACTTTTTTTTCTGCTACAGGGCAGAATAGTTAGTGCAATGGCATTAGGAGGAGTTGCCTATCCTTGCCGAAGACATTAAGGCTCTTAATCTTTGAGAGCTGGAAAAGCTAATGGTTGGGCTTTTATGTCTTTTCATGAAGCCATACTATGCTGCACAGGTAATTACTATTATTTTCTCCATTTTCTGCACTCTTACAGGCTGTGGCTGGACCCACTGGACCCAAAGGAGAGCGGGTGAGTCACTGTTATTGGCAGCAACGTGGAAGCAGCTACATTTAGCTGTAACTGTTGAATAAAAGTATTCAATGTAGATGCATAATATACTCTATTACTACATTACTATTAATGGAGACTAAAATATGTGATTCAGCTGACATAACTCTCCTGGTTGTGATTGATGCAGGGTCTTCCTGGTCAAACACTGCCAGGCACAGCTGGAGAGAGAGGTGCACCTGGAGAAAAGGTGAGTCTGACCATTAGCATTGAAGGCTCGATCTCAGTCAAATGACACAAGATAGTGACGTTACGTGCTTTTTCATTCAAACTGTCTGATAACTTCTGTCTTTCAGGGTAACAGGGGAGACAAAGGTGCTGCTGGCGTCAAAGGAGAGAGAGTGAGTACCATCATGCTCCAGAGCAACACACATATACTTAATGTTAATATAGCAACATGTTCACAACACGTTATCTGACGTCACACTAGGGAGTGGCTGGTGAAGCAGGAGAGCCTGGAGAGGACGTAAGTAAACAGTTTCCACTCTTTGTTTTCTAGACTGCAGTGTTAGTTTTTAATGGACTCTCACGTTACATTACTGAATGTGGTTTTGTTGCGTACGTATATCTTTAGATTTGAATTTGAATTAGCTTGTCGATTAAATCTAATTTGTCTTTGCACATATGGGAACTATTACACTGGGGAACAATTTGAAAAAAAAATTCTGTTGAGTTAGATTTTTATGCTGATTAAAACTAAAATTGGCATGCTGATTCCAAAATTGCAGTCAGTTTTTTTCTAGCACGTCAAGTTTTTTCTCCACAGCTTACCCTCCAGATAAGCAAAATTCCACTGATTAGCTGTAGTAAGACTTGCCAGCTGATTATGATTGGACTCATCTACAGCTACGTGGCAACTTGTTTGTGCAGTCACAATTGAGACAGTGCGGTGAGAGGTGTGTGCAGCTCCCAATAGGTCAGTACTATCACACACATATCTGTTAAGTACAGTATTTTTCATATTTTTTAAGAAAACGGGGATCCTATGTTCAAAAACTTGACGTGATAGAGAAAAACTGAGATCAGTTTTGGATTCCGCACCCAAAAATTAGTTAAAAACAGCTGTCAGACCTAACTCAACAAAAATTGTGTTCCCCAGTGTTATTAATCAATTATTTAGCATGTGTGTTCTTTTATTGAAGTACCTGGTTTCATTTACTTTTTCATGGACTTGCACTAAACAAAATGCGTTACTCTTGACAGTTTTCATTTAGCATCCTTGATAAATATTATTTTGTAAGCTCTATGCTGTTACAGCCATAAAGAAATGGGTTGCTTGTTTTTACCGTGATGATGTAACTACTCAAATCCAACATCCAGCTGTGTGTATGTGCAGGATATTGTTATTTAACACGTGTCTGCTTGGAGGTCCTGTGCAGTAATCGGTTCCAAACGGCTTCCCAAAGTTTTACTCATGAGTACTTATGTAATCACATCCTACTCAAACTTTTTTTTTTAATCCAGAAATCACAGAAAAGTTCAGTAAATTCATAATAATACAAGTAAATATATTCAGTTTCTTTGCCACACGTTTTAAATTAGGATTCTTTTTGTCTTTCCCTCTTTTAAGCTCTTTCACTCCAAAGGCAGTCCTATTATTTAATCTTACATTAATCAACCGTGTTTCTATGGCAGTGTGATTAAAGTCTCTAGACCTTCTATCTAAAAGTGTCAACTGTAATCTCCTCTGATGCTCAAGGTTTTGATTATTTGTCGCCCTTCAAGGTTAACGAGGCATGTTAACTGTAATGACAACCAAACGTATTTTCACCAGCGTAATAATGAATGCCAAGCCGATATTTGGGGGCATACAAAAGATTGTGACATTATTTACTGTACTTGTTTTTAATTATGAATATTAATAAAAACAATAATTATTGGAATGGGTCTTCAAAGAGCCACAATCAGTAATTGTTATTTTCACTCTCCCATATGTGTTTTTCATGCAGGGGGCACAGGGATCTCCCGGGCCAAAAGGAGACAAGGTGAGCTTTTGACATGTGTTTTATTAATTTGCCTGAAATCAAACTCAATCCACGTGACAGTTATTACAAAATGTGTGTGTTGCAGGGAGAGAAGGGCATAGGACTGGCAGGTCCTCCTGGTCGGGTTGGGCCTCAAGGTTTAAAGGTGAGTAACAGCGTGTGGTGCCTCTCTAATCAGTTAGAGTGGTTTATCAATGTAAATGTAACTGTCTTAATTTCAGGGTGATCCAGGCCTTCCTGGTCCAGCTGGTCCTCCAGGGCTACAGGGGAAGCCAGGTGACCCTGGGCAGTCTGGCCTGAGAGGAGAAAATGGACAACAGGGACCTCCTGGACCACAAGGGGAGAGGGTTGGTGGAGCTCCTGATTACACATAGTGTATGCTTTCAGTCTTATTATCTGTGGTATGAGTTTCAACTATTGAGGTCTCATTTTCAGGGTCTCCAAGGGTTTGCAGGCCGTGCAGGAAATGTGGGACCCCCAGGTCCTCCTGGACCTCTTGGACAGGCAGTGAGTTTAGATCCTGTTTTATTACATTTTGATTCGTAGCGTAGGTTCAGATAAACGTAGCCAGGCTATTTACAATTTACAATAACATGTAATAATGTGATTCATGATTTATAAAATCAATACTTTGTTTTCTAGGGCTCTCCTGGTACCAACGGAGTCAAAGGGGACAAGGTGACTCTCCAAGCCCACACATATCTCTGTCTAACTGTTTGAATATTAATGGACTTTTTTTGAAGGGTGTACATATTCTTTCTGTTGCCAGGGGGAAGTTGGCGTTGGAGTCCCTGGTCCCAGAGGAGAGAGAGGAGATTCAGGGCCTAGAGTAAGACAGGGGTTATGTGACTGTATCACTGAAGATGTGATCTAATATGAATTTGCCTCTGGATGATAGAAACTAACACTGCTGTATTTGTGCGCCTTTTTTCTTTCTGTCTTGTCTTAGGGAGAGGAGGGTCGTGCTGGCTTGGATGGGGAGAGAGGGCCAACGGTATAATATACTGTATAATTCCACCAAAGCTTTCAGTGTCGTGTTTTTCAAAATGCCTAATTCACAATCTTCAGTGTTATTATAGAAGAGCTGTTCTTCACAAGGACACAATGCATTTCTTACATTGTAAACGAATTATTCAATTGACCTTGTCCTCCCTGTCAGTCTGGCAATGCCCATCATGTACCATCAAGCAAAGTCAACAGAAGTCTAATCAACCTGTGCTCACTGTTCAATCATTTCAGTTTTGTCGTCTGACCAAAGAAAACACAGCTAGGGTAGAAACGTGAAACTTAGAAACGTGCGTGGTCGTTTTTTCATGCCGTTTGTGTGTTTTTGTGTTCATCAGGGTCCCCTAGGGATTCGTGGTGCTCGGGGAGAGAAGGTGAATACTACCAGTCCTTTTCCCATTTCTATGTGTCACCATGCTGGCTGCACCCCCCGAGCTTTCTGCTCATGTAAAGTAGTGAATTAAATTGACACGCCTGAATGAAATGTTTTGCTCTCAATCTTTTTCATTTCAGGGAGACATCGGGCTGCAAGGTGGCAAAGGAGAGAAGGTGTGTGCATTTTAATATCTAATAAGCTCCACCGCTGCTCTTTCTCTCTCTCTCTCTCTCTCTCTCTCTCTCTCTCTTTCTCTCTTGCCTGTGTATTTATTTGGATTTGTAAACAACTGACACAGAAATGGAGAAAGAGGAAAATAAGACGTGTTTGTGTGAGCAGTGGCTGTTTTGAAAGAGCTCTTTCATGAGATTTACTCAGTTGAGAGCAGGAGGAATATATGAATACACATAATGATAATGAGCCGTGATACTATAACTGACACAGCTTAAGGAAAGGTAACAGGATGAAACAATGTGTGTTGATGTTTTGACTTCGGGGTGAAGCCAGATGTTTGCAGCTGTACTGTCACTCACAGGGGGACACTGTGCTGGTGGGAGGACCTCCCGGAGAAAAAGGCAACAAAGGAGAAACAGTCAGTGAACGTCTGGATGGGTCAAAATGTTTCATATAGTGAAATATACACTTTTGTTCTTACAGTGTGTATTTGGTTTTGCTTTGCTATTGTGCCATTTTAGGGTGACAGGGGACCCAAAGGTGTGCAGGGAGAAAAAGGGGTGAAGGGTCAAGAGGGACCCACAGGGCAGCAGGTAAGTTTGTTTAATCTTGCCAGAACAGATAGTTTCAGAGCTGCTACTAATGATCACTTTCATTTTTGAGTTATCTGTTGATTATATTTCTGAGGAATCAATTCATTATTTCGTCAGAAAATAGTGAAATATGTCCACCTGAATTTCCAGAAGTCCAAGGTGACATCTTCACCTTGCTTGTTTTTTTCAACCAGCCGTCCAAGACACAAAACATATTCGATTTTCACTGAAATCAGCAAATGTTGGGCTTTTTTTTTTCTTCAACATGTTGACTTTTCTTAATTGCTTAATCAACTAGTTGTTTCAGCACTAGATAGTTTGCCTTTTAACAGTATTCCATCTAAATTAGGGGTGGATGATATATTGTCATTAGGCTGAGGCATCAATTGGTTATTTTACAGTCAAATAAGATCATAAATATGAATCACTTCACCACCAGGAAAAGATAGCATTTAATCAATACACTGATTGTGCAGTAACCAAAACCAGAGGTTAGGTGTTGCTGTGTTGGTATTAATATTACAAATGATCAATATGCACATTTGTGTGTATTTGACATCAGGGTCTGAGGGGAGAGCCGGGAGACAGAGGATCCACTGGATTCCCAGGTGCCCGTGGGCCCGGTGGACAGAAGGCAAGTGACACTGAGCGAGGATGATTATCGTGATTAAATCAGCATCATAATTAAAATCAAAGCCAGTCAGTCGTCAGTACAGGTAATCATCTTACTGCTTTAATAGCTGTAATTCTGTCCTCTCTTTGCAGGGAGAGGCCGGCCAACCTGGAGTTCCTGGTGAATCGGTCTGTGACTTTGCTTCCATCCTGATACAGATTTTACATTTTCTGTGTGCGTGTGTGTGTGTGTGTTTTTTTTTTCTGTCTTTAGTGAACAGAACAATTTCTGCTTTTTCTTCCAGGGTTTATCAGGAAAAGATGGGCTGCTGGGGCGTAAGGGGGAGAAGGGAGAGATTGGTATCGTAGGAATGAGAGGAATCAAGGTATTTTCAGTGTGTGTGTGTGTGTTTGAGACACATTCTGTGTGGTTTCAACCTTGAAGCCTCTTTCAGGTGTCGGTGATGGCGGTCACAACTCGATAATAGCATAAAATTGATATGATTGCAAAGGATTAATGCAAATTGTGCCAAAAATATCCATGCATAATATTTGATTTCACCTGCAACATGATGATGAATAATACCTGAAAATGGGTGTTTTGCTCAGTCAGATTTCTTTTTTCACTTCATTCATTAATTTGAATTCTATTTGAATCACTGAACTAATCAAAGATGTGGGTGACGATTCAGAGGTGTGGAGGCAGGCTAGGTTTTTTAAAAATGATTATTATAGCCTTTATTTAATCAGGTAATCTCACTGAGATAAAGATCTCTTTTGCAAGATAGACCGGAGTACAGCCAGAGAAATAAGAGAAGACACACAAAAGACGCAGCCAGTCACACACTAACAGCATCAGGAGCAATCACAGACGTCTCTAAAAAAAAGTTTTAATTGCTCAGGTTGTATTAAAGTAGAATGATCAGCATGGAAGTACAGGATATCTCTATAGTCAAGTACATATATGATGGTTGATTGCACTTTGGTTTTCCTATCCAATGTAAGAAACCAGTTTTTATGTATGTTTTACTCTTACCGTTAGGCTGTAGTAAAGTTTTATGAATTAATATCCACATTTTTAAAGTCAAAGAGAAACTGGGTTGAAAATTTCCTATACGTTCATCCAAGTTCACTGTGTGTTTGAAGACAATACCAGTGTGCCCTGCATGTGGATTTAGCGTGATCGGACCATTGGCCACTCTGACTCCTCTGCAGCTGTATTTCCAAATAATCTCCAAATATCTTGCTCTTACTCGTCATTATTATTATTCTAACACTCGTTATCAGGAAAACTATAGCCTCCAGTTCTGCATCATATGGTTCATGTTCACTCTGTATGGAAGTGCTCGTGCACAGTGATTCATCCAGAGTGGCAGGTGAGAGGACTGTCTATGGATGGGCTCTCTGGCTGTCTGGTTTGGTGCATTTTGTCTCTTTGTGCATCACCAGCCACCTCATGTGCCTCTGTCAATGATGAACTTGTGTGTTTCCAGGGTGACCGAGGATCCAAGGGGGCTTGTGGAGGCGATGGACCCAAAGGAGAAAAGGTAGGATTGAGACAGACAGAAAAATGTGATTTGGTGGGAGGAAAGGAGAAGAAATAAGCAGGAACTGCAAACTGTATAATGAGTTTTTATTTCGTCCAAATAATGAACAAATAAAAGGAAGCATGTTAACGTTTCGCTGCTGGCTGGAGGATAAAATAATTCTGCACCCTTTTTTGATTATATGTTTAATTAGTTAATTAGTTAGTTAATAAGTTAAATGAGTTAGACATTTATGAGCCATGTACTGTGTGGCTTGTGCTTTAAATGAGTCTGAGTGTTTATGTTCAGGGGGATGCTGGTATTCATGGACGATCAGGCCTACCAGGAAGAAAAGGTGAACAGGTATGACTAATATCTGTGGTAGAAAAACAGGCATCATCTGGTGTGTACTATGCCTCCGTGTGCCTCTTCAAGATCAGGCGTCTATAGGCATGCTCTCTGTGTTTTCCAGGGGGAACTCGGACCTTCTGGGGCCCCAGGGACCCCCGGAAAGGAGGGACTAGTCGGTCCCAAGGTATGTACTGTATAACTTTACTTTGCACAGACATGGTGTCCAAATACAAAGTGTAACCACTTTCTTTGTCTGTGTAGGGTGACCGCGGTTTTGACGGGCTCGCAGGATCCAAAGGGGCTCAGGGAGAGAAAGGTGAAAGGGTGAGTTTGTAACTTCAACGTCTGCAGTACAGTGTGTACTTACAAACCTCAAAGTAGCCTATTCTAATTGTAACAAGGCTACATGCTGCACCTAATCTCAGTATTAAGTATACTATCAGCTCATCCTCACAACTACAGGAAACCTTGAGATACATAACTAACTGTCTCTGTGTTTCATGTAGGGTCCGCCTGGGGTACCTGGTCCTCCTGGTCCCAGAGGAGTGGATGGGGCTCCGGGCTTGACTGGCCTTCAAGGGCCAGCTGGTGCTAAAGGCCCAGAGGGGCTCCAGGGACAGAAGGTGCCTATACTTACTAGATGATAGCCAATATTATACGTTGGTCACATGTTTTATCTTTGGTGGGGGGGTGGCAGAGGTTTATTAAAGAGAAGAGCAGAGAGGATGTTATAACATTTCAACAGATGTTACGGCATCTATTATGGCTGTGCACAGATTTGACGGAGCAAAGAAAAATATTGTATAATGGAACTGAGAATAGACAAAAGTGCCAATTACGTCACTGAGTGCGCAAAATAGCAGTAGTCAGAGGTGTGTGTGTGGTGTAGTGGCAACAAAGATGAAACTTCTGTTTTTGACAGTTTTGACATTAAAAGTATGATGCAAGACTGATATAAAAAGAATACAGTCTTTTGTATTTCCCCTCATCTTTCTTCTTCACCTGACTGGTAGTTTTGTTTGATTGCCGTGCATTGCTTCATGATGATTGACAGTTTGATGGGCCCCGTGTTTGACTGGCTCGTCTGCTGCATCATCCGGTAAAAAAGGAAAGTTGACAGGAGAACAGGGCCACATCTGTGATGGGTGCACCTTTTTTCAAACTGAGACTCTCTCTTGATCCAACCCAGTTGCATTATTTTCCTAAACCAATATTTGGAGTCTGAAAGGAAGGCTGAGCATCTGATCTATTGATAGTAATAAAGTAATAAACACTAGACAAGACAAAAGCTGTAAACGTGACATATAATATATAAGTTGAATACTATACGGCAGCATACTGCATGTACATGCTGTGCAAATATTCCCATTACCCAGTTTACAAAGGACTGTGTTTACAGGACATTTTGAGATGTGCATTGTAGAAAATAGTTTCCACATGAATTCATTTACTCATGCAGATACACAACATGTAACAAAGATACCAGTGGAAATCAACATAAACTGTTCTCTTTCTTTGTTTTCAGTGAAAACTACGCAGGCAAATACCACCTGTCAAGAGATTATGTATACAGAGGCAGTGGGACATGGCTGTTTTTACTTTTTACTTGTAATGGACGTTTTATACTATATACATGTTGTTTGTTGTAATGGTGTTGTACCTGTGTGTCAGGGGGAGAGAGGTCCGAACGGTCCCGCCACGGTGGGTCCACGTGGTATCCCAGGGATCCCGGGGGAGCGAGGAAAGCCGGTTAGTGTCACACTTGTCTCCTGGTTGTTTTCATTGGCAACCATCTCTGACAGGAAACTAGTTGCTGAGGTCAGGAAATTCTTGGGACCCTTATCAAAAACATCTGAAAGTCTTCACACCATCACACAGCGCTGAATTACTTCAGTATTACACATTTATGCCAAATGCACACAATATTTCAGGGAGTCTAAATGCTCTTGTTCTTGTGAGCTCCTCTGCGACAGACTTCAGGGTCTTGACAGTTAAATTTCTATGGACCAAAAACTGGTTATTTAAAATGACAGCTACATATCATTACGCTTTCTTAGCTTCAATAATATACATTTTTGGTTAAGACCTCAAAGGGATCCCATACGAGGACGTCGAGACTGAGAAACCAAATAAGTCACTATTGTTGATTTAACCTTCCACTTTGACTTTGGATTTAGTTCATGTACTGCACCTGGTCTCAGTCTAATGAATTAATGTGCTGCGAGCCTCTCTGTGGGTCGTGTGTGTCCTAATACCTGTCCATGTTGCAGGGAGACATGGGCCCAGATGGAGCCAAGGGAGACAGAGGAGAGCCAGGCATGACGGTCAGTGCTTGAGCCTTACCGCAGGGCTCAATCTGAAGATGCTGATACGAAACAGCACACACACACACACACACACACACACACACACACACACACACGTACAGAGTTGAATGTAGGGTCGTGTTTGTAACTGCGTTTTTCTCTGTTCCCCTCTTTATTTTGAATTCAGGAGGATGAGGTCAGAGAGTACGTTCGCACAGAGATGACTCAGCACTGTGGTGAGTCTTTCATGCCGCTTGCATTGCTAATTTAGAGCAGAGTTGTCCCCAAGTTCAACTTCAGATGGTAATCGCAGCATATGAGTCACAGCCTCAGCTAAACTCCATGAAAGTATGATACAAATGAAGCTCTACAGCGATGCCATGACTCTTTAAACTGACCTTTATTATTCCCTCTCTTTCTGCTTCCTTCCTGTCCATCTGTCTGATCCTCAGCGTGCGGAGGTGAGTGAGCCGTTCAGCTGCAGCAGAAGAGAGGAGGGTGGACAGAAGGGCTGTGATTTAGCATGAGTCACAGCGGCATACTATACCACATATGCTGCTGCAGAGTCTGTAGTGGCAGCAGTCAGTCTCATATATTATATGTTGTTAATATGCTTCAGTGCATTTGCCCTCGTTTAGCATTTGTGTGCAGTTTAAATGAGTGAAATGCACAATCATTTAACCTCATGCACACAGAAGAAACATCATTACCTGTTTGGCAGCATTTGCTGTAACAAGATGTTGTGAAATACACTGATTCTCCAGGTTCTTCTTCAGATAAATCTTTAGATAACATTAAGATTGGTCTGGAATATCTTCTACTGTGTATATATGTTGTGATGTTCCTTATTTACTTTTACTTTTTAGTGCCTTGTGTAAATATAGTTTTGATATTTAATTGATCTTGATGATAAACTAATTTGCCTAGACACAATACTCCAACCAAGGCAGTGGCATTTTATTATACTGTATATTATATAAACATGCTGGACTAAACAACATACTTTCTCCAATTAGTAAATCCGATCTAAATGTATTCACAGGGAAAAGGGATAACATTAAACATTTAAAAGTAAATTCATGAAAAGAAAATGAGTGAAAACCTCAAAATGATCAACTTTCCCAAAGTTTCCCAAAGTTTGAACCAGTGTGTTTGTTGTCTGAGCCGTTAATCGATGCAGGACTTCATCAGTGCTGTGAAGCAGCAGCGTGAGATAAGTGATGGCGAGGCAGGCTGTTAATAAATATGCAGTGTTACTGAGAATGAGGCCAAAACAAACATTTTACTCATGTTTAATTTATTTATTTATTACCTAATGAAAAGTTATGCGTTTCATAATGTACAAGTCAATGATGGCTTGAATCTGCAGTCTTAAGTTGAATCAGCACTGATTTGACCTGGACTCAAGTCAAAGAAGGTTTGACTCGAGTGCGACACAAGTCCATATAGCAGCGGCTTGAGTCCTTAAAGGATTACAACCAGTTTTTGGAAGATTGCCCCATGTTGACCAGTCTTGCAAAAACGTAAATCCTTTTAATTGGTGTGTTTGTTGGATGGTGGAATGATTTTTGTGGTGCTTTGGGATTGTTGTCTGCTCAAGTGTCTGAATGTTTTACTACCAGAACGTGCTGTCCTTCCCTTTTTTTTTCATCATGTTACCTTTGTGGTCCCCCCTCTTCTGCTTCCTGTGTAACACGTGGTCCCTCTCGCTCCCTGAATCCTGTCTCTGCTCCCTCGGTGTCCCCCTTCGCTCCCCCTTGTCCTATCTGGCTCTCTCAGGTTCAGGCCCAGTAATTCGGCCCCAGCCCGAGGTCAGGGCTCGGCCTGCACCAGAGCAACAACTGGCCCTGAAGGGTGAGGAGGGTGAGTGTGTCCGTCCATTGCTCTGCCTGTTGGCCTCGATCTGTTTGTCTGTCTGCGTGTCCGTCCCTAACAAACAGGTTTAACTTGGTGGTGCTGCGTCTGGAGACCTCTGAACGCTGGGTGGTTTTCTCATCAAGAAAACAGAGGACTCCATTTGTGTTTTATAATATATTCTATATCTCTGAGGATATCCAGACAAATACAAATACTAGGGTTTAGGCTCTAATGAAGTCTACCTGTATTTGGAGGCTTCTTGTGTTGAGTTAATATGGTTTAGAGCCTTCCCTCTATCTGAAGCGTGGGGGTTGTCAGACTGGGGTGAAGGACCTCTGACCTGTGTGGCATTGCTCTTCTCTCAGGCCGTGAGCTGCGTGTGGTGGTGAACACCAACGACCCGGACTACGAGCATATCTACTCCATCGAGGCCTACGACGACCCCTTGGACGAGCTGCTCTACTTCACTCCCTCTGCCAACCAGAGTGATGGTACTGTGTTTCATACTGTGTCCAATGCTATCATGCAGTGAAATAGCACTTTCCGACACACAGAGTACCACCTAAACCAGTCCGGTCTCCCCTGACATTTGTATGTAATGTCTTGCTGAAAGCCAAAGATGACTTTCCCAAAATAAAAGACATATGGTCTTTTATTAGGTCTTTTTTACATCTCTGCCCTGAGATGTTTTCTGTTACCAGGCAAAATCATGTTTGCATTAACTGAAACAAACAGAACTTGTTAACACGACGGATTGTCTGACCGTGCTGGGAATGAAAAGTGTTGATATCTGAATGTGGAAGCGGGTAAGGGGATAGTGGTGCGCACCTTCAGACAGGCTCTCCGTGAAGGCATTCAAAACGCTGCACTCAGTTGTTCACATGGAAAGTGACGGAAATAGTTGAAAAACAAAGGGAAAAAAAGAGGGCTAGAGGGACACAATCTGTTGTTGTCTCAGTTCTGAAGAAGTGCACATGCAGCTTAAAGTCTAACAAATATCTACATTGCAAAGCTGGTTTTTAAAAGAATTTGAAACCTTTACAATACACCACGTAAAAACGTCAGTCCATAGCACCACGAGTGGTCAAAAACTCCACAGGGTACCTTTTTAAAAGCCAACTTATATCATCAAGTTTGTGTGTTTTTCAGGCAACATTTCTGAACAATGACCAAACCATTATCCTAACCTTCAAAAAATGTGTCATCCAGGGTGTTACTCACTCATAGTTTTGTCCATTTTTACTTGATTATGCCTGTCTATTATGACATTATGCCATATTAAGTCCGGGTTTTCCAAATCTCTACAGTGGAGGTGGTGATTAAAATGTTATTATGACCAAAAGTCACAATGGACAAAAACAACTAACAATGACCTCGACATTAACTAAATTAATTTACATGCTACAAACTTATCATGTGATAAACAGAAGATGCCGTTTCGAATTTGTGTTCATGTCCCATAATTCGGTTTATTCAATCGGCACATAATCCAATTTGTGCTGGAGGACCGCGTCTCATATTATGTACGCTTTCCACTTTGTGCTTATATCACGACATTATGAGACTGTGTTGGCGTCGCACATTTCCTCACACAGCCTGCTGCAATCCTGAGTCTGACCTCTCATGTTGTGGATATAGTGTGTATACTGTAAAGTGTAGATCATGATCTTTAAACCGCTGTTATCACATGAATGTATTTTTCCCTTTTTCTATTTATCCTGAATGTGTGTGTGTGTGTGTGTGTGTGTGTGTGTGTTGACAGGTGAGGCTGTCAAAGATGAAACTGACAAAACAGTCAAAGTTGAACCAAACAAATCAGCCAGTGCTGTCGTTAAGAAAACAGCAACAGTTGCTGGTCAGAAAGCAGTCAAAGTTACACCTCTGAAAACAGTCAAGGCCAAATCAGTCAGGTCCAAGAGGAGAGTCAAAGGGGAAGGTAAACCAGCTCGTGTGCTGTTGTCCTGTTTTGGGTTGAGGGTTAATTCTGCCATCCTGCCTGCCTGCCTGGTGTTTGGCCCTCTCTGCATGTCTCAGGCTGCAATGGCTGTTTTGCTTTTGACTTAAAGGCATATATGCATCCAGTAAGATAAAATACAAAAACAAAGATTAAAATATTAGTGCTGAGTTATTGAGTTAATGACTGTGTGAGTTAATGAATAATTTTGTGAGTTTTTGATCTCTGTGGTCATGAATGCTTGTTATCGGTCCCCTTTTGCTCTTTATTACTGCTCTGCTCCTTTTTGCCTGGCCTGCCCTTTTCTCATTGAGCGTGTGTGCCTTCTTTGTGTCTGTGCGTGCACACTCTTCAAATGTGTGTGTGTGTGTGTGTGTGTGTGTGTGTGTGTGTGTGTGTGTGTGTGTGTTGTGCAGCTCCAGCAGAACTGTGCCTGCTGCCCATGGAGGAGGGGAACTGTGGACGATACACTCTGCGCTGGTACTTTAACAGTCAGGTTCAGGCCTGCAGGCCCTTCATCTACAGCGGCTGTGAAGGAAACGACAATCGCTTCCTTCACCTGGAGGCGTGCGAGGAGGTCTGCCTTGGGGAGGCCAAAGGTACGTACACACACACACACACACACACACACACACACACAGACACTAGGTTATGTCAGGTCTTGAATGTATGCGTACTAATGAATGATCTGTTATGCAGGTCCTCAACCCTTGAAGACAGCACGATGATTGTGGCCTCCTCAGCTTTTTGCTTTTATAGATTATTATTTTGTCAAATGTCAATGGTCAAGATTTGTTTTTGTTTATTTATTGTTTCTGTAAACCCAACCAAACTTTACCCCAGGTAGAGAGGGGATACCAGAGTGCCTCCTTGCTTTATTTTCTCCAAGCCAGGCAAAAAAATAATTGTGTTATTTTCTTTTCTGTTTGTGCAGTAACATTTGCACACTATAGAAGAGTGTCCTCTTTTTTAGACTTCACCCAGCATTGAGGTACTTCAATACCTTTTATCCATTTCATGTTGCACACAGATAATAAAACTTCTGCACACAGAGAGGGAGTGGACAAATAACCTGAATCACCTTACAGTCTAATGCAATATTCCTTAAGTAAGTACCAATATAATGAAGCTCAAGATGAAGCTCAAGACTTTTATCCTAAGATGTTCCCTTGGAAAGATGCACTTCTCTGTCTTCCATTGTTTGGTATTTACAAGCACTTTTCTCGAAAGGTGCATATTTTTATTAGTATTTTCTGAAAAATACTGCTTTATTACAAATCCACAGCAGTAAACAAAGCACTTGACGCAGGTTCATTGTTTTTAAAAGGTTTGCTGGTGGTTGTGGAGTTCAGATATCATTTTATTTTGCAGTCATTAAACTTTTGTGCGAGTCGTTGATCGGATTGAAAGGTCTACATGTGACCAGTGTTCCCCTTCGCTGAGTAAGGTTTCTTGTGTTTGGTTTGTGTCCTAATGATTTGAGTCTGATGCAACATCGATGCAAGCTGCAACAATCTCGGTCTGTTTTCTACCTCTGTGCTTCTTGTTGCCATAAAGATCACTTAAAAAAATGGTGACACCAGTAAAAAAAGACCTCTAATAAAGCTGACACACACTGCTAATTGGTATTCAACTTAGTGTAGCTGCCTGTTTAATCATGATTTGCAGTAGTTGTAGCCTGAATTGTAATGTGAACTAAAATCATGAAAGCTGCATTAACGAAGGGGAACAAAGTAGAGCCTCAACGCTGAATGAAATGTGCATAACAGGACATTTTGAGAACGGACAGCACAAACTACGCCCTTTTGAACTTCACTGAACTGGTAGTTACTGCAAGGATGCTGTGTTAGAAGGTGTTTTTACTATTTTGCCCACTCTTTGTATGAACAGACAGTCTGTACTACTTAGCAAAGTACGCAGAGTTGTGGGTTCTGGAGGTATTTTCCCTCATTGTAAATCCAAATTTGAACGTTTTCTTGTAGTGACAATCTCACTATAACGTTCCTCAAGTCACCTGGATAAACAGTACTTTAGGTCAGTATTTCAGCTTTGTTTCTGAGAAATCATGTCTTTTCAGTCAGTTTGGTTAGCAAATGGCTATAAATACTGTAGTATTCCTCTGCAGCCATTCATATGGAGAAGTCAAAAGCTACAGTAGAAAATCAGAGCTTCAATAAAGAACAAAACACTGCAGCGTTGACCCAGAATCCAAAAGTGAATCCGTTTTAACGGCTAAATGTATTAACAGGTTATATAGGTATAAAGCATAGCCTTTATCTTACCTTTTTTATTTTTTTAAACTTTACAATAGCTTTACAGGACAAACAGTAGAGGAAATACTGTATATACATCTAGAGCAAAAGCAGAAAAAGAAGCGTAAGATCATTTATACAACTGGCTTCAGCCCTTAAGAACACACACAGCGGAGTTTTAATCTCTGTGTTTGGTTGTTTTTTACCGTAGTGCTCCTTGGGAGTTGAAATTTACTTTTCTCTCAAAGTTTTCATGTACATGGTATTTGAACTTTGAAACAGCTTCTTTTTTTTTTCAAACTGGGTGAAATTAATTAATGTAACCAGGAGATTTCCATCATCAGATACTTTCTATGCAGAGAATGAACTTCCAGAACCACAGATGCCTGAAATAACTCACTCATACTCAACTATGCAAGCACAACTATATTGGGTATGGATATAGTTTTATCATTTGTATTAAATATGAAGAATCAAGCACAATATTCTGCCAATATATTTGTACATAATGTTTTTTTGTTATTGTTTGGGGAAAGTTGTGTTTCTGTTCACGACTGCATGTTTACCTGCCAGAGAAAGGTGCTATTTTTAAAGGTATTTTTATACTATGTATTGAAGATGGAAGCGTTTTGTTTTGTGTGGTACAAACCATTCTGTTTCTGTAGTATTATGGAACATTTCAATAAGCATTTCTAATAAACCAAATGTTTGAGTAAAAACAAGTTTGGTGCATCCTTTTAGCTTTTAATAAACTATTATTAAACAGTAAGCAGGTTAGCACACGTGTACCTTTTTAAACCTGTGATCTTCTCATCAGCAGCTTGAAAATCAAATGATACGGTCTCGACGATCTGTGTCCATCTGAATGGAATATTTCCAATAATAGAAACTCGCTGCATAATTTTTCCTGGAGGGGTTAATGGAGAAGATTAGGAGATGAAAAATGTGCGTGTGTGTGTGTGTGTGACTGATCTAGATGTTCTAATTTCATCAGCAGATTTTCTTAATGAGAGGATTTTCTGCTTGTTGGCCACGTCTCCTCCTCCCTTGGTTTTTCCGTGCTCTCTGCCCTCGGTTGATTTCCCCTGGTGGAAGACACACTGACTCCATATCCACTTCATCACACCCCAACAGGCCTCACGCAGCTTCGTCGTCACCTCGCCCTCTTCCTCTACCTGACTTAATTTCCAAAGTTATCTCAGTCAGCGCCTTATCATGCTGTACGCTTACAAGTGTTTGGCAGAGGCTGTGTGACTGTGGCAAAGACAAGATCATGACACGCTGACGGTGACTGTGGATGTAAAGATAAATAGGTGGGAAATGCTTTCAAATTGGATGATGGAGGAAGTCAGGCCGCTGTGCACGCTGCTGCGGTGTCACACTAAATTACCATCATCTAGACTGCTGAAGTTTCATCTGATGAATAATGTTGGCATTTTAGTTGAAGGCTGGTATTATTTAATATTCAGGTTTTTAGCAGTGAATTTGGTAGAATGACCAAAATGTCAGAATTACTTTGCAATCGTAGTTGTTTCCAATTACTGCTACAAATTCTCAAAGTTTTGAGAGCGTGGAGTTTAGGTGAAGAAATTAATATATAAATATATACGTAGACGCAAAATGCAATATACACCACATGGCCAGAAGTATGTGGACACCTAAACGTTACACCCATAGACATTTATGTGCTGCTATAACAGTTTTTGTCTGGGAAGGCAGGGATTTCATCCAGTTCAGCCACAGGAGCATTCGTGAGGTCGGACAATGATGATGGGCGATATGGCCTGGCTCGAACTTGGTATTCCAGTTCATGAAAGTGTTGGCTGGGGTTCAGATCTCCAGTCAAGTTCTTCTACACCAAACTCAAAAACGCTGCTTCTGTAAGGACTTTGCTTTGTGCACGGATTCATTGTCATGTTGTAACAGGAGACTTCCCCAAACAGTTGACACAAAGCCGGATGCTTTGTAGTAAATGTACTACAATATTAAAATAATCCATTACAGTTAAAAGTACTGAAATAGTAGTACTAGTATGGAAGTATTATCAAGCATCAAAAATAGAATGACCCCTTTTACAGTGTTATATTATAATATATAACTGAAATATTACTGATGCATTAAAGAGGAAGCAGAATATAAATGTCAAGTCTTTTATACACTTTCAGGTGGTTTTTATGAAGCTGATGTATAATTTTTTTAAAGAGCCTCTTTTTAAATAGAATCTGTAGCAGACTGCTGTGTGCAAAGTGGACCAGAAAGCACACAAGAGTTGTGTAACTGTGTTTTGGGATCAAATGTAGTTAAACACTTTTAAATTTCAAAGCAACAGCACCCTGTGATACCACAGCATGAGGTAACAGTCACCTATGCTGAAGCACTGAAGCTTCGTCGCCCAGGCTGATGTATGTAATGAGCTGTTTCTATGACCGAATCAGCTCATAAACATGACCCACACTGTAGTGTCGGGATGAAGACAGAACACTGATCTCTAACATCTAACTGTGGAAGCACAGCCCTGCTTGAGCCTAACAAACATGGATGAATTCATGTACATGCTTCTCACACTGCTCTGCTCCCGCCTTTCCCTCAATCTGCTCTATTCCTCTTGTCCTCTTGTTATGAATGTGCATGTTTGTCTGTGTGTGTGTGTGTGTGTGTGTGTGTGGGGGAATGCTCACTGGCACACACACACACACACACACACACACACACACACACACACACGTATATACACATGTATTTCATCATGATTGGTGTGTTAGAGATACATTTCATATATCCTAAAAATAGCAGCCGTCACTGATTTCAGCAGCCGTAACCAGTCGGCTTTACCCAAGGCACCAAAGCCTTTAGAGCAGTCTCACAAGTCTTTTAGAGGACATGTGAGGATAGTAGCTGTGTGTGTGTGTGTCGGGGGGGGCTTGTATGTAGAAGACTGACAGTCAACTTCTATGAAAGCTTTAATAACCTTAACTAATTTGATATTCACTATCTCTGGGGCTCCCTCTCTAAACACACACACAGATTTCGTGACTCAAGGTTGTCCTTCACAGATCTATGCTAATGCATGTGTGTGGATGTTGGATACAACCAAACTGTAATTTAATATGAAGTGCCCGCCTCACTGCATTTATGTGCTGAGCTATATTGATATTGTTATTGTAATTCCCACCATAACAGCAGCACTTCTGGGACTAAAGTTTAGCTCAGAATGGAATATTATTGAGATTATGAGCTTTTGCATACAAAATAGGAAGCATGTTCAGGGCTGCATGTATCTGAATTGAAATCAAAAATTGAAAATGTCGGCAGATAGAGCCTACGACGCATAATGAGGATTAAACCCCTCTTTCTTTATCCGTGACCCTTCAAGGGTATTTCACAGCCACCATGATCCTTCTGCTGGTATGTAGTGGGTCTTGTGGAGGACAATCATGCACATGCTGTGAGCACAATGGTGGCTCCCTCTGTCTGTGTGAGCCAGAACTGCTCCTCTCGTCGCCTCTCTCGGATGTGGAGTGTGCAGAAACACGTTTAGGAGTTGTTCATTTTTCCTCTTCAGTGACCTTGACTGTTTAAAGCCCCAGGGTCTTGGGTTGGCAGAGAGCTGGATTGGTAGAACCTCGCCAAGAGAGAGGAGCAAGCCAAACTCTCTCTCCGTCACTCCTCTCACTCTTGCTCTTTTTTTTCTGCCACCCACTTCCCTCCACAAGTACAAAGGCTGTTGCTATAGCAATGTTACATGCTAGAAATGTGCTCAATCTCACTTTTACCCTCAGCCGTATTAGCATATGATCCGTATCACTTCTATCTTTACTTCTATCCTACTTTTCTCGCACATATTGCTCATTAAGCAAAGCGTAGAAATCGTTTGTGTGTGGGTCCTGTTGAGGTGCGTGTGTGTCAGGAGCATCAGGAGAGAAAAAAAGAAAAAGATGCACAGTGGGATTACTGTAAAGCTTGTGCGTGCTGTACACAGCAGATTCCCTCGACGCTTTGACCCCAAGTTTTCTCTATTTTATCTCCTGGAGTTTGTGAGTGTGGACGGGGCGTCAGAAGTTCCTTCTGTCCTGTAAGTCTTTCACTTGAGCACTCAGATATGTGCCAGCCTAAGCATTTATTCAGTCTATTGATCTGAGCATTTGGGTTAACCTCTCTGGGCTCCTGGCTGTACTGAGCACTTTCACACAAAGCAGTTTCAATTAGAAACGGGTGTTACACACCATCTTATCTCCGCTCAACTCATATTTGACTGACTTTGGAGGTTTTTATTATTTTTATGCGTGGCAGATTTGTGCTATGTGTTTAAAAAAATGTTCAAGGTCCAAAGAGACCTTTAAAAATCCAAAATGAAGGTCATTAAGGCATTAGCTTTGACTGCGTCTGATTTTTGGATGAAACAACTCGTTGCTAATGTCGCCCATCTCCCTCTCTGCCTCTTCCTCGCCTTGTCTCCTCTCCTGTCCATCTCCTCTAGAAGCAAACAGTCTGCAGCCAAGGTGTTGTTTACTTTAATTTTTCCTCCAGCAGATGAGTCAGCTATTAGCATATTCTCTTCATTATGGCAGTGATGAGCCCGGGCCACCTGAGTGTCACAATGCCTCAGCATTATTAAAAGGCCCTCCTGGGATATCTCGGGCGCATAAACCTAAATTAGCATATGCCATTTCTCATCTCTCCCTGCTGTCATTCAGCAGCCCATGCTGTATTTCAATTTATGCTCAAACTACTGATGGCCTGAGATTTTTTGAGTTTCTCAGCTCTCCCTATCCATCACTCTCTCCCTCCCATCGTTCGCCTCTCTCCCCTACAGAGATCCACTTCCCTCTCTTGACTGCAAGCAAATCTGAAATCTGTAATTTTGCAGCTGACTAGGAAGCAGAGAGTGGTGGAAATTGTTGGCTGTTGGAGGAGGGGGGAGATGGCAATAAGATCCTGTAAGGCACTTCCTGCTTGTTGGAACTGGTGCAACACCTAGACCTACTCCTGATAGTGTGGTGGATCAGGATGGCAAGTTTGTCCCTGCAGCTTGATCCCCTGATGATACGTTTTCATGTGACATGTCATATGTCATTGCAGTCAGAGACGCTTATGTCAAGAAATTAACAATTTATAGTAGCTGGTTATACAGTTGATTTGGTGGGAAATGGAAAACTAATCCTCCTTGAACAAACACATACAGCCCATGCACAATAAATCTCACTTAGATCATCAGTTACACATAAGGTGGTGTAAGGAGGTGCAGCAGCAAACAGCACATGAGTGCATCAGCAGATAGATAGTGAGAAGTGTCAGGTTATAATGGCCACGCTGTACACCTGCATGATTATGATTGGATGTAACTAGATAGCTAGTAGCCAATCAGCTGATGAATAAGCCTGTGATTGTGAAGCATGAATGAAGCCACTGATGCCAGTCAGCTAAAGCAAGGGCAACTTCAGTGCTCCGCCTAAACTAAGGCTATATGGAAGTACTCTGGATAACCAGAAGGTTGTCTTTTCCTCTCGAGCCATGTGGCTCTAGGGAAGGCAATGCACGGTCCAGACTGAAATATCTCTTGGATGCATTGCCAGAAGACTTTTTGCCAGAAAGTGCTAAGGAAGTCAGGTGATGTAGTATTAAGAGCAACAAAGTCTATGGGAAAGAAAGTTGTGGTGGATGAATGGGTCAAACACAGGACCTTCATCCAGGAGATTAAGGTACTGACCAATTTAGCTCTGTAAAATGCATTACATCCCCTCGTCACACTTCTTAGCGGCATTTCAGAGTCAAAACACTAACATGCTCATACAGAGGACATATTGATGTGAATTTGCTGCATTTGAGCTGAGCCCTGAGCTACACAACCTACACTGGACATAACTCCCACAAACCGACAAAGTTACACAGCTGCCAATGGCATTTACCTACTGAGAAAGCACCAGTGAGCCTGTAAACCTACACTACTGAATATATGGCAAGTGGAATCACAAAATAAACATATATGCTAAAGTACAGACTCAGAGCAGCTAGCATGGCTGTTTATGATACTCATAATCCCACAAATCTTAACTTCCTCAGTTTGTTTGTGTTACCAGCAATGTCACCCTACCCTCCCAGACATGGTCAGAGCGCAGTCTGTTGACCTCTGACCCCACTTAGCCTGTAGCCTGAGCTACCAGAAGTCCTTGTCAGCAAGATGCTGCTGCAGTTTCCGGCTCACATTTCAGTTTTGATTTTGATAAGTAAAGTTTGTCCTGAGCTTTCAACTCTACTTCACTGATACGTCAATTTGGTGGAAAGGCTTTGAAAAAAGCAATGATCTTCAATTCAACTATTCATTCCCTTAATGACTCAGATCGTGCTGCTGCTCCGGACCCATGGGATCATTACCTGAATGACTTTTCCAGTCCTGCTCTCTAACCAGCCTCATGCGACCACTACAGCCTCCCTAAGTAATTGCCTATTGATTCATTAAGATTTTCCCAAAGTAAAGCTGACTGAATATTGCTGTAGCAACAACTCAACTTTAAAAAAAAAAAGAGAGAAATGCAGAGAAATTGTGGTTCAGTGGAGATGGAGGCGAGGTGAGGCAGAAGATTATTTCTTGTCTCTGTAGATGGATGTATGGAAGCTGTCTGTGAGGATGTATCAGTTTGGATTACTGGCCTCGAGGGCTTCTTCTCTCTTATTCAGCACATTATCTCTGGCAGGCTTCAAGTAATATCTTCACTCTGAATCAAATGGCACCCTAAGGCTCGAGTGTAAAAAAAAAGAAAAAGAAAAAGGAAACACAGATAGCAGTTTGTGGAAGTGGTCGCTCGTTTAAAATGTTTGCGGATGACAACCACAAGCCATTATCAAATTCATGCATGCAGGTGGGGTACAGGCCCTGCTGTCACTGTGCTGGAGTGAAGTGAAGTGTATAGCTGAGTGGGGATGGGAGGGAAGTGACAGGCTGTGGATGAGGCACAGGAGGGCTGGGCTGAAGACAGGGCTGCGGATGTCAGATGCCGCTCAGGGAGAGCAGACCACACAGGCAAGGGGGTCAGGAGGGAAGGAGCCGAGAGTGGAAGCAAGGGGGGGTGGCGTTGAAGTGACAGGTCAGTGCACGTCTCATCTTCCATCCATCACACAGTCCCTTTGTGGTTCAATCAAACCAGAAATGCCTTGACTGAATTTGACTGCAGGAGCACAGGTGAATGCGTAGTCATGCAGACACCTGTGCCCACTTGTGCATATACCAGACAAAAATATCCTCCAATCAAAGGAAAAGACGCATTTCCCTCTCAGTGAAACCTAATACAAATGTGTTATTTTATAACTGAATATGTAAATTGAGGATCTGAGTATCTTGTATGTAATTTAGAATGAAAATGCAATTTCCAGACCCAGCCTATAGGGAGACCAGAACACAAAGCCCACGACTGTTCTGTAGCCACATTGTGCGCAGAGATAAAACTAATTTCACAGCCCATTAGACTTATTTGAAAAGCAGCAGCCAGTAGACTCACGGTGGGGCATTCAGCATCAAGAAAATTATAGTTTACAGCCACCACCAAATATCAGCTAAAGGTGATTGGCCAGCCGTAGCGGGTCACGCAGTCATGGTGACACAGTCAATATTAGACCCAGTGTGCAGGTCCAGGGCTACTTCCTGGGTACGCTAATGAGAGGGTAAATCAAGCTGTCAGTCTACCCCCTCCTAAGGCAGGACACCATAAGGTTATACAAACACACTTCAGAGGTGGCATTTAGTGAAGCACCTCTCTCTGCCCTGCTTCCCGTCCTTTATGCTGGAAAAAGGTGCATTCGTTTCTCCTCATTCATAATGCAGGATCATAATTGACTGGGCTCTGATCAAACAGCTGCTGCACATCTTCTTGTCTTTTGTCTTCTTCCCCCTCACTCACTTTATCTATTTTGTTCTCTCTCTCTCTCTCTCTCTTTTCATTGGCTGTCTTTCTCCCTCCACCTCACCCATAATCCTCTCTGTCTGCCCCGTGCCCCCGTGCTCAGTGTTTGCCTCCCTCAAACCTCAGCTCAAGGTCATTTTGTCAAGCCACAATGGCTTCACAAAGATTTTCTTTTTACAATGCGTCTTTCCTTTCGTTGCCCCCTCTTCTTCCTCATGCTATCTCATGCATACGGTTATCAGGTCAAACAGTTTGATAGTTAATTTTCTCGTCTCTTGTGTCAGTATTGTGTCGACTCCTGCATCAAAGCGCTTCTGTCCGCTCTTCTAGATCAGAAAAGAATGCGAACTCCTTGTTCATGTCGGTCTTATTGCTTCTTCTCGTCTTAGGTCTATCTGATCAATCTTGCCTCTTATGTTCGAGTGCCTTTCATTTGAGCAGGAAGTGTAGCTGAGTCAGTAGGTGACATGGCGAGGCATCGTGACATTTTAATTTGCACTGTCTCGGTTTTATGGGACACTCCAGCTGGCCATCTTTCTGTCTGTGACTATAATAAGGTCAGCGACAAGTATGTGTCCACACCATGTTTCTGTCGCATTCAAGGGCATGCCTAACCGTGTCTGAATATAAATCAGTGCTTAAACATATCCCAATTATATTCTAGACATATTTAATTTTACCTATTTAATACCTGTTACATATTTAAAGTCAGTTTTCAGACTTTGGTAAATTGAAGGTGGCTGTCATCCTTACTGGCAGCTCCACTCTGAGGAAGTTTTGGATGGTAGTAATATATAATACAGTTAATACTGGGGAAACAAGTAACAAAAGTAGCCAAATTTTATTGAAATAACACAAACAAGAACACAAACAGCTTGTCTCTTTTTACAAATGTTTCGGGGTTTTCACATATAAATAGGCTACGTTGGATCTGACTGACACATTCACGTGATGAGCATCAGCAGTTTTTTGCCATGCTAGTGGTATGGCTCTAGGGGTGGCAATGTTGGACGGTCCACAACTTTGGTTCTGACTAAAATGTCTTTAACTATCAGATGGATTGCCATGTAATTTTATACAGCCATTCATGGTCCTCATATAATGAATCCTATCGGCAGGTTGATATTTGTGGTTCAGACTGAAATATGGATTGCCATGAAGTTTTGTACGTACATCCACGGTCCCTAGAGTATTCATTCTGATGACTTTGGTGATCTAGCGACAACATTAGGTCAAATTTTTCAAATATTCAGTTAAATATGTCAATATACAGGATGGATTGGCACCAAATACATTCATGGTTTCCAGACAATGTAGCCTATCGACTTCCCCTGGCTGTTCCTCTAGCGCCACCTTGAGGTTGGCATTTTTGTTTTTTTATTGAATGGAAAAAGATTTTTTGGTAAAGATATTCATGGGTCCTAGAGGATGAATTGTAAACACTATGATCCCCTAGTCATCTAGTGCCACCATCTGGTCTAAATTTGAGTTTATTGAAAACTTTGGTTTATGACCACAAACCTGCAAAACCGGTGGCATTCTTGTTAGCCTGTACTTGCTAATTAGCAAATGTTAGCATGCAAACATGCTGAACTAAGATGGTAAACAAACCTGCTGAACATCAACATGCTAGCATTATTGTTGTGGGCACGTTAGCATGCTAACGTGAACATTTAGCTCAAAGCATTGATGTGTTTAAGTAGAGCCTCACAGAGCTGCTAGCATGTCTGTAGACTCTTCTCGTCTTTTTGAAATATTGTTAGGCTTTTAAAATACATTTCGCTAACCTAAGTCTTGATAGCAGTGCTAACATCACAGCGCTCTTGCTTATTTATCAAATGAATCAGATTCATTGACCTTTTTCACACATTTTAACTCGTCATAGCAGGAAAAGCACAGGTGTGCTGAATGAATAACATTAACGATGGCTTGGTTTCAGCGGGTTTTGTAATGTGACACAGCAATTAACAATGTTATTAGTTACACCTGTGTGTACACCTCATGATTTTAAAGCAAAGCACAAATGTAATCATTTAATTATTATTGTACTGCATTTTCAGGGTCTAGCATGCATATATGTGAGTTTGTGAGTGGTGGCTTTGGTGCAACCAGTCCCGGTCAGTAGGACTGAGGCCAGGCTAGACCCAAGGTCTTGACATGTGTCCAGGTTTACCAGAGGTTCTGCCGGTGTACAAAAGCCCCTTTGCGCGCTCCTAGATGGCTGGTACTTTGGTTGCCAGCACCAACTTCAGGACAGTGACAGACAGTTCAGTTTTACTCAGCAGGGACAATTAACCTCTCCTTCGTGATTTTGTGTGAGTGAATAAGGTGAGAAGCTGCTCATGCTTCTTCAACTGTAGAACCAGCTTATCATTTGGAAGAATTGCGTTTAAAGATATTCTTCCTTTGTGAATTTTCAGAACCACACACATTGACTGTTGTAACCTCCCTGCACTGGAAATAAAAATATCCTCTCAGAACAGATTCTCAAGGCTGGAATCATTTTTCCCATAGTTGTCCAACCCCAAACCATGTGTGCCCCCAAGGTCCCCCGTCCTCACAGCCGGGGTCTGTGACAGACGGAGAGACAGACCTCCTCACTGGCCAGGCATGCTGTGAGACAGGACACAGGGGCTTACTCAATAACCCACACCTCAGAGCTCAGAGGCTACAGTAAATACACAAGCCAATGCATATTATCCCTCCAATAAATGTTTCATTTCCACATTGATCTGGAAACGTGACTGCAGACTGTTTACATTCACTACCTTGTCATGAAAATAAAGCCGCAGGGAGAAAAGGGATCTGATTCTCCAGGGATGAAACAGGGCATCACAGTACTATACATTATGGGAAAAAACATCCTTGGACCTCTATTTCTTTCTATTTAGTATCTTGTAGTTTGGTGGTATGTTTTTTACAGACAACTTGAGATGTTTCCAGAGCAGCTACAATGGAGGCTTGACAGAAAACATTTCACTGCTCTAACACATCAGAGAAAAAGGTCACATCCCCTTAAAATCAAAGAGCAAGGTTTTCTTTTTAGTCTTAACATTTTGTAATGACATTTAACAACCATATGGGAAGGAATCCTCTGCAGAGGAAGGAGCAATATGAGATGCTCCATCGACTCAGTCACATGTTGCATTTGGAGTTTCTTGACCGGAAAGCCTCGTGCTTCGCTGTTGCTGCCGCACCTAAACCCCACTGTTGCATGCAGCATGTTCATGCCCCTTGTCTTGGTGTTGCTAAAAGGCATTCTGGGAAACATAGGAAATCAGTAAAATAGATGAGGCGATGGAGTACACAAGGCAGATGTGTACATCAAAACAATAAATATACAGCATTTATCATCAGAAAGCTGCTCTAATGTGCTGAAAATTGCATTACAATGAGGACAGTTTTCCTTTATGTTGCACAGATTCTTGTTGTGACAGGTGCTTGAATGTGGGTCCCCCAATTTTTCATCTTGCTGCAGTGTGTCTCAGCACATAAATGTTTACTGTATGAATACTTTGTGAGTGTTTGTACGTGTGCTTTTTGTTGTGTCTGTTTCTGAGCCTTTCTGTCCACATAATGTGTGTTTTTATGTGCTTTCTAGTATTATGTGTGCACGTTTAGATGTTTTTCTCTATTTTTCCTTGGCTGAGTGACACGGGCATATGGTATGTGGGTGTTTGGCAGATGC
Organism: Enoplosus armatus; assembly: GCF_043641665.1. Classification (NCBI taxonomy): domain Eukaryota; kingdom Metazoa; phylum Chordata; class Actinopteri; order Centrarchiformes; family Enoplosidae; genus Enoplosus; species Enoplosus armatus. The sequence continues at coordinate 13,015,622 of NC_092182.1, read as the reverse complement.
TCCTAATCACTGGCTAGCTTTGCATTTGTATGTGACTGTTTTCACAAGAGATTCAGATCGGTAGCAAGGGCAATTCACTGGGTTTTTGTGTTTGTTGAAAAAAAGGGGCGGCTGCAGGCGCACTGGGGGGCATTGGTGTCCTGTAAAATGTGTGGTGCAGAGAAAGGGAAAAGGTGGGCTACAGAGAAAACATGGTGATGGAGGGGGTGGGGTGTGAAGTGGGTTAGGGCGGGCGACAAATGTGCAGAAAGCCTGCTAAAATCTTTGGACTGAGACCATGAGGTGTTTAGAACTGTATCTGTGAGGGATCACACAAAGTCATTATGTTCCACTGTGTTTTCCTCAGTACTTGAGGTCCCTTCACACTCTTTTCTTTTTTCCACACACACATTAAGCTATAGATTTATGCACAGCAGTAGGTCAGTCCACCTTGAACCAAACCTGGGCCTGGATAATACAGTTTGTATCATATTCCAGACAAATACCAACATATAGCAGTATATAATAGTAACAATATTCAGGTTTTAAAGGAATACTTCTGGGAAATACCTGTACTCGCTTTTTTGCCAAGAGTTTGATGAGAAGAAAGATACCACTCTGATGTCTGTATGGTATATATATATATGGCTACAGCCAGCAGCTGCTTAGCTTAGCTTAGCATAATGACTGGAAGCAGGGGGAAACAGCTAGCCTGGCTCTGTCTGAAGGTAACAAAATCTACCAGCACCTCTAAAGCGCTCTAATTAACATTTTATATCTCTCATGTTCAATCTGTACAAAAACCAAAGTGTAATAAAGACATGGTACCGTTTTATTCTGCAGTTATGTGGCTATAGTCTTGTGGTCTTGAGGTTGCCAGGCAACCAGGGGATACGTCAGGAAGTTACTGCACCCAGCCAAGAAATAGTCCACACACGGATTTTGTTACCTTCAGACAGAGCCCCGTTTCCAGTCCTTATGTTAAGCTAAGCTAGCCGGCTGCTGGCTGTAGCTGGTATCTATCGTCTCTTCTAACTCTTGGCAAGAAAGCAAATAAATGTATTTCCCAAACTGTCATACTATTGCTTCAAACAGAAAACACTCTGCAGACATATAGGACATATAACTTAGAAATCTTGTTACCAACAAGAAAAATGCTAAATGAGGGTCTACGCTGATTTAATGTAGCTTTAGAGGCATGAAATGTTTCTTGTCCAGATTTATATAAATGGAAATTATTCCACCGTCTGTTGATCAGCATACAAGGGTCAAACATGGAAATTTCAGATGCAGGTGTAACAGGTTCTAGGAGCCATTTACCAATTCAAAATGAGTGTTTTCTCCATGGGAGTTTATGAACGGTGAACAGCTGACATCAGCAACCCCGGCTGTCCTCAGAGACCCCAGGTGTTCACACCTTTTATCTAAATCTCCCTCCGCACAGTTTATCCCACACACTCACTTGCACAGTAATTTACGCCCCTTGCTAAAGCAACAGTCTGTGAATCAGTGTGAGAACTGCACTGACAGGGACCTCATGTTTACTGTGTGTCCAAGGTCACAAATTTAACAGTCAGTGACCTTGATCCCTGCACACAGCTCACCGTGACAGACTGCTCATGGTACATCAGGTGGGGGGATGCACCTTACAATGAGATGATAATCCCAGGTAAAATATGGCCTCAAACCTCATGAATCTGCTCTTTAACCAGCGCATCATCCACCAGCGATGAGGTCAGCGCATGGATATTTCAAGTTTGACATGAGCAGGGCAGACACTCACTGTACAGCCCCCAGTGTGCAGCAAAGCATAGACAGAAGCCTCCAAAAGCCTCCTCCACAGTTGGGGGGGGGGGGGGGGGGGGGGGGGGGGGGGGTATTTTCAGCTCCAGCCTGAATCCATTCATTTTCCTTTGAGGGAGATCAGGTGAAGTGCGTGTAATATTTTTTGAGAGAGGCAGACGCAAGTAACTGGGAAATCTCGTTGAATTACTACAGAGGAGCGTTCACCCTTGAGGAATCTCAGGTCGTCCTTGTGAAAGGCTACCCATCACACACACACACACACACACACACACACACATACACACACACACACACACACACACACAACTCCCCCCCAAATCCTCCTCCCGCATCCCTGTGTCTCCTCCCCCTTCCAACAAAAAACCCCTCTCCACCCCCCCAGCCCCCTCCGCTTGCAGATGAGCGACTGCGCTCCAGCGAGCGGTTAGCGCAGAATCGTGCGTTTGGCCGGCCCGCGTGTGGGATGCTGTACAAGTCCGCTGCGTAAAAGTGGACAGGTGTAGCGCGCCGTGTTGAGTGGGGGATTGAAAGAAAAACGCCAAAAACACAGTGATATTACCTGATTTTTTTGAGCGTTCACCAGCCGCTGCTGTAGCTCCGTATCTGCAGCCGTGGAGCCCCCCCTCCCTCCCGCTGTAATATTTATGACAAAACGGAGGCAAATTATTCTGGTCACGTTTTTGGCTGACAGCCGGCTGTCCTGAAGAGCGCTGGAGTGAATCGCGGTCCAGTGTTGGAGATATCTCAGCGCACCGACATCTGCAGTAGGATGTAAAGGGAATTCCCACTCACCAAACTGGTAAGTTTAACACTCGTTTACAGCACTTCTTCTCATTTTTTTTATTTCAAGTAAAAAAAAATGTTGAAGATTTTGAAAATGTCTTTACAATAAATGAGCATATATTTACATGAAGACGATTGGACTTAAGGGGTCTTGGCTTTCAGTGGGTTACAGTCTTCTGCAAAATGAAACAAATGGTGGGCTGTCTAGTGGAGGGACAAGACAGTCCAAACCTGTTTTGATTCCGGACTTGGAGGCGACAATAACAAATCACCTCATTGTCAGACCAGCACTTATGAGGGGCCAGAAAAACAGCCTCCGGACTTGTGATTTGAATCGCTTGTTTGCTTATTTCTGCACACGAAGCGTCTGTGGGACAAAAAAAAATCCTCCAGTAGTTACTGACCATTTTTAGCTTTCACGTTTTGTGCAGCAACAATCAGACAAACACTTGTACCTCAGAGGGGGAAAAAAAGAAAATGTAAATATGTTGGTTAGAAAAAATAGACCTTCAGTGATGTGTTTTGATCCAAGTGGGCTTGTAGTAAATCTGATCCTGCAAGTCTCCCATTTTCCAGAGAGCCACAGTGATTGTTGATACGCTTCAGTCACATGGATGCGCCACGCTTGACATGAAGGTGGCCCGTTTGATCATTTTTGCTCAGTTCACCAACTAATGTTTTGACATGTAACGTTTTAATCAGGTGAAATGATTCCACGCTGCACACGATTAGCTGGTCCTGAACTGTCATAACCCCACGAGACCACGATTTCAAAGGGTTGTTTATCGGGGCTGCTCTGCATTTATTTACCTTCATTAGAAAGACGAGGAAAACAGCCAGTAACCGAAATTGATGGGATTTCTTTTGGAGCTTGAGAGGAAATTTGCATTTTCTCGGCCTGAATTCTGCTTTTATGTAAATTTTAAATCTGAAATATGATTGGTGTCACAATGTGGCTGTTCATAGAGCTCTCTATTTTTTTACACTGTTTCCTCCAATGTAATCACAGTAATGGTTTTAAAATCTACAAATACTGTATTATTTGTAATCCAGCCCTGTCTTGTCATGTGTGACAAAGACTGTTTCATTCAGAGCTCTGTTGTTGATGAGAAATGGGAATATGTTGGTGGTACAATGGTCTTCTGTGATGGCATATTCTCCACTTACAGTTCCATTTAGTTTAATGTCAAACTGCTGTCTGTCTGCATATGAAGGAAGGGACGGTGCTTCTCGTTACCAATTACAAATCAAATTCCTGGTATCAAGTGCTGCAAAATGTTTTGCTTCCTGGCATGAGGTGACAGCCTCTGTTAAAGTTGTAAAAGTTTTTTTTAAAAATATTTCTTTAATATTAACTTTTTTTGTTTGCTCACATTACTTATGTGTTCCCTCATAACACTTATTACATTCTCTCTCACATTATTGTTTTCCAACTTTCACATACTTTCCGAAATCTCTGAATTCATTATATCCTCCTGTAACACCCACTGCTATGCCACAACGTTGTGTCATCTTATTGAATTTTCAACTTGGCCTAAAATACTGATGCAGTGTTATTGTTTTAGTTAGTGTGGTTATGTAATATGTGCACAACCAGAATCTGGAGACTTTCTGACATAAAGAAATACAATATATATTCTGGAGGAATGTAACATAATTGGTCAAATTAAAAAAATAAATTAAATGTTGAGAGCACAGCTTGAAAGGAGGATGGTAATGTAAGGTAACGCAACCATATTTTACAAAAAAGACCATTTGATTGTCTAGCAGTCTGTCTGTTTAACTGACACTGCGGTTAATGAACTACTCTGTGTTATGAAGCACTGACCACCTCATCTTGTTTTGAAGTAGACTGTTCACCTCCAAGTGAACTTTTTTGGTGAGACTGAAACATGCAGAAGATTAAAGACTGAGTGAGTTAAAGCCCACCTATCCTGATCATTTCCTTTGGCTGTGTGTGTGTGCTACCATCTCTTTTCCATGTAGAACCCCTGCTGTGAATCCCAAAGCGACAATTGTTTTAATGTTCTCCCATTTTCCCTCTCATGGTGTCGGCTGTGTGTTTGCTTTGCATGTGGGTCATTGTGTTTTTGCGTCTGTGCATGTATTTATAGAGGAGCTTTGATGTTGCTGGTGGGGAAATATTCCACCACACGTGTCATGCTCCAGCTAGATGCCACAGCGCACTTAAAGGAAGCTGTCATATTTTCTTTCAGCGCAATGAGCAAAGGAGTACTGTAGCTCTGATCTGACGAGTTGATTGAGAAGTCTTATTTACCTTTCATGTATCACAGAGGCTCGTTGAGGGTATTATGGGACAACGACAGTGTGGGACAGGCACACGAGATTTATGTAAGAGCTGCTTCCACTGTCATGAAAAGTTCCTATAAAGCTTCTGTCTGTGATGGATTTGTTCTGAATATAAATTAATGGCTTAAAGACCTTTTACATGAGAAGATGAATGCATTATAGGTTTCCAGTACATATAAAGGACAGCACAGCTACAATTGTGATTTGCACACATTTTGAAGGTCTGATAATGTATTTAACAGTTATGTTGTAACACAAATCGTTAACAAAGGTTTATTTATGTTAATTCATTTTTTATTGTCCCTCACATTTCCTGCTGTAAAAGCCTCTAGCAACAGGCTTTAATAGCAGCTGTATTTAAGGAATTTTAACAGTGATAACAGCATATTTTATATTTCGACTGGAAACATAAAAGTGCACACGTCCTTGTATAAAGTCATTAAAGGTACAAAAGAAGAAGCAGCCTCTGAACTTAATAAACTAGTAACTGCCTTGCACGTGGATGTATTGATTACTGATGGCTGGGATTGCTCATCCTTCTCGTCAGCGCGCCCATGTTCACCGTGTGAAATTAAAAGCACACTGCGCTTCACTCCCAAATGGTAAATAACAATGTTGCCTGAAGTGCATGAGTGCAGGGAAACATAGAGGTGAAGCTAGGCAGGACAAAAGCAGGAGGATGATGGTGAAAAAGTGAGACACATGAAGAGCAAATAGAGAGAAGAGATGGAACGATAAATCATTAGACAAGCAGAGAGGAGTGACCAGGGTGAAATAGACTATCAAGAGGAGGGAGACAGAGGCAACATGGAAGAGGAGACCAGTATACAGAGATTTTATAGACTCAGTGTGGCCTCCTATAGATGTTAAACAGAAATACAGCTGCTGTCTTGCATTTTTATTCTTTTTGATATAATTACATGTATATTTCCTTGCTGTTGACACATTTGCTGTATTAGTTGGAAGCTGACAGACATTAAGTGTAAATGTGTCTCATCAGCCCCTCCTGGTTTTCTTATGAAACCTCCTCATGCCGGCAAAGAAAATGAATCCCTGATTTTTCCCTCCCTCAGGTTAGACCTCTGTCTGCCATTATGGTGCGATAGTACAGATGCCTGCAGTGATGCTCTCCCCTCTTGGTCAATGATGTCCTGTCTGCAGGAGATAAATGGCATTAATTGAGCTCTAATTGCCTTCTGGAGTGAAACAGCTTAATCATTTTAACCTGCCGCAGACAACTTCAGTCTTTCTTTTTCTAGTACCCCTTCAGTTCCACTTACTCATTTGCTCTTGTTCCATTGCCTGAAAATTATTTTTTCTAGTTTTTCAGACCTCTTCATATGCTTTCCACTTCTCTTAAGCCCGATCGTCCATCAGCTGTTTCAGACAGAGAACTTGATACTTTGGTACATAGAGATATTCATCTCTCTGCAGGCACTGATCTGCTGAAGCTGAAGGTGAACACTACAAAAGTGATGATTCGCTGTTTCACTGCAATGCCTTGTTAAAGGTATCCATTGGAGTTTTTGACCACTAGTAGTGCCATGGAGCTTCATTTTAAAAATAGATGATAAATGTCGCTACCACAGCAACCTGTCAATCAGGATAGAGGCATTCGGCTGTAAGTATTTCCCAGTAAGTACATTTGCAAGCTTTGTTAGCAGCTACTTAGCATGGCGTAGCCAGTAGCCTGGTGCAGTCAGGTTGCCGGGTCTAGGTGGGCAAGCATAGTGGCCTGGGGTTCTCAGATCCCCAGCTCCACCCTCTCGTCCAAATATGGTCACTTCTGGTTCCAAAAAAAACCCCCAAATGGTGACAGCCAAAATGCCTAACTCTAGGTTTCAAAACAATAGTCCACAAACCAATGGGTGACGTCATGGTAGCTACGTCCACTTCTTATATACAGTCTATGGTGCACACGCATGAAATACACATGCTGTTAAAGGTTTCACACTGTTCCTCTGATCCTATGCGGCTGCAATGCACCTAGAAACATAGCAATGCACCAACAACGGCAGGACTTCTAGCAAGTCAACAGGGATGAGGAAGAAAATGCTTTCAATACGTTTGCAAGGCCTCAACAGAATCTTTGACAATTACAGGGCACCTTCAAGACAGACATTCTCATCTTCATCTTTCCATATGGTAAACAAAAATGAATAAAAACAGCTGCACACTTGTCTCCATGGCATACACCAAATGTATTGTCTACACATTTGATCAAACAGACTGTCAGAGCATCTCAAACTGAGAGCTTAGACTATAAATTGGGTGCATGCAATAGGGATAAGTGTAGGGATACTTTGATTTCTTTTCATTTAGACTACATTCTGCAGATTTATGACTTGTAGTATGTGGTTACTCTGGAAATTAAATTTCCAATTAGGTAAGTCATCTGGAAAACCAAATAATGTGCTAGAGGTATACACCTGAAAGTAGAGACTTGAGTTTATTGAATACCTTAAATGACTTCAGTGATTTGGCATTGCACTTTTGTTAAGTTGAAGCACGTGTGAAAGACAAATTTTTTAAAAAGAATGGTCAAAATCTAATCAGCAGAGGCCAAGACATCCTGACTTTTAGCCTCTTGTAATAGTCAAGCTCCAAAAACACTCGAGACTTAACTTCCCATAATGCAACTCAACAGCATTTTTGTTTGATCCTCCCTGTCTTTGAAAGTCCATGCCAAAAGATTGTAACCAAGGCTTTCTGTAAAAAATCTGTTTTCAAAAAAGTGTTTTCACAGGCTCAGTAATTCTCCTTATGACAAGTATGTGTAAAATTGGTGGATGCACCTTTAAATGTATAAGACAAAGAAATAAAGTAAAGAAATTCCACCATTTTGAGTCCACATCTCCTGTTTGTGAGTGGATTTGTTCAGCACAGCCATGCAGGTCTGTGCATGTGAGCACGGGTCAAAGCTTTTCCTTGCTAGAAGTCATTGAGGCCTGTTATCACACAAACAAGCTGTTGGTTTGGTGCTTTATCACCAGAGCAGCATTAAAGTGACCTCGCGCTGTGACTTGACTCTTTATTCGCAACAATCCAAAACACAACAACAAAAAAAAGCGTTGCAGGGTACATGGCTACTTCAGTTTGACGACTGCAATTGGACAGTCCATTAACTCCTGATGACGAGCTGTTGAAATGGAGAGATGGAGGGAGACGCTGCTAATCACAACCAATCACTTTAGGAAACAAGGAATGAAGGAGTAATTACTGGTATAATGAAAGTATAATGAACGCTGGTATACCTCTCCATTTTATCCTGTTTTATTGTCTTATCATCGTTGTCACTAATCATTGCTATTCTGTTCGGTGGGCCAGTGAACAGCCTGCCAAAGTGCCGATTTACAGAACAGACTCTCTCTCTGACTCAGTTTTAATTCATTTCGCCAGCTTTCACACTTGATTCTGATTTCTTCTTGTTTTAAACGTCGGTGATTGCATGGCAGCCTTGATTAGTGCTTATTGATGGGTGGCGCGTGTAATAGCAAAATTACAGGCTCGGGACGTCATAGCTGGATATAGTATACCAAGGAGTGTCTTTAGTGACAGCAATCTGTGGCCACTGTTGCAACGTGAAGCTCTACTTTAATATTCAAAATCACAGAAATGGTCTGTCCATACGATCTGGGGGGATTGCACAAAGATATTGCACGGTGTAACAGCAGAGAGCCATGTGCTGGTTGTAAGATGGATGTTGAAGAGGGGAGGTGAGGCGGCTCTACTGGGACTATTCAAAAGAGAGATGGATGGAGGTAGTGAGCAGGGAACAAACATTCCCCTCCAGCGAGCACGAGACTCAGCATCCATCTGCACACCCCTGAGCCTCCCCCCATCCATCACTCCCTCACTGCACCTACCTCCCCGCTTTCATCTTACCTTGCGTTACCCCCGTCCCTCTCCCCCTAACTTGTCTCAGGCATAAGTGCGGATGGGATTCAGCAGTTTCTTAAACACACAAGATGTCATTCACCTCAGATAGCAATCCATCTTCCGCTGTATCTGCGGAGGGCATACGGGTGCAGGGAGCGCGTGCAGAGATGTGGGCTGGCGGTGGGTGGATGGCAGTTAGAAATACATTGTGGACTGCACAGTGTTCTCGTGTGCCTTCGGCGAGCTTGGCAGGAGTTATGATAACCCATTTTTAAATCTTACAGGGTCAAGTGTTGCTTGGCCTCACATAAGGAGTAGCAGTGTTGGCTTTTTACACTCACACCTGTAATAAAAGTACAGTATTCAGTTTGTATCAAGCTGCATTTCTCCTGAAGTTCCTGAAGCTGTCTTGATCAGAAACACTTTAGATAGGTTGGGCTGTTGTTGATCTCGCTGAGCGGGTTGTGTTGTCGGCCAGTCCAGGCTGGTTTGTTGGAAGCCTGCCAGGGATGCTGCTGCCCAGCTGGTGGCTGCTTGCTGTTAGCGCTGCTGGATGAATTGAGTGGGAAAATTAAGCCTTTGATCGATTGTCTCACTGCGGACATTAGGAATACCTAAGACAGCCATGAGTCAGCGTGCTGCATGCGCCATCATCCTGTTTGCTTTCTCTCTTTTCCCTCTCTTTTCTCCCTCACTCCCCTTCTTTCCTGCCTCTCTCATCTGTTTCTCTTTCTTCCCTAAATGTCAACTTTTGGTGTCAGTCCCATAGAATCAAAGAGCAAAGGGTTCTTTCCAGTCTCCCCATTTTGTACTGACATTTTACAGTTTTACAAAGAAAAATCCATCAAAGAAGAAACAGATAACCAATCTCATTTTTGGAAAAGTGATACACATCTACTTTAGCTATTGTTGTCCTTATGTAAACAGCACTGACGATCCCTGTCTCTGAGGTGGACCCAAGCACGGAGACTCTGGATAATTTCCAACTGCTGAATATAAACCACAGCAGCAGGTATACTGATTAAAATGAAAGAACTCCTGCCAACAGGACAGAATAACTAGACTAACTTAAAGCAATCCATTGTGTGGCTTACTCAAACCGGAAGGGAGGTATGCACTACTACTAAACAAGACTTTTCAGATAAACATTAAATGCTCGAAACATCATCTTGAAGTGCTCCTGCTTCCTATTCAAGCTATTATACTTATATTGTCACAGTAATGCTAAGACAGGCCCTGAAAACAACAAACCAGAAACAAACTACACCATACTTCCTCTAACACTTAGAAATCACTACACAAATAATTTATAACAGACAGAGATTCAGCAGGCCATGTCTTCTGTGGAGAGTTGCTACACCCTCAGAAATATGCAAACTGAGCACATAAAGTTTTACAGAGGGCACCAGGCAGTGCTTACATTTAAATAATTAGCAAACTGAAATATCACGTGTACTGACCACATTGTCACATCCAGATTGCCGAAGACTGTGGTGAAAATGGAAGAGTGCCCTCAGGCCCGGTGCAGGATCAGCACTTTCAGCACGCAGCATCATGATGGACAGCAGTCATGACACAAAGGGCCAGATTTAATAAAACTGTTTCTGCTTCATTTCAGACGTGCCGGGAAACGTGTGGGTGTGTGTTTTTTTATCAGACAGGTGCACTGGCCTGGAAGTGCAGTTGTCATCTGAGGTGCATCTTGTGTGAAATAAGTGAAGTGTGCCTCTATCCACTGAGGTAGGATTACAGAAATGACATGATAGAGCATTTACGAGTTCATGTGGTTTGTGAGAGTCTGTTTTGTGTGGTATATTCTCTGGAATGAACAGCTTCTTTGAATGAAAAAGAGAGCAGTAATAATAAAAACATGTATGTTGATTGCACTCTTGTGATAAAACTCTTGCAGTGTTTTGCTGCAGTTATCTTGGGGGTCCAGGGAGACATCAGCCGTATCAGTGCCATCTACATCCTTTTGCATCCTTTTATGTCGGTGCACCTTGTCTTAATTTCTTTAGAAGACTATAGCAGATGCAGGGTTGGACGTTATCCATCCTCTCCCTCTGGCATATACTCTCAGTGTAGTTAATGTTGTGTGTTATTGCACCAAGACATACACAAACACCTATGCCAGGATAATAAAATGCCTTACACTATTTTCAGACACTGTCTGAGTCGAAAGCAGACCTACTGTTTGTCTTTGTGTTGGGAAGAAGTGATTTAGCCTCTGGCAGGAAACGTGTCGTCAGGAGAGAAAACTCAATACATGGATGGCTTAGACTGTGTGTGCAAAGTGCAAAGAAAAAGTTAGAAAAGTAAGAGAGAAACTGAACTTTTCTCACTGACAACAGGATCTCGCTTGAGTGTTTACCCTCTGATATTGTGAAAAGGGGCCTGCCAACCTGTCATCTACTAGCCGACACCTATAATAACCCTGACAGCAGGTTCCAGGAAGTTGTGCAGTCTAGGACACTCTCCGTTGTTGTTGTTGTTGTTGTTGTTGTTCTGTCGCAAAGCACAGAAACTACAGTAATTGAGACACCAGATTTGATAAAATCGTCTGCAAAGCCGGTTACTCGTTTGATTCCTTACTAAACCAACCAGTCACATTATTTAGCTTTCAATACATGCTTGGAAATTATGCTGTTGATTGATGACTGAGGAGGGAACGTGGGTTTAACTAAGCCAATTTAAGACCCTGAAATGAAGTCACCCCTATGATGATCACTCAACAGAACTCAACAGAACTGATGTTTAAAGAAATTGAGCTTCAAATTTGTTCGTCATTTAAGATTTTTTGCCCGTTTGGATAATTTCTTAATATAACATGTTTTGTAGAACATGCCTTAAGCTCCCTCTGCCCCTTCCCCTTATGACCACACAAATATACGTACACAGTAACACAATGCACTTATTAGAACCAAAACATTATTACAGCAGACTGACATGAACTTCTCTGCTTACCAGGACCAGACATTGTGTAAGACTGATCTACAACCTCAAATGAGTATTTACAATTCCCCCTGAAAGACACCGACACTGGTGATCATTGGAAAAACAACCAAAAGTTCACCACCCTGTCTACACATTTTAATCTTCTTCTTATATTATATATAGAATATTGTGACTTTTCCTGACCGCAGGTCAGTCACAGCTGTTCATATGAAGGGCTTCTGACATTTTGTCTTGCCCCCAAACCACATGCTAATACAGACTTTTTTCTACTCTTTTGTCTGTGGCTCTTTGTATCTCTTACCAGTTCATCACACAGCATCACAGGAGTGATTGTGGCTCATTGTTTCTCTATTCAGCCTGCTCATTTCACCAGTACACAATCATCCCCTTGTAATTATTGGCAGGACCGTTAAGGGAAACAGATGATGGCTTGATGTTTGATGAAACTGATCAAATCAGTGAGTGCAGAATACCACGGATCATTTTACTCTTGTCAAAAAGAACAAATGAACATGTCTCTGTTTTGTTTTCACGTTATCTGTGAACATGAACCTTTAGATCACAGTTGATTGTTGTGTTACATAATCACAGTTTCATGGTACACTTACATTTACAAAGTTATTTATCCTCTCATGAGATGGAAGACACTGCTTGGTCAATGCATTATTGACATGTATGTTGCCTCTGTGATTGGTGTAAGTGATTGACTGTTAAATATAAAGTGTTCCTTTGTTTGCTCCATGATTCTCTGTAGCATCGTGTTGTCCACCATAGTGAACGTGAAGTCGGATGCTGTGTTCAAGTAAATGAATAAAACCAATTCTTTAACTGCAGTTGGTGATTAAAGGGAGGAATACAACAAATTGGCTCACAACTATTTTATGCAGCGCTCAAAATGAGACCACAGGTACCTGAGAGAGGGTGAGATGGGGAGTGTGTTTGTGTGCTCCCTTGCCTCAGGCTTGTTAAATTGGCAGATCGATGATGCTTTAAATCAATGTTCCAGCTACACCGCAAACCCCATGGAACCCATTAGGGGATTAAGATAGACCACTGTTCCACACTGAGTCCTGTTCTGCCTGCAGGTCCTTTCCACATGACAAATGGGAGGAAAAAACTGTGAAATAAAGCAAAGGGAAAAGGGCAAATGAGAGGGTGAGAACAAAAGCTGTGGCAGAGGAAAGGTTGACAGCAAAGGCTGGGGTCAACGCTGCCAGTAAGGACACACCTGTAGCTCTTTGTTCAGAGACTCAGAGAATATATTTCTCTTACTGTATATCAGCCATGGGGACTTACATCTAATCAACCACCACTTTACATTACTTCCCAAGCACAGGAGAGCATCCAGTCAGCCATGTAAAACATGCTCTACATGCAAAGTAGTCTGTCTCTGCCAGTAAACTGAAAAAGGAACAGAGTAGGAAGAGATGTGAGGGATGTAGGAGAGCAGATGAGATAGAGGGGGTGTGGAGACAGGATGCCAGGGGAGCTGGTCCTTCTCTGATAGCATTGTTTATGTGCCACTGTCTGTGAATCATTGATCCATTTGTCTTCATTACGTCTCACTGTGAGAACTATTAACTGCTGCCACCCTCAGTTGGGTGCCTGCTGTGTTGACATGCACTGCACGGTCTCTCTACCAGCCCACCAATGTCCCTGCCACCTCTTCTCTTGGAGGTAGAAGCTGACAGTTTTATACTGCTTGTAGAAACGGAGGATTTAACGGGGGCCTTTTAAATTGGCATTTACTGGATTTGTACAGGCTTTAATTGTCTTCACAAGGCGGGTTGTCAATCATGGAGGAACAGATGCAGGTAGATCTTACCACTGTAGACAACATGTAGTATGTCACTGCCATCAACAGTGTGACTGGTTTCTATATCTTTAAACATGCTATATCCTGCAAGCTTCATTTCTGACCCATATAATGTACGTTGCGTAATAATGAATCTAACATCCACCCACTCATGCTCATGAGAAGCACGGTTACATCTTATCAGAATTCAGCATAGCACATGAACTGTAAGCACAGTCAGGAAATAAATCCCCATTGGTTTGTTAAAACGTGTAGACTGATTCTCTGCTGAGTCCCTGCTTAATGCACTCATACCTGCAAATGTCCCCCAAGAGACCTCCTGCTCCAATTCCTGTCTGAACTGTTGCCATTGTCTATGCAAAGCATGTTGTTGTCTGTCTGCCTGGGCCCAGTGAGACATCATGGGTCATCAGCAGCAGCTTGAACTGCACCCCATGACTCCAATCGACTGCCAAGATCACTTTCGCCTCGCTGTGGCAACTCCTAGCTTCCCCTTACTTGTGAAATCTGACAAGTTTGACTTGTACTTGTTCTACATTGTTATTTTTGAGTAAATATGAGACAAGCTGACTGATAACTGCTTGATCTGTCTCTGCCCTCTGCCTGTCTCTCTCCTCCTCTTCTCCTTTCTGTCTCTTGTCTGTTTTTAGAATCAATCACAGATCTGGCCATCATCCTCATCACTGCCTCATTTGAGCCAGAGGAAAAGGCAAGACAGAGCATGGTCTGGTGTGGTGGCCGCTGTTGCTATGTGTGAAGGAGTGCTGTGTCGTCAATGGAGACCGAAGGCTATCGTGACCTCCTGGAGACCAGCGATGGTCAGGGGGTAAGCCTGCTGGATGGAGGGAGCGAGGTGGGGGTGGAGGAGGGCTGGAGCACACCCTACCCTCTGGGCTTCCAGGTGTCTTTGACCACAGTGCTGATACTGGAGCTGGTGTTGGGCTTCAGCAGCAACCTGACCGTACTTGTGCTCTACTGTGCTCAGTCCAACCTGGTGGATTCAGTCAGCAACCTGGTCACAGTCAACCTCCATGTGTTGGACATACTGGTCTGTGTGCTGTGTCTGCCACTGACTGTGGCTGTGATCTTGTTGCCAGCTAACGGGAGTGGAGTCGGCAGCCTGGCCACGCTGTGCTGCTTTCATGAGGCCTGTGTTACATTCACAAGTGTGGCCACGGCGGTCAATGTGCTGGTGATCAGCTTGGACCGATACGACATCTCAGTGCGTCCAGCCAGTCGTCTGCTGACCCCCAGGCGTGCAGCACTGCTCCTGGCAGCAGTGTGGGCCGTGTCTCTGGCTGTCTTCTTCCTGCCCTTCCTTGAGGGGGACTTCTTCTCTTTGAGGGCTGAGGACGGTGAGGATGAGGAGCCGGAAGGGCACAACCATGACTTTGAGCTCACCACTGGACTGACCCCCATTTTTTCCTCCATCTCTCCTTCCTCTTTACCCTCAACTCATCCTTCCTCCCCTTCACACCACCTGCATCCAGTATGGCAGAACAGGACGCTGCTGTGTGTAGGAGGGCAGGGGTATTACACAGGCCTGGCTATGTATTACCACTTGTTACTTCAAGTGCCATGTTTCTTCATCGCTGTGGTCGTCATGTTGTTCACCTACTCCAGGATCCTGCAGGCCCTCAACATTCGCATTGGCTCCCACATGATGAGGGGTACGCATGCAAAGGACTCCGGCTGCAGGATACGCTGCAGGAGGCAGAGGAGGAAGGAACTGAGCCTGCCCACAGAGGTACTGTCCTCCAACCAGAACCAGAACCTCACCCATCCCCCTCTCATCGCCACGCCTACACCAACTTCGCCCCCACCACTCTCCTCCATGCCCCAGGGGATATCCGACAGTGGAGCAACAGTCACTACTGTCAGTACTGCTGCCACCACCCCCATCGCCACCACACCGGCCACCCCTGCTTCTCCGACCCCAGCTTCAGCCTCAACCCAGACCCACGCCACCTCACCACTGCCTGCCTCCTCCATGGGTGTACAGGCCTCGGTTTCTGCTATCATTGCCTTGAGGCGGGCAGTGCGCAGGCACAGGGACCGCCGAGAACGTCAACGTCGCGTCCTAAAAATGTCCCTTATCATCATATCCACCTTCCTGGGCTGCTGGGCCCCTCTGTCTGCAGTCAATATTCTGATCCTGTGTCTGGGTCCCAGTGACAGCCTGGTGCGGCTGCGCCTCTGGTTCTTGGCAATGGCTTATGGAACCACTATTTTTCATCCTCTGCTCTACGCTTTCACCAGGCAGAAGCTGCGCCGTGCCCTCAAAACACGTGTCAAGAAGAGGGTGGTGTCCCTTCTGCAGGTGGACCCAGCTCCCAGTGGGGGAACAGTTATTCATAACTCCTGGGTGGAAGGGGGAGGCCAGAGGAAGAGCCGCAAGCCACGGGTGGAGGCCAGTGATGGCACTGACCGATGTCTCACAGAGGCAGTGAGGGAATGAGGCTGGTCTTCAGAGTGTGTTTGCATGTGTGAGTGTGTGTGTGTGTGTGTGTGTGTGAATTTGAAGATTTGAAGAATTGTATGTATCTTACCAATTTGCTAGAGATGGTTGGTGTGTATATTCGTGCATGGGTGTGAGAAAAATGAGAACCAGTTAGTTTACAAAGGTCAGGACAAATCCCATGACCTCTGGTCCCATGTAGATGTGGAGACAGGTGAGTCCGGAGCTCTAATTAGAGCCTACTTTCTGCTGTCTCTACTCAGGCCCTCATTAGTCCAATACCTGACTGACAAAGTGGCCACTGTGTCTCCATGGCAACACTGACCAAGCATTATGACACACACCATTCATGGCTACTGGAAATACTAGTATACACCCCACAAGTACGGTAAAGGTTAGATGACAGCAAATGTATACATTATTCCTCCTGCGTGCACTTTTAACTTGCATGTGCGTGTACATATGCACAGACAGACAGACAGACAGACACACACACACACACACACACACACACTGATCTATATTTAGTCATTATCTGTGAAAGCACACCAATATCTACCTGCACAGATATTCTCAGTGAGAAAAATATTAATGGAAGTCTATGTTTCTCTTTCTTTCTCTTATTTATTCATGCCTTAATTGAGTTATTTATTAATATATTCTCATGGTGCTGAATGTCCTGCTGTATGTTTACAACAATGTATCAGAGGGACAGTATTTGCACATACTGTATATGGCATAGCAAATTAATGGCAGGTAAATGCAAGCATTCAGATTCAAAGTTTACAGGCATATGTGAAACTACCAGGAAACTGCAAAAAAAAACCTGATTCCAATTTCATTTCCAGTGAGCACCATATTTTAGAAGAATGTGTGCAAGTTCAAGCTAAAAGGCATGACTTTATTTATTTATTTATCTATCTATTTTTAAAATAAACTTCAAGAGTAACAGTCATGAGAATGCAGGCGAGAATGTGTGATTATGTCCGTATGTTTGCATGTGTGCATGTATGCGTAAATGAATAAACGAGCGTGTGTGTCCATGATCATGTGCAATAAATCCTGAGCAAAGCAATGACCCCTAGGATGTGAACAAAGAGAATGTGAACACAGAATTGCTGGCTTTCTATATATGGTTTAGATTACAGGGGGAAGAGAGAAGAAAGGGGACTTCATATTCTGATTAATAGCAGGGGGCTACTGGGCATAATACAAAAGCAAATTATGTGGAGCAATTGTAACTACACAGGCCACTGTAATACTACTGAAATTCTATCACTTCGGTTTTAAAGTGGAAATCAAAGGGCAACATTTTGTGAAAACTGTCTCTGTAGTCACTGCAGGTAAACTACCATCTTAAACCAGAGAAATCACAACTTCTGACATGGGACATTTCCTCCTGTTAGCTGTTTGTTGCTCTGGAGGGCCGAGCCACTGCTGTCAGCTTCTGGACTGAGTCCTGGACATCTCTTCTTCTCCTCAGGGCCTCATGTCTCATTCCCAAACGTGCTGGACATAAAACAATAAACCAGCCCTCAATCAGCTGTTGTATTATGGGTGTTACAGTAGGTAAAGATTTATGTCAGTAAGTAGATAGAGTACACTTTAAACTTTGTATGGGCTCAAGTCTTGGAGCGCTTCTTGGGCTTTGGGCTATCTCCTTCATCCTCACCCCTTTTACACTATTTGTGAGCCAGACAGAAGACAATAATTCTTGTGTATTCATGTACATTTTTCAGGGATGTAAATATTGAAGTTTTAGGTTTTAGTCAAAAGAATTGTTTTTCTTTTGGTCACAATCATCTGCCGGACAGAAAATCAGCCATTGTGATAAACTCTGAGCGAGGTGGACAGTTACTGTAAAGAGAAGTAAGTGTATTTGTGTTAATACTGTATGTGTGTACACTGTACTGTACATTTATGACCATGTGTATAGAGAAATCTTAGTATTGTATAAGATTTATATTACGTGTTATTATATAGAACAGAACAGAATCTGTATTAAAACGGTGATCTATCTAAGAATTGATCTATCTCAGTTCACTGTTTCAATTCATACACATTTTATGTTCAGTGTGTTGTGGGTTGTTGTAAACTTTTTACTTATCAGGAAACTTGTCTGTGTAAAGAATTGGAAAGAACAAAGATACGGGTGTCTTCTGCTTTCATTACCTTTCAGATGATTAACAGAATGGAAATGAAAAAGAGAACAAAGGCAAGAAGAACAAGAAATTATATGGATTTTGAAGAAATTGCGCCTTATTTTTCAATTTAACAACCTGGGAGATTTTCACAACGTGTACATATTACAGACTTAATAATAACAATAAATTTACAGAAAAGTGCCAACTGA
This sequence comes from Enoplosus armatus, assembly GCF_043641665.1. Classification (NCBI taxonomy): domain Eukaryota; kingdom Metazoa; phylum Chordata; class Actinopteri; order Centrarchiformes; family Enoplosidae; genus Enoplosus; species Enoplosus armatus. Next base: position 12,997,283 of record NC_092182.1, on the reverse strand, counting down.
AAGGGCAACTTTTTGTATATCGTGATGTCTCTGATCATTATGACTGATGATTTAAGAATTCACACAAATCTGATCTGTAAATGGATGAATGAAATATGACAATTATGTTACTCTTAAATATAGTTTTGTCACTGGGCTTCCATCACAAATGCAGCTGTACTTCTACAGTCTAAACAGGGAACTGCTTGGATTCATGCTGCTCAGTGTATCTTGGGAATTCCTCCATCCCTCTTCCTCTGGACCTTACTGTCCAAATCTGTCTCCCTTTTTTTCCAGCTGTCCCTCCTCTTCTACATCTCCTGTTTCCGCTCCCCATTTCTCTGATCCCTAAATTTAGAAACTCTGTCCCAGATACTTGCGGTATTTAGTGCTGACTGTACTGAACCCTCACTATGCCTCAGTGTGATGTGACAACTGTGCTAATCACCAGTGCTAATGAAGATGAAACTTGTTAGTCAGGTAAGCATCTGTCGAGGCAGCTCAATCTCTTGATGTTGACACTTCATTTTTTATTTTACCAGAACAAATCTGTCTGTCGCATGTGGTGCGAGTGTTTGCCGCCTTACTGATTTGTCAATTGAATCAACACTGTGGATTCCTCCATCCTGCTAGATTATCTCATCAGCCCCCTCCTCCTTCACACCCCCATTTCCTCCCTTGGTTCTCCTTCTCTTTATCCCGCCGGTCTGCATCTCTCTCATCTCTTATCCACACTCAGGCCTTCCAGAACAAAGCGGAGAACAGCTGCAGTGTCTGTGAAGGAAGGAAAGTCACCTTGGGGGATGACAGAGGAACAAAAACGTGAGAGAGAGACAGAGACAGAGAGAGGCAGTGTGGAGGGGAGATTAGGGGGAAAAGGGAGAAGAGAAGGGAGAAGCTGGCATCGGGACATCAGATGACTAATAAAGGGACAGCACTGCATCACTGCAGAGCACCATTAGAAAAAAAACAGAAAAACAAACACTAAGTGCAGAATGATAAGAGCAGCAAGCTTTACTATTTACTATTTGTAAACTGGTACTGGTTGTACTGTTTTACTGTTTTTTGTTGGCCCAGTAGAGACTCACAATATTTCTCCTGCCCATCATACTGTGAAAATGTCCTCACATTTGGGTCTCGTCCAAAAAACCACAGAAGTCAGAATAGCCAACAAGTAAGTATAAACGTATTCCATCTATTTGGGGATTTATGGCAAAGCATTGAACCCATGGTGACAAATGTTTTGGCCATTTTCTGAGCTCAGTGATGGATGGGAATAAAGTACAATAGACTGGCAGCGCTCTGACATGACTTACTGTCCCTGCTGGTCCCAGTTTTAGCAGAGGCCTTCTGATTTGACCAATATTTAATAGATTTTAATGTCATCTGATGCTGAGATGTTCAATCAATATCCTTCTGGTGTGTTCAAGGAGCACTCTATGTATGGTGAAACGTAGTCTTCAGAAGTGGCAGGAATTGCATGGTGATTATTCAAACACCTGCAAAACCCAAATAACAGAAAAGTAATTCAATAAACATATATACCGTAAGTATGTTAAATATATGGAACACTGCATTTTCTACCGTGTAAATATTTTAATACACTGCATTTAAAACCTATGACGGTATTTGCTTTCCATATCTGTTAGTCTGCATTATATAGATGTAATGGTACAAAATGTGTTAAGTATATTTACTTTTTCTATTAAGTAAATGTTTTGATTTTGTTTGTGGGAACAAACAAATGGTAAGCAACAAAACAATAACTTCAATATACTATTAATGTACTAACATATAGTCAAATAGATATTCAACCTAATTCCACCGTCACACCGACAATAAAATGTCTTTAAGTAGGACTGGTGGAGATAGAGGCTTAGATTGATAATACATCAACTATGGCAAGGTGGAAACAGGAAATAACAAGTTAAAGTTAGTTGAGAATTTTAGTTTTAAACGTGCCTTATAGGATTTTATCATTAATAATCCATTGTTCTTTTCAGATGACAGGTCCACACTGAACAATATGTCATGGTAGTTTTGTGGTCACCAAGGGCGCCATCTTGTGTTCAAACGTCAGCTAGAACAACTCTAGCTGAACACGGCACTGTTGAAGAGCATTTGTGGCGTTGTCAGACATGTGTGGCAGCTAGCTTGCTAGGTAAATTACGGCTAGCTAGATTGAGCTAGATTGACGTTGGCTGTTGGGGGAAAACAATATTCATCGTCATTACAGAGAAACCTTACATATCTTTTGAGGTATTATATATTTATATATGAAGATAACATACATACCCATATGTATACGCGCCGAAATAGCTCAGTTGGGAGAGCGTTAGACTGAAGATCTAAAGGTCCCTGGTTCGATCCCGGGTTTCGGCAGTCTGTGGGTTTCTTTTTCTAAACATGGTAAGCATGCATTCACAAATACGTATACCACAATGGAAACACGAGTCCATCACATAACTAAATCCGTACGTTTTACCTAGTTATCGTGAAGTACATATTAGCAGCAAAATGTACTAACTAAAGTTAACGTTAAAGTTGACAATCAAAAAGCACGTACTTTTACAGTAGTTATTGTTTGACATTTTAATCTAACGTTAAGGAATTCAATCCCTTTACAGTGTGATGCAGTCCAGTGACATACAATACTAGCTACTCCTGCCCTAAACATTACTCATTATTAGATTTTTGTTGAGAAGTTAATGTAATTCTATAGTCAATTAATACAACACTACCTCATGCTTGTACTTTAAATTCTCTAATTTACCTTGTTACTTTCCTCCTCTGTCAAATACTTGGGTTTAGAGTTCACTGTTTCTTGTGCTCAGTGTTTAACAGTTGGCCTGACACGACCATTAGAAAGCATGGATGTAGGATACATGTCAACTGCATCAGCGCTCACCACCAAAAGGAAACCGGTTCTCATGGCTCTTCACCAGGGGGCGATGTTGTCCAATAAATCATTGAACTGGAGAGCGTCATCGAAGATGAAAAACAATCAGGAAGTTCAAAAGGCAAATTAGTAGTTGCTTCTTCTGAATCTGAAAATTTGACTGTGTTCATGATAATAGACTCTGAACAAGTGGATATACTTGACCATTGAATTTTGTATTATTATTCCAGGATATGTCCCCAATATACAAATGACTACTACTACTGAGGGTAGTAGGGCAGTAAACAAGCACAAATTTTTGAAGAAAATAGTTTAAGAGTTCATCCCTGAGTTTTGTTCCTGGAGCTTAAACATATATGGAACATCATGTGTTTTCATTCTTTGACATATGTTTTGTGCTGTTCTGCATGTAGAGGTGGACAATGGAAATGAGCTTAGACTACAAATGCTGTGGTATGTGGCATTCGTTCATGTTATATACGTAAGACATATATATATATAGAGAGAGACACTTGGGACATTACTGGGGTTTTAAAGGCTTTTTCTTAGAGCCACAGTTTATTCAGACCAATGCTTTGGGAGAATGGGGGGGGGGGGGGGGTTGTCACAGAGATATTTGGCAAGAAAATGAAGGATAGTGCCACAAGACAGTTGATCCCGGGTCTTTTGCTGCTGCACAATGTAACCTGATCCGGGAAATGTAGTGGAATAGTATATAAAGTGTATAAGAGAGCACATACTAAGTATAGTATAAGGGGAGTACCTGCTTTGGCCAATCAGACTGGTGCACTTGCACACACCAGGTAGAATAATGGTGCTAATTTACCTTTTACCTTGTGAACAATTATTTCTCCTGTGATCTTTCCAGAGCTGTACAATCCTGCCTCAAAAGACTAGAAACCTGCTGTGTCTTGGTGTTTGATGAGCCTTCAAATTAGACGACCTGTTTTACATTTCGTCTTCTACTCTGTTGTGACTTACCCGAACCAACGCAGCCTCTCGGCATTGTCGTCCCATCTTCTTGTTGTTTTAAAGGCACCCTCATCGCAACAGCGTCATGCAAATTCAAAGACTCATATGACTGCCATGTGACCTCAGTGACTCTTGTGTGATGTCATGGTGTGAATAACCCACAGAGGTTAAATGCTTGGAATTGATGAAACCTTTTGGATAAGTAGCGACATGTTTCTGAATCTTAGAATATAGAATAAGTCTAGACATTTGTTTACTGTTTGGACAGTTTCTGATCTTGGGTTTTTCAAAATGGATTTTGATGAATATAGTTGTGGTCCTCCCCCGGTGTGTGAAAGTGTGTGTGTGTGTGTGTGTGTGTGTGTGTGTGTGTGTGTGTGTGTGTGTGTGTGTGTATGTAACTGTATACAGGGCTCAAATGACGGCTAATGCATTTCTGAAGGCTACACAAAAACCAAGATCAAACTGCATTAGATAACTTGCCATCATATACCTCAATTCACACATATTTCGTAGTATGCATTCCCCCTCAGCACCCAGTATCTCTTTCTCTATTTACCCCTTAACTTGCTCTAGTAGTTGCCCCTCTCTCAGTATTTCCTTACACAAGTGTTGTTTGTTTGGTTTTATAAGTTGTCCTATAAATATTGAAAACTCATTAAAGAAACAAGGTAATTTGTCTATCTATTGTAGCACATCTTAAATCACAAACTAAACATTCGTTTCAGTGGAAATGCTCTTCCAGGACCTCCTCGTCACTCTCTCACTGCCCGCTCTCTATCCCCCACGTTGTAAACAGAGACATTTTATCAGTCTCTGTCTATTCATGTACTTTACTTCTCCTTCAGTATTTAACTTCTTCCCAGACATGTTTCTTAGCCCGTGACAGTCCACCAGTTAAGATACCACTCCTTAGTTTATTTATACACACCTTTCCCAGGGAAGATTGAACCCGGTGCACTCTGATCATGACATGTGACGTGTTCATTTTTTGTGTGTGTTTGTGAAGCAGACACGGAGAGGGTGTGTTTGAACTTGCAGAAACTGCTTACTTTTATTCTTTTATATTTAACACTATTTACAGGGTTTCGTCCTCAAAAGATGAAAGGTTAGGGAACCTTCATGAACAGGATTTTGTTTCTTTGTGTTTGTGTATGTTTTTCTTCCTAAAAAATGTCTAATTCATTACTCAACTCAATTATAATGGCTAAGTAGTATGCTGTAAAAAAGTAATGTCCTTTGTTTTATGCAGATTGAATGTTGACTAGCGTATCAAGTTCTGTGTTAATAATTTGCTGACATGCAGGAATTCAGCAGAAAAAGGATACAGAAAAAGTTGACGCTCTTGATTACCTGTATAAAATGTTTGTGCTATGAGTCAAAGTATAACTCCTAACATGTAACTGTAATGTTATCATGTAACAGACTGTGACCATGTTACAAGGCAGCGGTTGCAAAAGTCTGGCAGTAATCCCACACCATGATGTTTATTAACAACCCAGCAAAACAAGAAAATAAATGCATGTTTTGTGGTATCGTAACCCATAATTATTTTATTGTTGCATTAACAGTTGAGGATGAAGAGTTGTCTTATAAATGCTTTGTGAGTTGAATGACACAGTGGCGGTTGATGATTCAGATACAACTCACCTTGACACTTCAGGCAGAGGTTTTGAAGAGACTTAGTGCAGTTTTGTGTGTTAATATGTGTGTCAACTGTAAGTGAAGTTTTTTATAATTTATGTCTGGAGGAAATTATTTCAGACACAGCCTTGGCCTTTCTCACTGGAGACATTTTGACGTGTTATATCTGGTAAAGCACAGGTGCAACTAATTATTTTAACGATGGCTCAGCTCCATACAAGCAGAGAACAGGATGAAAGCTTTGTTTCACTGTACAGATACTCAAAATTGGCCCACTTCCTGTATTTACCTAGCCCCACTCCCCAGCGCACTTCCTCTTTTCAGACCTCAGAGTGCACGCCTGTAGCCTTTAGTGTGCCGGTCTAAAGAAGTCACATGGCCATTGAACTTGAACAAGGAAACAGGATGACTGGCGCCCGAGAGTAACTCCTGAACTGAAGTCAGAGAAAGAAGACAGAAAGTCAGAGACAGGCTCACAAAAAGAACCAGGGACAGATATTGTTGCTTTCAAATGTGCTGTCATCAAGTGCAGACTGTAGTCTCAGGCCTGCTGCCAAATACACAAAGACCGGTCTGATTCCCTGATGTCAGGAGAGAATAAGGCCTCTCTACCTGTTCCAGTCCTGCTTGTCCCAGGCAGCTTACAATCAGCTACTGTGTTAGAGACCACAAATGCAAAATCGCAATTGTGAACAAGAGAAAGTAACAAAATCTATGGAGATGTTTTCACTGAATTTAATTTTCTCTCACTCTTGAAAAATCATGTATGTTGTTGATCAGACAAGTTCAATATCAGAAGGACATTTTATTACCAATTTCCTCATGTCACTTTTATGTCTACTTCTAATGAGAACTCTAATCATCCAAAATGTATGTTTCATACATTTCATGCTTTAGTAGCCAGACACTAGTATAAAGTGTGAGTAGTTATGACCTTTGCATGGTATACATAATGGTAGCAACAGGTAAATAATTTGACCCTCAAATTGAAATCCTTACTTCAGAAATGTAGTCAGTGACACTTTTTCTTGATTTGCCTTGAGCACTTTTCCTGTGTCATATCTTAGTGTGTAGTAGGTTCAGATTGTGACCCAAATCTTGTCTGATAAGACTCAATTTGGTTTATTTTACAAACCAAAAGCACTTTGGGCATCACTGTCAGGTCCTTCAAGGCTGTGAATTTCCACAGTGGGTACATTTGGTCCCTTGTTAAAAGACTTGCTTTTTTCTCACATATGTGGTAGATAAGAGGGGACGGTGTGGGAGATCTTGGTGTTCTTCCAGCCATTCTTGTCTGTTATATTCCACTCATCCCAGACAGCCACAAAAATTAAAAATACATCTGTTGTCTATATGCAAAACTCTGTATATCAGAGAAAAACAATCTCAATCAAGTTTCCCTTTTCATTTTGCTTTCCCTTTCATTTCCCTTGAAGAGAGTGCAGATCTTTCCATTAGTTCAGCGTTAGACCTGTGTCTTTGGAAACATGCCCAAAATGTCCTGGCATAATTGATGTGGAAAACAGCAGGAAGTTCAGTGCATTCAGGATTGCAATTACAGATAAGCTCAAGTGTTTCCTGTCAGCATCAAACAATGAAGAGAGAGGTGTAGTTAAGTTCTGATTGCAGTACAGCTGCAGCTCCTATTCTTCTGTTGCCACCTCAACATGAAAATGAAAGTATAAATATCACAATTTTTCCTTAAGAAAAAGAATGTGTTATTTGGTTTTTGTATTAGCTGAACCCCAGGTTAATATTCTTAATCAAAAGATTGACAGAAGACCACTTAAACCAAAGGAATGTGGAGCTTTTGCCTTTTGTAATGTTTGTAGATAGTGTGTCGAAAAATTTTTGCATTTTTCTGGTCTAGACAAGGAGTCCGTTTAAGGATTATAAATATCCTTTCAGGAATATAATGTACAAACCACAACCTGCAGAACGCATAGCAGTGTGCTGAAACACCTCTGGAAAGCTGGGAAGATGCCCGGACATTTGGTCCGAACTGTCTCTTGATTGCTAGCCAGCAAATCTAGCAACTGATTTACTGTCAGCTTCTGTCACGCTCTTGGCAATATCAGGCTGTCTCCTCTCTTTCTAGTTGTTGATGGACAGCAGTGTAACGCAATCCACTGAGACAAATACCACAGAGACATTACAGAGAAGGACTTGCAGTACCATCTATATGAGGGTAAGAATTCCCATTGACCAGTGTGTTGGAGAGTCTTTATTTATAGCATGGGAGTGAACCATAAAAGAGTGCTGGCATGAGGGGCTGCTGCGATGTGTCGGGGGTTACTGTTGCTGTGACCCCCCCGGATCACCATGTTCGTCCTGTAGCTGTTTCCTGTTGCTCCGATCAGGAGGACACACAACAAGGGTGTCGGCAGTGTGCACGTCTTTGTCCTACTCAGCACTGACTCCAGCAAAAAGAAAAATATTTTCAAAGCCCTCACAGTGCTTCATACCATTTGACAGAACATAGGTAAGCGGTTGATGATTCCTGTAAGTCCTCTGATGATAGGGAACCTGGTCCAACCAAAGCCCAATGATACTCTAGCTCTGATGTTTCAGGGATTCGCAGACACAGGGGTGTCATCTGTTAAACACCTGTGGCCAGCAGGGAGTCACTGGCAGCGTTTGGCACTGCCTTTGCCAGGTGACATTAAGTGTGGCAGGACTGTTAGCTCAGCAGATTGGAGGTTTTATAAACACCAGGTGAAGAAACCACATCTTTTGCAAGCCTACCAATCATCCTCCACCCCGTGTGTGTTTATGTAGACCTAATGTCATGCATTGACCGGCCCTGCCCACTGTTTACACAGATCAGACAGTTGATCCGGGGGGAAAGAAGGAGAGAGTTGGCTGAGAGTTCAGTTATGTTTGGTTAAGTTTGCCAAAAAGGACGTGACTACACTGCTGCAGTAGACCGTAACACGCTGTCTAATGAAACACAGCAACAGGCAATAGACTCTACAAGTTTGCTATAGTTAATGAGTGAATTTAGAGTCTCAGTCTGACCGCAGACATTCTTAGATTTTATGCTTCAATTTCCAAGTTGGCAAAACATCAACTCCAGCCAGTAAAATTCCTGCTCCAGTTGCTTGTACATCTTGATCCATCCTCCTTTGAAATTAGTATCCTCTGCTAAGATCACTAATTGTCAACAGCGATGCCCCAAATTATCAGGTTAACTGTCAAACCCTCGAGGTCCTCTCGTCTGTCGCACGTGTTGGCTGAGGTCGGAGTGAGATGAGATCATTTTACTCTATTCTTACCGTTTCTCTTGGGAGCCTCAAAAAATTCTATTGGGTCGGTATTATTATCTCTCTGAACTCATTCTATCTTTCTCTCACTGACACACACACACACACACACACATCAGTAGTACACAGGCTTATTGATCGCGTGAGGTGCTCTACAGTGTTACATGGCCTGGACTAGATGCACTGAGCCATCACACGTCAGAGGTTGCCTGGTGTTAGGTTACCACATCCCTGCGTCTCAGGACACAAGGAAGTGCTTGGGATGAATAAGTGAAGCGCTCAGGCCCTGAGGAGCCCTGACACACAGACACACACTATCATGTGTCACCTGCAGCACGACAGCACTAAGTCCAAAAGGCACATTTGGAGCTACTCACATCACATGGAGTCAACATACTATATGTTCAAATTTATAGTTTTAAGTAAATTAGCTCCAAGATGTGTTTAATTGATTTGTAAAATCTGTAACTGTTGGAGAAAAATATTTATCGGAATGAATCCAGACATGCAAATTGAGCATTTCACAGATGTCTGTATCTCTCACCTCCCTCTCATAATGAGTTTGGTAATGTTCAGCTCCTTATTATAAAATACACCAACATTATAGAGATCCCAGACTGCATTGGAAGCATGCACAGTAATCAGACCTGTATATACATTTAATCATTTTCAATTGTCTGATTTAAATTGTGTGTAAACAAATGTGTAATTTCCTCAAATTACTGCATGAGCACGTGTAGTCTGAATATCGTCATATAGCATGCCAGAGTGACACAATTTCACCTGCAGACCACAAACCGAGTTAAGAAAATAAAAATGGAACAGTCTAGCTTGTGTATAAACAGCCCTACTCCATACGGACATACACTGAACTTTCTAAACTTGAACTTTACATTCCCTTCCATTTGATATGTTTAAGATTTAGATTATTATATCTCAGTCAGAAGAACAATTATAACTGTGAAGAATATGTTAGTTTTATGTAATGGTCAGAAACAAAACCTTCCTGTGGGAAGGTCCCTGAACCCACCCACCTTTGTTAAAGAGCTCACAGTGAAGAGGAGGAGGGGGGTTACATGTGACAGGGGTCTCAGGATGAATTCAAACCCATTATATCACAGGTGTATAATGTGATGTGTGACTCTTAAAAAGCTCTTGTCTCTACATGCCAGTAGTACAATAGTTTTTCTTTCATAGCTATGTTTCACGTTCTAGCGTTCATAATCATTATCTTCAAGCATGTCAGCATTAGACAGCCTTACATATCTTACACGTAATTATCCCATTCAAATAATCTCTCATCCTGTAGGAAAGAATAACTATTACTCATCCTCTGCACGAGCTCTGCCTTCATTCTTCTTTCTCGAGCCTGTAACTCTTTAAAAGAGTCAACAGTCTCGTGCAGCTCTGCCGTGCAGACAGATAAGTTTCCCTGAATCTTACGTGAGCAGAAGGTCTCATGTCAGCGGTGTCGCTGACCCTTTGCTTGTGCTTACGTTTGCTCCACGTTTGCTCCTTAATGGTAATGCTCGCAGGGGTTTCAGGTCAGCTAAGCTCTGCTGACACACCAGCTCGCCACAGATGATGAATGGCTGATAAAGAGCTGTTCATGCAAGCGCGCAAAAAACACACACGCAGAGGCATCAACACTGTATTCATGCTCATAGCATCCTTTTTTTTGTTGCATTTAACAAGATCACGTGAATAAATGCAACTCACATGAAGTGTTTTTCATGTCTTCTAAAGCAAGGAGAAGTGGGTGTTGACTTTGGCTGGTGACAGGATATCTGACATCTCACTTTTCACCTCCGTGTTACGCAAGAGACTTGGGGGAGTTCTCTGTGGGTCTGAGCGGGCTCTCTGGGAGGAAGGTGTGGCATGGAGAGAATGAAGGAGGAAGGGATACATACGTAAGGACTGGAAAGAGGAGATGGAGCTGTGCATGTGTAAATACCCCAACTTTTGCTGACCTCTCTGTCTTAAGGCTGGGCTAGTTTGTACCACATTGAAATGCAATGATGTTGATAGCTGCTCCAGGCGATGGGGCGAGATGCGATAATCGTTCAAATATGGGGATAGCAGCACACATTTTCAGTTGGTTGTCGTTTTTGGATTAGTTATACACGTTGTCGGATGCTCCTCCTCTTCCAGCGCTGGAAAGGTGTGTGTGTGTGGGGGGGGGTTTAGACAATCCGAAAAGTATACTGGCGCGTTAATACTGTGAAAAAAAACTTCAAATCGTTGTCTCAATGATCTGCAGTGTAATATCCTTGCGGACATTATATAATATCATAGTGGATATTTTTCAACAATCATGTCTTGAATCACAGTATGATTCACAGTGTTTCCACCACAGTGTGTGTGTGTGTGTGTGTGTGTGTGTGTGTGTGTGTGTGTGTGTGTCAGTTCACTGACATAGGATATGAGGTATCTTAGCAAGGGTGGTAAATATTCCAAGAGATGTATAGGAGAGAAGTGACTGCAAACTCTTAAGAGTTCTGTCTCAGCTCCCCCTTCCTCTCTGGCTATATTTAAGCTGTTCTAGTTAAGAGCAAATGTGTCCTCTTATCCTCTGGCGCAGGCTGTAATTTACCTCTGTTTCTCTCCTACTAAAAGGCTGGGCTGTTTTTAGCTTTGTCTCTGAAGGTTACTTCCACCATCCCTTCCACCATATTGCAAGACCTTCAAGCATTTCTGGGTTGATCTTTTTCATTTATTCCATTTCTAACTTTCTCAGATACTCACACCTTTTGCCCTGGGAGGCCTGCCCTCGTTCCCAGCTCTTTTTTTTGGCAGAATGTCTTTCTGAAGCCTGTGCGCCCCATCCTGGAGAATAGGTGGGAAAGACGGATTAGGTTAGAAAATCTCCTGACTTCTCATCTGCCTCATTTCATTATCTCATACCATTGCAGCTCCTGATGGCATAATTAACTCTTCGCTTGACGTGTTTGCTTGAGCCCTGCCACCTTCGTGTTCCTGACAGCTCAAGGCAAACGGACACGGCATTCATTTGGGGGTTTGTGTTGACTTTTGTTTTTCACAGTGTAATCCACCGTCTTTTCTGGCAGTGCCCTCCGTGTGCTACCACAGGGCTCTCAGCCAGTGTGTGTTCTCAGAGCAGAGGGGCCAAATGCCCTTTGCTGCCTGCCAGTCAAACAGCTTTACATCCACGGCCCCTTCTATTTCATCCTGTCTCCTCATTGTTCTTTCTGTCCGATCCCTTTCTTGATCTCTGGGATTTACCGCTGGTAGTTGTGATGGTGGGCTCTGGGGTCAGCGTTATGCAACCCCCGGGATTATTCTATGGGACAAATTGAGTCAGACAGGCTGAAACTACAGTACATAGGCCAGAGGTTCACATTCCTATAGAGCTGAACTTCATTTTTCATATTAGAAGCGGATAAGTTGAGGTTGAAGAGAGTGTCTGATGTGAGGATGCTTCATTTGTTCCCTGTAAATGATTTACCCAATAGTTTTAAACTGGTTATGCAACTGCAACCTTTGTAGACTTTCCTCCTCGTCCCTTTGGTATGGTTTGTTTTGACTGTGTCCCTTAGCTTGTGCATACAAGGACAGATGAGTGGCATCTGTGGCAGTGGCCTACTCTGGCCCAGGTCCCAGGCCCCTCGGGATTCCCATAACACCCCCCTCAAAGGCTCACTCGGTCTAGTTTTCCTTTGGCAACAGAAAGTGACTGAAAGAAAGAGAGCCACAAACTGATAGGAGGATTCAGGGGGGAGAGGCTGAGCTTTCTCACACGCACACCCACGCTGGTTGGAGTTTGTTACCCTTGATAGATCTCATACATGTCAAACTTGCTTAATTACATTTTTTTGTCAACCTGCTGCCAATGTTCCTCTTATGTGTTGGCCAACACCTCTAACTCCATTCTCTGATATGTTCACAAGCTGGGCTGGGTGCCAAGTAATTACGCTGACATTTTCCAATCCAATTTTGAGTTGAGTTTTATATTACTCTGCACCCACTGAACCACTTACTCCACTTTATGTTGCAGAATTCACAAAGTACACTTACTGCAAAAACATCCATCCACCTTAACAAGTACATCATGAGTCCTAAATGTTCTTAAAATAAGTGAAAGAAATCAGCCAGTAGGGTAAAACTGCTCAAATTGTGTTAAATAATTTCCCAGAATCAACTGTCATTTTCTGTAGATTATTGTTATTTATTTGTTATTTGTAGTTATGGTTGAGCTGTACTCATTTATACTGAGTGTGTGAGTGAGTGAGTGTGAGTACTGTGTGTCTTGGTGTGTATGTCCCTGCTGAGGTTACTGCAGATGAGGGGTCTTGAACAGTCCCAGTAGCAGGGAAAATGCTGTCATGTCCTACACATCACCGGTGACGCAGGGCGATGATCTATGGGGTAGTAACACACACACACACACACACACACACACACACACACACACACACACACTTTCCATCTCCCTCACCTCCATTTACAACATCATCATTCTCACGCTGTCCCGACAGACTGCAGCAAAAACCTGCCCCAGTCATTTACCCACTTAATGACCTCAACTGCAGCCATTACCACAGAAGCCCATTTCCACGCAGTCGTCACAATCACAGAATGTCATTAGCACATTTGCAATCACCTCCTCCACGTTCACACCAGAAACGCTGCAGTATCTGACTGTTTGTCTGGGAACCATTTGTCCTTAACAACCAATCTATCTAGAGAATGCTCGCACATCATCCAGTTGCACCCATTCACTGTACTTCACTGTACGGCATGAGAGCGTTGTCTTTTTTATATTGGCCTTGAGAGACTCCTTACTTCTGCAAATGCCTAAACAGCTACAATTGTTTTCCTGGAAGTGATTTCTCCTGTGAGGCATTTGGGCAAATGTAGGCCTATATATATATATATATATATATATATATATATATATATATATATATATATATATATATATTCAGTATATTCAGCTGAGGCAACAATAGTATGCTAATGCTAATACATGTATATAATGCTAATACAGCCGTTTGGTTCTGATTCATAATATTTATAAATTAATTAGTAAATTAACAAAACATTCTGTACCATAACTTGAACACATCAACGTCCTCAGCATGTGTTGTGACCTCTCTGTCTTAGCTGCCTCTGTGTTTTTATGTCTGTCTGGTATTTTTCCACTGAATTTGTTGAGGGAGATGAAGTGGCAGGTCCTTCATCACAATGGGTTTTTTTTTGTGTGTGTGGTTTGTGTTAAGTAGCATTCACCCTTCATCCTGCCTCCTTCCTCCTGCCTCCTCATCTTCCTTTACGCCATCTATCTGAGCCCCGGCACTGCAGAGCTGGCTGTGCTTGGAAAATTCCACACTGCAGCAAAGAGAGGGGTGGCAGCAGAGAGAGAGAGAGAGAGAGAGAGAGGGAGAGAGAGGGAGGGAGAGGGAGAGAGAGGGAGGGAGAGAGAGGGAGAGAGAGGGAGAGGTGCAGGTGGGATGCAGGAGGGAAGGGAGGAGAATATGCTCGAGAGAAGTAATCGATGATGTGTGTTTTTCACTGTGTTGTGGGAGGAGGAACACATTTACACTTTGAATGATGCAAACACTGTAAGTGAGATATGTGAGATGAGAGAGACAGAGGAAGATTTTACTTCCACAGCAAACTAACAAAATACGAGGACACAATGAGGACAGACTTATAGCTTCGAGGAAAGTAATAATGATGTGCTGGTTAATATTATAAGCTATGTAAATATGTTATGGAGGAGGGAGAGATGTGTTTATGCAGAGAGTTGGAGAGGAGTGATAGAGGGATGGAGAGGCGCAGCTCTTTGGTCGTAGTAACTTCTGCAGAAACGTGCATCCAACGTCACGTGCGCTGAGAATAAGCAGAAAAGCACTGCAGTACCCCGAAACTGCTGCTTAGAGCAGGCACCCACTGACACTTAACTGAGAGCCACAGCTTTATACTGTATTTAAATACAAATGATGCTGACACTACTATTCCTTTTACTTTCTCATGTCTATTCAAATACAAAACTGCTAATGGTTTATTCTAGTTAGCAGTGTAAATATATGGAAATGACTAAAATGAATGATATTGCAGCCAAGTTACTATATCATAACCTACATCTACCTGGTACAGTTTGATTGTCAATTCACTGAATCCATTGTTGGATTTACATTAATATAGAAACTTAAACCTGCAATAACAGATTTTTTTTTCGCCTCTTGGGAGCAGGACCATCACCTCTTAAGTTTATATGGGGAACTTGTTAGCAAACAGTTGCTTATTTACACATCCAGCAGTTACTGAGCAATATTATCATCATCATCATCATCATCATCATCATCATTTGGTGTCGTGTTTCTGGCCACCTGATGAATGTAAGTCCAATATTCACTCTTTTTTAGCTCTGTTTTTGGTCTCTACCAACTCCTGAGGAACACATCTGGCTCTTCAGCTGTGTCTGTTAGTTGTTTGGTGCTGAGCAGGGAGTGTACAGTGGGTTTCGAAAGCTTTTTTAGCTGAAAACAGCTGCCTGCTGCGGCCGAAAACGATGAGAGCAGTGCAAGTGAACCAAAACAGACTGCTAAACAATGAGCTGCAACTCACTATAAAGCTCCATAAAATGAGTGGAGCTGCAGACTCGGGTGATGATTTTTTGCAGGTTCATCTATATGAGCGATTTCAGCGTCCTCGGGTTGAAAGCTATGGCCGCCAAAGGGTGGGGAAATGTTTGTGGGCCGACCAACTGACAGAGCAAGCTATAGAGCTGCTGGTTGCTGCTAAAAATATAGATAATAGCCGCCTTAAGTATCCTGTATTCAAAGTAAACATAACTCACCAACTCAAACAGACTAGATACCAATGTCACATTGAAACACACTCAAGGCTAAGTGCCAAAAAAAACGAACGTCACCATGCTACAAATCAATCAGCCTGCCTCGGGGATCTGTTCCATACAGATTGATTCAAAACAACGAGCCTAATGTGTCATTGATCGACAGCACGCAGTTTACAGATAAACTGACAAGTGGTTGGAAAGTTAGGGAAGATTGTGACACGTGAATAGGAGACGTGTGCTAGAAGCGTTCATTATGGTGCTCATTATATTCAGTCCACATTTTGGGACACTTCTATTTATAATGAGGCTATGTCCTAAGTGCCACTCATTCCAGTTTACAGCAGCGCTGTTTAAGGCCTGATTTAATTAGCAAAGAGTGACTCGTGCTGCAGGGAAGTTCAGGTCTGTTTTTTGAGTCAGCACTTTCAGGTTTGTTCGGGGAAATTAATAAACTTTTTGTGATGCTACTGCAGGGAAAGAGCTGCATCTATGACTCAGGTACACGCTGGAAATATAAAGTAGGATATCTGCGGGTTTATGATCTCAAGCTGCAATGCTTTATGTTTTTGGGTTTGTTATCTGTTGTTCTGTAAATTTCAGTTCATTTTTAGTATGAGCCACCCTCAGATTCACTTTCAGGTACAACAAAACAAATCCTTGATATATAAGAACTGAAACTCAAACACTGACATTCGAGTAACTAAAACTCAAGTTATGCCACAGTAATTTTAGATATTTATCTAAATGACTACCTGAATGTTTTGTACATTTCTCTTTAATGGCAAAAATAGGAGATAAAAGATTGTATAAGCTAGCTGTTGGAATCCAACCGTATTATTTCTGTGTATGCATTTGTGTGTTTGCATCATGGAAATGCTGCTCAGCCTCTAGTTAACAGCTGTGAATTATTCAAACTTCAGCAGTGCTCCGAAACTTAAACAGCCAAGCTCTTGTTACAGGTAACCTTTACAAACCAATCTTAGTTTCTGAGACAGTCTGTCCACATTTTTCAGAGATGCTCAGTCTGTTGAGAAATGTCTGATTAATGTCTGGAGTCTAGACTGAGCAACACTTCCAATCCCCTCCTATTATAAGCATAGAGAAGCAAAGCAGTGTGTAGTGTGGGCTAATGTAGGCACTCACGTACTTCAACTCGTTTACATTTAACCTGATCACTCATGAACCCTGAGACCCTGATGAACAAACATCCAGCTCTGGATCACATCCACACACTGTATCTCAATAGCAATTCTGAGTAATGTAATACCAGCAACTCTACTTCCGTTTTTGGATCAGAAATGGCAGTTTGTGAACTGCATAACATCTCTCGACTCTCGAGCATCCATTTTCTCAGGACAGACAGTGAATGCAGCAGCAGAGTCAATAGCAGCCCAGTCTAAAGCGCTTCTGAGTGTGAGATATTGATGGTTTGTCACCATGATAGCACTAATCAGCGGTATTGATGTACTGGCTGGCCAGGGTGCTAATTAAAAACAAGTGAAACTGGTGTGTGGCGGCCAGTTTGATTTTGTCTAAGTTGGTACCATAGTGACAGCTGTGGTCCACATTACGGGATCCACATGCCATAGCAGCCCGAGTAAAGTTCAAGCTAACACAATGTCCCATGCAGTAACACAGAGAGGTCTTACATGGTTGCAGAGAGACGTTGTATGGCCTAGTCAGTATCTCAAAAGTCTCATTTACATTTATCTTTATTTGTTCAGACAAGGCACCTAACAAACACTAATATCATTACTGTAGTCATCTATTATCTGTTAGCTCACCTCAAAACTTTACTGACCTATCTGACTGTATATTAGTCATTATTACTTAAACCAAAGCAAAGCTCAGCTACAGTCAAGCACCATTTTTATCTGGTGCTGCAGGTTAATCTGCTCACTCCAAGTAGGCAACAAATAAGATCCACATTTCACCCTTATTTGAGTTATTAACCAAAGATTAGCAGAATGAAAGCACAGACACCTAAAGCATTTTTTCATCGGGAATCTAACTGTCTCAGGCTAACTTTACGCTGGTAATCACAGTACAATGTTAATAACCTTTCCACTCAGCATGCACAGGGCCGTAGCTGCCTGTCTACACGGAGGTAATTTACATTCTAGACTCATGGCCTTATGTAATTCCTGGAGACAACCCTGAGCATGCACAGCGCAACTTTTAAGTTAGTTTACTATGAATTGAACGCATTCCTGTTTAAACTGTACTGTGTTACTGCAGACCATTTTCCAAAGTATTTATAATTGATTTTTCAGTATTTTCAAGGCAGTTGGTTTCAGTCCGGGAAGGTATGAAAATATTCACTTTGATCTTTGAACTTGCATGAAATAGGCGGCCTATCACAGTTAGCATTTAGTTTCTTGCGTTTCTTGTGTCTTGAGTTATTGAGATTAGAAAAGTTAAATAATCGCAACATCCCCATTTTGAATCCGGCTGATGATCTTTGTCGCATGTCTATCCCATTTCTCTTACCTGCAATTCCCCAACTCTCCACTGAATACTATCTCACAAACAAGACAAAATGGTGGGAAGCTCTGACATCTGAGACATGACAGCCAAATGCAGAACAGCAACGTTTGTTATGCAAGAAGCTGTTTAACTTATATTTTCCTTTTCACAGCTTTCATGTTTGCTTGTGGTTTGGGTTCTAATTTTAATTTTCCAACAAAATATAAAATACCGTGTTTATCACAAAATAGGAACTACATTCTTAAACTAGAGTCTCCTTAATACGATGGACAGTGTGTGTGTGCAGGGCCACATCTCATGAACAGCCTGTACTCTGTGTCAGTATAATGTCATGGGGTTTCAATGTAGTCAGATTGGACTCACTGGGCTGTTACATAATACAGCAGGAGCACACAGGACCTATATTCCCTCCTTCCTCTCTCTCAAACACACACATCTGCGCATGCACATACACACCCAGGCCACAAATACACACACATGCTCACACACCACACTGATATGTGAGGGAACTCCAAAAGCCCTTACATCTGCAGACTGAAAACAAAAACACGCTCTCCATGTTCAGCCAAGTGGGGAGGAGTCTTGGTTCTGATTTGCAACAGATGATGTTTATCCCACTTTTCCTGGAAAAAGAAAGCTAGTGTACAGCAAAGTGCAGTTGACAGTGAGACCACTGCACACAACAGTGAGGACATTCATGTTCATGACCTTTGCACCTAAAAAAGGCTTTTACTTGCACTTTTCACCAGCCACCAGGAAAAAAAACCAAACAAACAAAACAAACAGAGGCAGCATTTTATCTGTACACATTAATCTGAATCACAGGGACAAGCAGGTGTACTCTTTATCCCAGATACAAGACAAAACCCCTGACTCAACTATTCTGGGACTTTCCACTCCATTTAATCCTATACAGTGTCTTGAGGATTGCAAACACTTTCAAAGAATATTAATCTCCAGGAGTTGAGCTACACTGTAGAAATTGGGCAATAGGTCAGTGAAAATTTCTGTGACTTATAAGACGCTGTTTAAAGCTCAGTTTTGCTCCTTGAACCTTTTAACCATGAGTACTTCAATGTGACCCGATGAACTTCGGTTCCATGGAAGTCCTTGAATGGTGATTGTCTCCCTGCTGTGTTTGTTTTGGGCTGAATCTTCGGTGTGCATGAGTCTGAGCTCAGACAGAATATATGTTTTGTGTGTGTGTGCGTGTGTGTGTGCGCGTGCGCGTGCATGAAAATCAAAATATTATGGTTCTAGATTTTGGCAGTCTTTGGGGCCACGTGATGTCCTGTGTAACACGTGGAGAGCAGGAGGAGGGGACTTTTGGCTGACTCTCTGCATGTTTGGGTCATATGGAACTTGTTAATGTACAGTGAGCTGCAGGGGGAAGCTGCACGATCTGCACACACTCTCATAGTTAACAGCTCAGATCATTTTGAGTAATTTATTCTATTGCAAACCTCACTCAGTTTCACAGTAAACCCCTGCATTCATGAAATTTGATTTATGAGTTTTAGTTCCAGGCTGACAGCAATATTTACACCTTTCCGTCGCTGTCTATTAACTCCAGGTTTTGAGAAAGCTGCAGGGAAGATACCAGAGATAAAGCAGCTCATGTTTCTCCCTGATAAAAAAATAAATGACGTAGGCCATGAGGTTAGAAAGTTTGTTTTCTTTTTCTCAGCAGACTCCACCCACTGAGGTTTTCAGTATCTCTGTCAGTATTGGACAGGATCCAAATTGAAACCCACCACTAAGTTGCATCTCATGAAAAACACATTTGTACCCTTTACTTTGTTAATAAGCTGGATGAGTGCTTATTTTACCACCATAAAACCAAAATTAGCTCTTAATGTTTTGTTGATTTGTTCTGTACATGGTCTGTTGACTGGGTTAAGAAACACAGCGACCGCTTGGCTTTAAACGTGTGAACCACAGTGCTGGTACTGAATGTTCATTCGCATGTGGTTGATTCGCAAGTCAATATGGGGAAAAGATGTTCATGCGTACAAAAGATGGGAATTTTGAGTTTGCATCTTGCTTTGATTTATCCCTGTATCTGTGTGCGTGCATGTGTGTCTGTTACTCCGAGGAAACTATATGAGTGCTGCAGCCTGGTCCTAAATAGTGGAGGTGTTGACAGCTAGTTGGACTGTGAGAAGTCACAGAGCAAGGATTACTGTGACGAAAGGGAACTTTGATTTAAGTACAATCTGTGTATAGAAACACAGACATGGACAGACTTTCTATCTTCTACTATGAAATATCCATTAAACCTTCACTTAATTTAGTATTGGTTGTTTGAATCTTATTTTTATAAAAAAAAAAAAAAAAACGTAAGAGAATGTGCATTCAGATAAAGAAAACTGCACATTTTCCATTAGAAAGTCAAATGCCATATCCTTCTTGTTTCAAAATGTTGGCAGTTATTTGCAGTGTACTGTACATGGAAAACAACCTTTTCAGTTTAAAAACATGATTTCAGAAAGATTTTAAGGCTAGATGGAGGGACATTGTTAGCAATGAGCTGCAGATTTACAGGATGGCGAAGGATTTACATAGCAGCGGATAGGATGTGTGAAAGGCTGCACTAGCCATAGATATGCTCAGTAGTTCCCTGCCAGCGCCGATTCATTCTGGTCCACTTGTCCTGGAGTGACACCTGCTATCGTTTGAATTTGAAGGGATGTGGAGCAGGAGGGGGTGGGACCGCGGGTGTCCGTCTGAGTCCGAGCACGTGAAACAGACTTGGTGCGGCGGCTTGGAAAGTACCCAAAGGCCACGTGCAGACAGAACCTGGCCACCCAAATCCTGGACAAGGGACGGGGAGTCTGACCCAATTTTGCCTCCAGGTCTGGGGGAAATCAGAGCTCTGGGAGCCACTATGAATGCACAACATCCCAACCTTTATTGGGGGGTCAGGAGTCAAGGGTAAGGTTGTCTAATTTGGCAGGGTGTAAGTGTGTAGAAATGTGTCAGCAGAGCTATAATAGTCCACCAGACAGGAGCCTTGGATGCTACATATAACCTGAGGCAATAGATGATATGTGTCTGTGTTTACATGAAGAATGAAATAAATGACAGAGAAGTAGTAGGTAGTAGTAGGTGGCACACTTCCATCCAACATCACACAGTTTGTGTAATATGCTAGCATTGCACTTCTTTTGGAGATGTAAACCCGACTTCCCTAAACCATTCTGCATCTTGTCCTAACTTATCACAACCCAATACAACCTTGAATATCTCTTCCCACACTTCTCACATACATGCTGTCCTCTTGAGACTGTTCCCATGGTGATATGCTAGTGCAGAACTAGCATTGATCCGCAGGGTGTAGAAACTGGGCCATAACACTGAGGCAACACGTGAGCGATGTGAGTGGTGGCCCGCACAATAGACAGCAACATAAACCCTGTTACTCCCAGCCATTTGTTTCCTCACACTCAGTCATTTCTCCTTGATAATTCTCTGTGCCTCATGTTACAGACGCATATGTTTACAAACAGATATCCTGAGGGCCCCCACCTCAAACGAGACCCACCCGCTGCGGACGTAAGAGAAGCAGTCAGCTCCCTCCGTCAAAGTGGGTCAGGGTCTAGTAGTTCACTGACAGGCTGAACGTGTATGGCCGATAGCATGGCATTATCTCCAGCAAACCTATGGAGGCTGCAGCGATTTTTAAAGATTGCAATCATCTGGTGACGAGGTGTCTCGTGACTGCATGCGTTCTGCATCTCGTCACTTTCACCCGTATGCACATGATATGCAGCAGATTTGACGTCTGGTTTTTGCTGTGTAAGTGTTTTCAGGTAAATGTGAGTTAGCCAAGAGTACGTAAATGGATTTCCGATTCTCCCACTGCCTGTAACCCAGAGGTTTATGAGGATCAGCCAGGCCAATAGCTTTTCCCCTCCGGCTATAGACCATTGTAGCACATGCCTGTCCACAAGCCAGCGCACATCTATATGTTACAATTTAATGGGCTCCAGGAATGCTCTTGAGGAATGTGCCGATTGAAGAAGTTCAACTTGTGGGGTTGTTTAGGTGTACTCCAAAGCCGTGGTTTGAGAAAGTTATCACCCAAGGAAGTTGACACATCTAGGCCTACAACAACTAATTCAAGTTTACACGACTAAATGTGCAGTTTTAATGTAACTGGCATTTTGATTCTGTGCATATTCCAATTTCTTATATTTTGTTTTTGTTTATTTATCCATGTTGTCAGAATTAAACTTACCTTGAAGACCATTGGCATCAAAATTATATTGTTTATATAAACCTACTCCCCCCAATATTATCAGTCTGTGTAAAGGGCATGTCTATTTTTTCACTCTTTAACCCTCCCCTGTGTAATGGGCTAGTCTCTGACTGTTGGCTGTAAGAGGGTTTACTGCCAAGCCTCGTGTTTCGATATTTGCAAGAAAATGTGTGACATAGAGGAAGTCTTATCCCCACAATGGATTATTTACTTACTGTTTATTGCCTTGACTCACGTTTTATGGTTGTATTTACTGTTCCACCAAACATCTTGATGGCTATCCAGGACCTCACAATCATCATGTTTGTCACTGACTGATGCAAAATGAATTGTTGAATTGCAAATTATAGAATTATATGCAATTTTCTTGACACAAGTGCAGCAATCTATCTTTTTCTGTCTTTTATTTGAAGAAATATCAGGAAATGAGTGAAATTGCAACTGTAATTATCTCTCAGTTGTTCTCTATTCAATTTCACCTGTAAAAACCTGTGGTGTGTTTTTATGATGTTGGCAGATATACACCTGATGACAAATAGGTGCTTTGATTGTATTTTTATTATCAAGCAGTCAGTGTCTTGTGATCGGATGAGCCTTTTTTTTTTTACCTGGTAGTCAAAAGGGAAAGTCAAAAGGAGTGATATGAGGAGGGTGGGTGGTGGTGGGGAATGCAGGAGTAAACACGGCTGTCCTTGACTTGGCATTTGGTGTCACAGTGGCAGCAACACTCATCACTATCAACACACTTTTATGTACTAGAGTGGCCCGTAGCTTAAATGACGGCGCATATGGGCCCATCCCCTCTCTGTGGCAAGCTCTCAAACTCGCCCCTGTTTTTTTTGCTTCCTCACGTGTCTGGGAATGAGGGGGAGGGCTTATGGATACATTGAAAAATAGGATGTCAAGTTTGTGGAGTTACACTGTTGTGATTTTCCCCCACACAGGAATTTCAAGCCACTCCTTGGCTCACAGCACAATGTTTATTCCCCAGTTTCAGCTGTACTATAACTGTACTGTGTCCTCTTGAGATGGAGAGAGCTTTTCACATCCTTCACTCATTACCTCAATGGAAAAGTAGTCCATTAAAAGTCCATGATTAGACTATAGACATCCAGTCCTTACCTACAATGCACGGCAGTGCATGGCATGGTAAATAGTAGCCCCATTTGAGACCAACAAGTTCCATCCTTTAAGTCTTTTCTCTTGTACAACCAAAAAACACTGATTGAAAACATTAAATCTCACCTTTGTGTCGCTTGTCAACATTTGTTTTCAAGTGTGTCTCATTGTTGCCCCTTGGTGGGGGGGGGAGGGGGGGGGGGGGCGGGGACAGCTGCAACGACTGAAATTGTCACCAACTGTCAAGTACCAGTAGATGTTATCGGCCTCAGGAGGCAGTAACGACCTCATCGCCACATGACGCACCACAATGGGGCGAACAAGGCAAGACAATAGAAAATTTACTTGGACAAGCAACACAAGAGATTTATTTATCCTTCATGAGAAGAATGAGAAGGTGAGATTTATGCTTCATCAGAAAGGTTTTGTTCGAGGAAATTGTGTTTTGACATAATCAATTTATAGTCAATGCATAGCCTGTGTGTGTGTTGAGTTAATCATAAGAAAACATGATTAACTGAGAATAACACAGTGAAAGAGAAGGCCGTCCTGCCTTGTACGTGAACAGTGAAAGTCATTCAGAATTGCATCTATGTGTCCGGATCCTCCTGTTCCACAAGTTCAGGTAGACAGGTGTGTCGCTTGGCAACAGTTGAAATGGCACATAATCCGTGACTCTACATTTTCCTAATCAGAAGGTTTCCTTGTGTAATAGAGCCTTCAAGTGGGCATAGGATCACGTCTTTAATTCATAACCAATCACAGACTCTCAGTGACTTCCGTGTTTTGATTGTGGACCAATCAGGAACATCACGTCCTACCACAGGATCCTAGGATCTTAGTATGAAAGGTTTAAAAACTGTCGATGTCTTCTGAATCCAGACCCTTCGTATTCCAGGTTTTTAATGTACTTTCTGCAATTCTAAGAATAAATTACTTACTTGAGAAGTTGAGAGTTTTGTTCATCTGTATCTCAGTGTTAGTTTTTTCCTATGAACCTGATAGTGCTTATTTATTTAACAGTTTTCAAACAGCATTTTCAGTCTTATTTTTTAGAGAAAATAAGAACCAGAATGTAAACTAACTGGTTGGTTTGGCAAATATATGTATGTCTTCCCCACCTCCATTTAAAAGCAGTGCACAGCTGCTTCCCTGAGCTTTTTGATGGGAACCAAAGGCTAGGAAAATAGCAGTCATCCATTTGCGTGAGACTATGCAATATTCAGAATAATCCATTAAGCAAACTGGGCCACACCGCAGACAGATGAGCGATCGACTAAAGTGATCACTAAGCTTGTGGCGGTAAAAAGGCAGCGCGAGGTAGGTCACGCTCTCTAGGTCACACTACCTACAACAGTAAAGTACAATATCAATTATTCTATATACTAATGCACATTTGTACAAAAGCAGCCCCACCACTTACGTACAGAGTCAGCGTATGTTATGGATTCCTTATCAATGTTGTGTGACTCTGATCATAAAAGTGTATCAACCATATGTTCCTCAGAGTTGTGTCAGTAGTACTTGATGCACCGGCCCAACTTTTTCTTTCCTAATACTGATTCCAACACCTCGTCTTTGGGTCTCTGCAGATACATAGTACCAATCCAATAACAACGCTCTCTTTTTTCCAAGTTTAAAATCTCTATACCACACTGTGTAGAACTTATTGGAATAATTTTTATGAGGCCAGGGATTGTTGTGGCACAAAAAACAGAGTCAGAAGTGATAGCAGGAACACTGAATTTTACAATGACATTGTCAAAAAGTATTTAATGCAGATCGGTCAGTAATAAGGTCACTATCAGAGCCGATACCGATCAGCTACATCAGATTAGTTCATCCCTAATAAGTACCTTGTCTGGTGTATTTGATTTAAAAGAAAATTTAAACATTTCACCATTTTATTTCTGCGAATGCTGATGCATTTGTTCATTTGAGACTTCTGCCGCAACTCTCATGGGTGGAGTTTACAATGCCTACTGTGTTTGTAGAAGGCCACGCATTATTACAATGTGCATGGAGGTGGTTGTTGGGCATTGCATCACTGCTCTGTTTCATAGCTGGTTTGAGGGCCCTGTGGCACAGCCTGGACCTATTGTCCTGGGGCACGGACCCATGACATGAGAGGGGAAGCCATGCTAAGCTGACATAACACTGACGCTATCAGTGAGGCCAGGGTGACTAGGCTAGAAAGACGTCAACTCAAACACATGAACACACACTTTCTTGCGTCCTTCATACAGTATCATGCATTTTAGTTGGATTTGTGGAGTCATGGTTTGTCCTAAGAAACAATGTTCAAGAGTTTTATTTCAGTTTTAAGATTAGCAGCACTATGATAGACAGAGAATAAGCCTGGTTGTTTCTCTTCCTCCACTGAGGACCAACAGTATGCTGGCATTTCTAATTCTGACAATATCTAAAAGAATATATATTTTAGAATGAAATCTCTGGGCTTCTTAATACCTGACTGAGAGTTCATCATGTGACAAAGTTTAGAGCACACACACAGAAACACTCGTGTTCATCCCTGACCACAGTGTTGAGCCCCCCCCACCCACCTTTGCAATCACACAAGTAAATCCTTCACACAGTAACACGACACGGCCACAGCTTTCTTTCTCGAAAGATGGACTGGCATGATTAAGTCGGTATTGTTCTGTTGATCCTGGGATCAGGACGTCTGGGAAGCCCACAGTGCACATCGTAACACACACACACACACACACACACACACACACACACACACACACATTGATCAACACACACTCTATCTCTTCTTTTCTTTTGTTCCACATTTCTCACAAGGCCACCAGGGAGCCTGTACCTGTGAGACTGGTGGAAAGAGAAGAGAGGGTGCCCTGTTCAAGTGCTGATCATTTAATCCCCTCCCTGCCTGGGTCTGGGATCCTTTCTTCCCATTTGTAATCCCAGTGCAAAACTGGAACATCAGAGATTAGTGTGTGATTAGGCTGTAACCGTCCAGTGACCTGATCTTGCCTACAGTACCTCAGCCTTGTCTGGCCTGGCACACCAGTCAGACCCATTAGGTCAACTGCCACTCACTAAGAAATTTCCAGTTTCCAGTCTGTACATCTGAAACACGGTTAAGCTTGAAGGCCAACGCACCAGAATGTGGAGCTTTCACAGTTGCCTTACCCATTAACCTGCATTTTATTTTTGCAGATATTACTCACAGCCCCCACCAGAGATCTTTGTCTCCTGACATTGCATTATGAAACACTGGGGGGAAAATGATGCAAACTAGATCTAGGGCTTTACACCACTGAAAAATGTTCTAGAATTGCAGTTAGTTAGTTATATAGCAGTGGCTAGGTTATCTACCACATTTGATCCTGTTCAGGTCTTAGGCTGTGTTCCCACCATCAGCCTTGGTGCTAATTTTTGGAGTGGACTGCAACACAAAACTCTCCTGCGGGCCAAAGTGCATTGTCCCCACAGACCACCATGTAAAAAAACGTCTGCCTGACAGGACACCTCAAACAGTAAAGAAGGTTTGATATTCATAAAACTTTCCCATGTAAAGTGATGTGATGTAAAGTCTATGGGTGGGGTGAGGGAAAGAGTAATGCACGTGTAGTGGGCTGTACAACCCGCATACCAGGAGAAGTTTTTGACAAATTCTTTGGTTGAGCAACTTTGACTGGAATTATCTTGGTACCGTAGATGCTTCAAACTCATGAATGTATTATTCCAACTGGACTTCCTGAAGCGTATGTAATAATTCTCACGAGGACCTGTAAACATGGTAACACTAATTCAGCCCCTTGTGCTTTTTTAATGCAGTTATTGGTCCGAACACGGCCTCTTGTTGCGTCCATTACTGTGTCAAACTTGTAAAGAGTGTTTACGTTAATAACCAAGTCAAACCTCAGGTTTCATTGTTCAGTGTAATTAAACCCAATTAGATGGATAGAGTTGTTTGATAATGTTGATGACTTGTTCGCTTCCAAGTCGTAAACATGGGAATCTTTCCCAAATCTGCCATCCATCGCATATTATGTGAACATTGCATTAGTCTCTGACGTAGTTCCTGACTTTTTGTGCCACTGGTGAGAGACAAAGTCTATCTTCTTAAGCGTTGAATGTTTTTTGTTCAAGGCTAATTGTACAAAATATTCATTTATCACTTATATTGATGTTTAAAATCTACACATTTGAGATATGAAAACATAAGTCGAAATTGTGGCAAGAAAAACAAATGGCTTATGTGCAATTTCGATTTCCTTCTTGCCTGCATTTTAAATCCTCTGTTGCAGTTTGCTTCCAAGGATATTTAATGTTGATTGTTAATGCAAGAACCAGATGAAACTTAAAATGCAACGTGCAGCTCTCCTACATAACAAGAGCGATGAACTTGCATGTACATTGAGAAAAATGCTGTCAGTGTTGTGTTTTTGGGTCTTGTATTTTTCCTGTTCTCCCCTCCCCCTCTGTTTTCTCTCCTTCCTCTTTGTTTGCCTGATCTGCTTGATCCTCTGCTAGGTGCCTTGTCTCCTCCCAGCGACAGCTGCGGACCTGTGATTGGCTGGCTGTGGGGAGGGGCGGGGCTTACTGGCTGCCTCTGCTGTTTTTCTCGCTTGAGGAGCAGCTCTGTCGTCAGCTTCGGTAACAGACAAACGACGAGGACGACGAAAACGCAGATTGCTTTGAAACGTGTGAAGCAGCGTTTAAGCTTCACAAGTAGCCTTTTATCACACGTACAAACACGGAGAATACCCAGCCCGGCGGAGTAGGGTTACAGTTTGTCCTCCTACAAGGAAAAGAAAGGGAATAAGGGATTTTGTCGCTGCCTCTGTCCTTCCTGTTCAGCCCTTTGTTTGTCACTGCTGCGCTCGAGCAGGTGACCAGCAGCGCCCCCGTGCGAGCCAGTAGAAAAGAGCTCGAGGATAGGGAGCTGCCGAGCCTCTTGCCTCCCGACCGACGTGGGTCCCCCCAGCTCAGCTGTCCGATGCGGAGTGAGGATGAGTCCAGCTCTGGAAGCCCTCATGCAGGCGGACGGGACTCCATATCCCGGAAAAGGGGTGATGCTTGAGCCCTTCGTGCACCAGGTGGGAGGCCACTCCTGTGTGCTACGATTTGGGGAACAAACAATCTGCAAGCCCCTCATCCCCCGGGAGCACCAGTTCTACAAGAGCCTCCCCCCAGAGATGAGGAAGTTCACCCCTCAGTATAAAGGTAAGACCCCAATCCAAATATGGAGGAGGCGTCGAGTTGTCTGTCAAAACAGCCCATGTGAGATGTTGTTGTGGTACCGAGCTTTAATCTTTTCTGTCTTTTTCTTCATCTTCATGCTCACAGCTTGCAATATATAATGCACTCTTGGTTGCATTTAATATTACATGGCAAAAACCTGTTGAGTTCATAAGGATGTTATTGTTTTGGGTGAAGTGGTCGTAATGGATCATTGCAATGACTCAAAGAACATATTGTACACAACACACTGCAAAATGTATTTTCATATCTAAAGATAGATACGTCCCATTTTTAAAATGGCATCAAAATGTGACAGGGTACAGGGTCACTCGTGTTGGAGTTTTCTGGACTCTCACGTTTGGGGGAGGGGGTGGTGGTCAAGTAGCATCCAAGCTGGAGGCCTGGCTACCAACCAGGAGGATGAGTAGCCAGAGGTCTTTTACTTGCTGTGCCTGGCTTTTCAAGACAGCTATGGTTTCAGGATGAGATTGAGTTCCACTGGGATCAAAAATAAATGGGACAGATCGCCAGAGGAGATTTCCAGGTCTGGTTTCAGGTCCATCACAGAAACATGGACACTAATACACATTTTCACCCACACACACGTTGGAATTGGAATATCATGTGTCCTGGTCGCGTCCACAGTCTCTCATGGTTTCACCCACAGACAATGACACCTAGTGCCGATACAGACGTCTTTAGGCGGCAATATGACGGAGGTAAGATACACGTCTGGTATCTGACTCCTCAGAAATGCAGCGTGGGACTATAAAAAGACCCAGGATGAGGAGGATGTGGGATTTGGAGTGGGCAGATAGTAGAGGACTTCTGGGGCCTCTTGAATCCTCAACAGTGACGGTCTTCTGTCTCACACATTTCACACAACAGTAAGATGAAGGGCCATTGTATTGCCTTTTTAGATAGTTTAAAATAATTTCTGGTCTTCATTAAATTTGCTTAAAGACATTTCAGCAATATCTAATTTTTTCAGGGAGCAAAGACAAAGACTATGTAGATGTAGATTATGACAGAGTAGATGGTTTTAATTTCAAGATACAAGCATGAAAGCAGGATTGGACAACCAGAACTATTGAACCTAATAAAACAATAGCCACTGATTATGATTTGCAACTCTGTCAAATCCCTTTAGTATATTAAGGTCAATCAATGCTATTGGGCTGTAAAAGTGACTCACAAGTTCCCACACTCACTGAGGTGGTGTGATGACAGTGTAGCTCTTGAGTGGACAGCACAGTCCATAAGGACAGACCTGAGAGGCAGGGCTTCCTGCAGGATGGTGATGTCAGTGCCCATGACATCAGCCGGGCCTCAGGCTGCGGAAGAAACGTGAATGCTGGGTCCTCAGGCCCGCCGTCTAACATGCAAAAATACTACCATGCATTTTCTTCAATTTTCTCTGTTTAGGCTCTGATATTCAGTGGCTGTTTTGTAACGCGACTACTGCTGCTTGTTTTATCAGATGCAAAGTGTTTCACGTATCGGATGCTGTGTCCGCATCTCAGCCACTTTCTCCTGATCAGTTTCGACCACATCCCTCCTTGCTGTCTGTGGGTTATCTGTATCAGCCGCTGCAGCTGTGATGTTTATTCTCAGTGCGACACCCCCCCCCCCCACACACACACACACACACAGAGACATGCGACACACGCAGGCCCTTCTAGGGACTTCTACTAGGGGCTTGGGAGGGGGGTCTACGGGGGTGCCTGTTTGTGGATCGTGTTATAAATGAGCATTTGCATTAAAGTACGTTCCGTTTGTTTTATCCTTAATATGATTCTGGGAACATCTGTTAGCCCCTCTGCCCCTCTCTGGTTTGTTGGTTGACACTTCTAAACATGAGACATCTTCAAATGTTGGTTCGGTTCTTGTTTCATTTGTATTATGAACTGTGTAGACAGACTGGTCACTGAATCATGGTATAGTGCTGATTATCTGTAATGTGGTCAAGCAACTCTTCTCTATAGTAGCTTATTTAGCTGTTGTTGGCTGTATGTTTTTGTATGTGGAAAGAGAGAACTGCACTTCATTTTCATGTCATTGTCGACTGCCTGAAGCTCTGTATTATGAGTCATGTTTTCATGAGGACGTTTAGCAGTTGTTTAATAAATGTCTTGCTCAGTTTGACACATTTCAGTCTCGCGTGGTATTTTGTGTCTCTTGTTTCCTGAATAACGAGTCATATAAATGCTCTGACATAAGTTGCTCTTGATATATAATGCTCTATTTGTTACTGTCCTGCTTTCCTCTTCCATCTTTCTGTCACATTCGTAGCCTCATATAAAAACATGTTTATGTGTGGGTATGAAAGTGGCTGTATGAATGTGTCAGTATCTTTGTGGAAATGTGTTTTTTAGATGTGAATAAAAAGATTTGGTAAGGTGTGTTTAGGTTATCTGATTCATTGGATTACGTAATATGATACCCATTATTATTATACATTATTACCACAATAGAAATAACTGTAGCGCTCAGTGCTGATAACCACTCTCTGGTGCTCCTTCTCTCAGGTGTAGTGTCAGTCAGCTTCGAGGAGGATGAGGAAGGGAACCTGTGCCTCATCGCCTACCCACTCCACAGCGAATCGGGGGACCTGGAAAACAAAGATCCCTCAGCAGACTGCGAGCCTAAGAGCAAGATGCTGAAATGGAGCAACAAGAAGCAATCCTCGTTGCTTCTGGAGAATGACAACTACGGTAAAGACAGAGCTCGACACAGCCGGAAAGAAGACAAGATCATGAGGTGAGGATGGTTTGTCATGGCAGCGTAATGCTTTCACAAACAACAAGACACTTCATGAATAATTTCTGTAACACCAAAGCCGACTATTTTCTGTGTTTGTCACCTTTTGCAGTTATAATCGTGATGAGATGCAGCAGCAGGCAGAGGTTCTCTACTTCAGCCTGGAGAAAGGAAATGTTGTGCCACAGATCAAACACAACCCCTGGAGTCTCAAATGCCACCAGCAGCACCTACAGAGGATGAAGGAGAACGCAAAGCACCGTAACCAATACAGTATCCTTTCGTGAACGAGCGTCTCAGTGTGCAGTTACGTAGAGGGATGGATCTTAAATGTTAATAGAAGCCCGTACATACTGTGTTAGTTTATAGGTCTTTCGTTGTTGTGTGATCCTTGACCCACTTTCGCAGAATTTATCCTTTTGGAGAACCTGACATGGCGCTACACAGTACCGTGTGTCTTAGACTTGAAGATGGGAACTCGCCAACATGGGGATGATGCATCAGAGGAGAAGAAAGCCAATCAGATTCGCAAGTGTCAACAGAGCACATCTGCCTCTATTGGGGTGCGACTTTGTGGCATGCAGGTAAAGCAGAGATGCAACACAACTCCTCCGCATTGACGCTCTTGTGTATTGGTTACATGTGGAGCTGTAGTGCTCATGTTTCTGTGTGACCTGCAGGTGTACCAGTCGGACTCAGGCCAGCTGATGTTCATGAACAAGTACCACGGCCGTAAGCTGACCCTTGCAGGCTTCAAGGAGGCTCTCTACCAGTTCTTCCACAACGGGCGCCGCCTGCGCAGAGAGCTGCTGTCCCCGGTGCTGCGCAGACTCCGGGAAATGCAAGCTGCCCTGGAGGCCTGCGAGTCCTATCGCTTCTACTCCAGCTCCCTGCTCATCATCTACGATGGAGATCCTCCCAGGACTCCCACTAGACCAAGACACCGTGGTGGGGAAGAAGGCGATGAGGATGAGCCATCTGATGAAGAGGAGGAGGAGGAGGAGGAAGGGGCCTTTGGTTTCCCTCGTTCCTCCTCAGCAGGCGGCAGTGCCGGTGTGGCCGGAGGGAGCAGCAGCAGTCGCTCATCCCACAGCACAGGAGAGGCCAGCAGCCCCGCGGTGGACGTGCGCATGATTGACTTTGCTCACACCACCTGTCGGCACTACGGGGAAGACAGTGTGGTGCACGAAGGCCAGGACAGTGGTTTCATCTTCGGCCTCCAGAACCTAATCACCATCATCTCCCAGCTGGAGGATCACAGTACTGACTGAGGCTGCACCGGAGCAAACATGGTCTACATTTTAAGCATGGGAAGAGCTCACTGAGCTGAAACCCTGCTTCTTCAAAGGTGCATCGTCCTTATGCCTACACAGGGGTCTGACCCTCCTCTGCTCGGAGGGAACCTCAGACACCTCGGGGTCAGAAGAGAGTCTGTGTGGTCGTCCCTGCGCTCTCTCTTACCTGCCAGAGGACAGGGCTGCCTGTGCCCTTACTTGCACTTTTCTCTTTCTGAGACTGCTCCTTTTTCTTTTGGTATGGTAGGAGAAACGTTGTATGAGACGGCGGTCTCTCAACAAACACAGGGACTCCTGTAGCATCCTAGGACCCTCCTCCCCCCTCCTCCTCTGGTACAGACGAGTTTCTTTATTGTTAAGTTCTCTCTGAGAGAGAGAGAAAGAGCGAGGCACAGATAATTGAAGCTCAAGAGTAGTTCTAGGAGCCTGACGTGGTGCTTTACCTGTGATATGACATACGTTTTGTTTTCTTGGATGAAGTTTGGACTGCCGGTCCCCAACACAGCACATTATTAGAGGGGAAGTTGACTGTACAAGGTCAGTAGCCTTGTAGCAAACGACAACTTAAGCTTCTGATGAGGACATTTTGTGTTTTATATTGGTGTCTCTTAAGACCCTCGTAACAAACATGGTTTGTGTGTCCACCGGGTGCTCGGATTTACACTTTTTGGTGGAAGAAGATTATTTAGGTCTAGAAGAAGGGATTTGCCTTTTTTCAACAGTAGTTCTCCCCTGTACCCCCTTGCCTATAAATGAAAAGACTTTTTGAAAAGGGGATTGCAAAGGGGATAATATCCTTGTTTTGTCACTGTCTTTGTTTTCGTCTGATTTTCTCCTCTTCATTCCTGAAACGTCGACTAAACTAAGAGAATATATTGATTAAAAACACTAGCTACAAAGACTATATAGAGACTATTTATTTGAAAGGATTGTTTAAAAACTAAAAAAAATGGAAACATCTACATTCCATATTACCACTCTTAAGTGTTCTGTTCTGATACCGACTTTGATTTATTTTATTATTGCAAGAGCTGATACCTCTCTTGTATACCTGTGTGTTAACAGTGTCTTGGAAAATAAAGGCATTCATTTGTGGTAAAAGCTACTGTCTTATGTTGTGTTCCTTTACACCAAATAGTGTTTGTGAATAATATGCATTCACTGGACAGGAAGTGGGCAAAGGGAAATGAAATGCGAACAGGATGCTGACACCAGATCTGTGAATGCAGCTGTGTAGTGTTGCAAAAGGATGCAATGCTGATGAAAACATGAGTCATCCTTTCTGTTGAATTATATAGAAAATACTGACATTTCCATGATCTAGTCGTCCTTCACCTTACACAATACAACTACAAACAACACTTCCGATTGTGAACCACAGTGACATCTCTCTCACACACTAGTCACAGTCAGCAATGGAAGGATTCAGTACTAAAATGAACGAGTGTGGGACATTAATGACTTTTATATGTACCACTCCAACAGTGGTCCAAACATCTGATTTCAAGCTGACTGCTGACTAAGATTCATGTTTTAAGAGACATTTGATTTGAGTCAAGGTGTCTGTCCACATTAGGGAGCACTAAATTAGAACAGATAAACTCATGTTCAGGCCACCTGTGGATCCTCTTTAGATCAGTCTATTGCGATGCTTCATCTGGCAGAAGAAAATCTCACTACACAACTTGGGAGAATATTACACTATATCAGAAAATTAGTTTCTCTCTGTGAGATGAATTCTGAAGGTTGAGATTTTATAGTTGCTGAGAGCTCTAACACCAAAATGAAGAGACAGACAAAACCACTCTGGGCTTCGCTGTGAAATGCAATGTGATCATGTTGCGTGAGGTTGATAGACGCTGATCTGAGGTCTTGCGTCAGTGACATCTGACGCAGCGGTGGCTGAATATTTCTCAAACAAACTGAAATATAAAACCACGTGGTCCTGAGATAGATGCCAGTTTTATAGATCATTCGCTGTAATTGAACACTGACGTGAGTTTTGATGCAGCAATGAGGAGTTACAATTTGATTATTAGCCAAAACATCAGGACCTGGTACAGTTTACTTCTTCTGTTTGTAAGTTACATAATTTAGACACAATTGATCCACAGGGAAGTCTCTGCCAGGGGAACAGGCTTTCCTCATTTGGGATTTTCCCTTTGTTTTTCAAAAATATGCTTGAGACTGTAAATACAAAGATCGCAAACCTCTTGCGTGCGTCATCGTAGTTACAGAGTTCATTATTAAGCAGTTTAGTTGAGGTTTTTGGGCTGGTTGCCATTCAGTGGCGACATTGGTGACTGATCTGCACTAGGACGGCATCGGGCTCAGATTATACACTTCAAACATGAAAAAGAGCTGTAATGTTAGGCAGGAAGCATTACAAGGTGTTAGCCAACAGCTCCAAAGCAGTGACCTCAGATGACCAGTGTTCAACACACTGTATGCACCCTGAACTCCGTAGTGAAAGTGGTTGCCTCAAAACCAGCAGCTTTGTAAGTCAGCCTAATCGGCTTTCCAGCAGCGGAAAACACTGAGCTAGATCACGGAAACACCAGCTGCGTGGAAAGTATGCATAGAATGCTTTGTCACTTTTCAGCAACTTGGCACACCTGCTCCACATGAAGGGTTGGGTTGTAGGTGACAGAACAGTGCATGTCTAAAGGCCTAACCCTGGACAATTGCATGAAATAGGTAGAGTAGGTAAAGAAACAGTGGTGGTTTAGGCTGTTTAAGAATAAACAAAAATTACTTTGTCATAGTGAGAGACAGTGGCTAATTAACATTTATGTTTCTAAATAAAATATGTATATATATTTGAAAAATGAAATGTGATTCTGGGTTTTCCAGTCTTCTTGGTGTTTGTACATGTGCAATGAGACTTATTTGTCAACATTAGCATTCAGGACAAACTGGTCTGATTAATGACGCTCAGTTAACAGACTGCAGGCCCTCAGTGGCATTACGCAGCACTCTCCTGCCACAACCACACATCATCATTGCATCCACATCCATTTCCAACTGGCTGGATCAGACTGACTCATAGCCTTCAGGTGACCCACATACCCACTCTTTATCTGCAAGATTCAGATATGAGATTATTCATGCATGTCCCCCAAAAGTAACTTGACAAAAATGCATTAGCATGGCTGGACATGGGTGGATTTTGATCTTAACTCATAAGAACCCATGGTGACACCAGTGTAACACACACTTCAAAGGCCCCAGAATCTTCCTTATACAGCTTTGTGCTTGATCTTAACTCATTAAGTCCCTAAGCGACATATACGAAACATCCTGGTGTGGTGGTCATGTCACAGTCATGTGACTGTGACAGGTCAGGACCTTTTCAAAATGGTGGTGTGACACGTAAACACAAGTGAAGGAAGCAACTTATTTCAAAAAGCCTGTATTTTGATACTAAAGGTAAGTTAAAACCCATTTAACGATTCTAATGCTTTAATAGTGTGTCCTGTATACAGTCAACCTGTTTTGACCATCTTTCTTGAACAAATTAATATGAAACAATAAAACAAGTAAATTTACCATAAACGCCCAATGTAACGTATATGTACCATCACAGATCTTTGACATTAAGGGGTAGTATAAAAAAAACCTATCAGAAATGTCTTCAATGTGGTCCACTTGGTCTGTGGTGTATTCCCCATAATTTTCCTTTGAGGGGAAATGGGTCTGGGTTCTTATGGGTTAAGTGGATTCAGCAATATCAAATCCAGTCATGGCTGCACAGGTTTCTTAACAAGACATTCTTTTGATATTAATGGAGCTCTATCTCACTCAGTCTCTTATCTGTCGGCCAGTCCAGGATGTGAGGGGGTTTGTTGCAGTGAACATCATCAAAGGAAAGCGAAGGGAGAGGCGGGCAGATTGGGAGACACGATAGCATGAGGCCTGAGATCAGAGGGATTATTGTTTCCTCTTTTCAGATCTAGAAATAACCAAACATTCCCTGCTCATGCCTGCTACAAAACAGATTTAGAGGAATGTGTTTTTCACTGTTCAGCATAGACTCAAGCTTGTTCATATGGTTTGAATGATGAAGCCCAAAAATATATTTGATTTAGGAAAGAAGACAGTAGTCTGTCCCGTGTATTGAGACATTTCTTCTCTTAATTTGCTCGTTTTCCTCGTCTTTTTGCATTTTTGGGATGAGTGGGCTTGTTTGTCTGTGTTGTGTCTGTGTTGTATGCATGTGGGTGTGCTGGTGTGGGACATAGATAGTTGCCTTGGTGACTGAAATTACTTTTTTTTTTAACAGTGACACATTACTATGGCAACAGCACCAGTATTTTTAGCAGTTCTGCAGCACAAAATACAGGGGTGGATTGGCCTCATTGCTCATACAAAAATATTCACATAACCTGAATGCATGACACCTGGCATAGAAGTACATTTAAGCTAATGTCATGCTGCGGGGTTAAATGAAAGTCGACCAAAAAAGCATCCTTTTGTTTTCACTGCATTAGGAGGCTTGCTGGATTTCAAAATCTTGCGAGAAAACATGAGTTTGCACAGCATTGCGCTCATAGGTTTACTGTAAGTGTGATCAGATTGAATGTTATTGGATCAACGTAGTGGTTTTGCAATGTACTAAAAGAACTAATAAAGCCTGATTGACCCCAATAGCACATGGGAAGGTGTGAGTTACGATGTAACAGCCGGTGTGATTAATTGCTCTGATAATGCATGAATGCACAGTTCTTTAGTGGAGGTGCACACGCAGGTGTTTGTGTTTGCAACAAGGAGGCCCATAGTGCATACATTACGGAGTATGAGCGCATGGTATGGCAGTCGTCACAGTTCAAAGGTTTTAGAAATTCTTATCTGATTGTTTGATTGTTATTCTGGCTACCTGAGCCTCTCAGCCTGATGGCTTTAAATGGCGCTCTGTTGCAGACATAATCTCGTGCAAGCAAAGAGAAGCCACTTCTCTGTGAAACCAGCCACTGAAGTAGGATGTGAAAATCTGCAGTACAGCACATGCACTCTCACTCTCCCTGCAGCAACAGCACAGAAGTGTACGTGAGCTAAAATAACCCAGACAGGAGAAAAAAGGCAGAAGGAGATGTGAATTTATGCCATATGAAATGTTGTGGTTCAAACTGGTATCACTGCTTTCAAGACGTAAATGTGGTCTGGAAAATCCATATATGAATGGTATAATTCAAATTATGGTGGATGCATACCACCGCGGCAGACCTTGTGTCATCTCAGCCTTTTACCAAGCCTTGGGGGAAAGTAGAGGTAGTTCAATACATACACAAAAAACACAGATCAGGGATCAGATATTGTAATTTTAGATGAAGCGTGGTATATAAAGTGTATGTATAAAATAGTGCACTATCACAAACTTACAAGTATGGAGAGAGTTTGGCTGGACATCTCTAACCAGGTTCCTCATAACAAACCAAATCAGGAGACAGCTAACCACCTAACAACCATGTTGGAGGCTCTGTGGCGACCATAGACTGTATATAAATATATTATATATACAGTATATGGTGGCGACCTGGAGGCCAACCATACTGTGGAGCTGCAATAAACTGAAGTCTTTCTGGGACAATGTTAATGTAACCATAAAAGACATCATGGGATATGTCATTCCAAGCAACTGTAGTGTGATGTACCCATAGGGAACATTAAAGGTTAAAGGCCAGGTTATTAGAGGTCATACAAAGAAGAGATAAATACCTGAAACATTTTGCTCATAGCCAGCAAAAAAAGCTTTGACAAGAAAATGGTGTGAAGCTGATCCTCCAGGGAAAAAGCAATGGTTTGAGATTGTTCAAAAAATGTCTTCAATGTTTTTGACAGGAAATGGGATGAGTGGATAATTTACATTAAACATGATGCAGAACAAGAAAAAGTTTAAATATGGAATAACTAGAAAAGAAAATGTTAGGATGTGCAGTGAAGTGAAACATTTTGTCTATGATCTATGATACCACTGATGATGTCACGATTTTTGTGCGACAAATGCTGGCTCAATCACTAGTGACATCATAGGCATCCATTTAAACCAGTTCTTTGTTGCACAGGAATTGTGACATCATCATTGACATCACAAAATGTTGCCTCTAAACTAAAAATATATTAAATCTTGTATGTAACAGGTTGTATTTATAAACTCAGAGGCATCATTTTGTGATGTCAATGATGATGTCACAATTCCTGTGCAACAAAGAACTGGTTTAAATGGATCCCTATGATGTCACTAGTGATTGAGCCAGCATCTATCGCACAAAAATTGTGACATCATCATTGACATCACATAATGTTTCCTCTGAGTTTATAAATACAACCTGTTACATACAAGATTTCATATATAAATTAACTCACTTTTTCTTTCCCAGATTGAGTCTGCTGCCATCACGACGAGGACCCGGAGACGCACCGAAGACGGCTGGATGGATGGAACTACGAACAGGTGAACTGACTTCTGATCCACTGCAAATACAGCATAAGCTCATGGCTTTTGGGCAGAGCTGTCTGCCATTTCAAACTGACAAATAAAGCATGTTTTTTCCTATACAAAGTTGAAATAATAATAACTGATGACCGGAACATTACAAGATCGTAACACTAGTGACCCCTACCACCTTGCAACTCTATTTCTTTGAGATCAGTTTGGTGCCAGATATTTGACACATAGAACAGTACAATTGTCACAAAGTCTTGACAATCAGACTAAACAAACTTAAAAAAACCTTCCCTTATTTTTGATGATCAATGAATTTATCTGGTAGTGGCCTAGCTGCCTAGCGTCTGCATCTGTGTACCTAACATGAAGTTGATGTTAATATAAAAAACTAAATGTAGTAGAACTTTATTTAAGTGTTCTATGGCTTAAAAAATGGATTAAGTGCGCTGTCATTTTGATGATTGGGCTACATGTTTAATATGGTTGCCTAGCGTCTGCGTCGGACAACTCTCCTACGCCTGCGGACAGCAGAGGACCTGAGAGGCCTCCTACGTCTGCGAACGGGGCGAGAAGCCTGTCTGCGTCTGCGTGGCATGGTCAAATAACAACCTGCTGGATGTAACAGGTTCTATTATAAACTCCCAGAAAAGGTTCTATGATGTCACTGATGATGTCACAATTTTTGTGCGACAAATGCTGGCTCAATCACTAGTGACATCATAGGGATCCATTTAAACCAGTTCTTTGTTGCACAGGAATTGTGATATCATCATTGACATCACAAAATGATGCCTCTGAGTTTATAAATACAACCTGTTACATACAAGATTTAATATATAAATTAATTAGATATTTAATCTAATTAATTAATTAACTTTTTCTTTCCCAGGTTGAGTCTGCTGCCATCACGACGAGGACCCGGAGACGCACCGAAGACGGCTGGATGGATGGAACTACGAACAGGTGAACTGGCTTCTGAACCACTGCAACTACAGCATAAGCTCATGGCTTTATGGCAGAGCTGTCTGCCATTTCAAATTGACAAATAAAGCATGTTTTTTCCTATACAAAGTTGAAATAATAATAACTGATGGCCAGAACATTAACATACAAGATCGTAACACTAGTGACCCCTACCACCTTGCAACTCTATTTCTTTGAGATCAGTTTGGTGCCAGATATTTGACACATAGAACAGTACAATTGTCAAAAAGTCTTGACAATCAGACTAAACAAACTTAAAAAAAACCTTCCCCTATTTTTGATGATGAATGAATTTATCTGGTAATGTCACCTGATCGTAGTTCCATCCATCCAGCCGTCTTCGGTGCGTCTCCGGGTCCTCGTCGTGATGGCAGCAGACTCAGTCAGGAAAAAACAAGTGAGTTAATCGATACATGACTTCTTGTATGTAACAGGTTGTATTTATAAACTCAGAGGAAACATTATGTGATGTCAATGATGATGTCACAATTTTTGTGCGATAGATGCTGGCTCAATCACTAGTGACATCATAAGGATCCATTTAAACCAGTTCTTTGTTGCACAGGAATTGTGACATCATCATTGACATCACAAAATGATGCCTCTGAGTTTATAAATACAACCTGTTACATACAAGATTTAATATATAAATTAATTAGTTATTTAATCTAATTAATTAATTAACTTTAATTAACTAACTGCGATCACGACGAGGACCCGGAGACGCACCGAAGACGGCTGGATGGATGGAACTACGAACAGGTGAACTGGCTTCTGATCCACTGCAAATACAGCATAAGCTCATGGCTTTTGGGCAGAGCTGTCTGCCATTTCAAATTGACAAATAAAGCATGTTTTTTCCTATACAAAGTTGAAATAGCAATAACTGATGGCCAGAACATTAACCTGCAGGATCGTAACACTAGTGACCCCTACCACCTTGCAACTCTATTTCTTTGAGATCAGTTTGGTGCCAGATATTTGACACATAGAACAGTACAATTGTCACAAAGTCTTGACAATCAGACTAAACAAACTTAAAAAAACCTTCCCTTATTTTTGATGATCAATGAATTTATCTGGTAGTGGCCTAGCTGCCTAGCGTCTGCATCTGTGTACCTAACATGAAGTTGATGTTAATATAAAAAACTAAATGTAGTAGAACTTTATTTAAGTGTTCTATGGCTTAAAAAATGGATTAAGTGCGCTGTCATTTTGATGATTGGGCTACATGTTTAATATGGTTGCCTAGCGTCTGCGTCGGACAACTCTCCTACGCCTGCGGACAGCAGAGGACCTGAGAGGCCTCCTACGTCTGCGAACGGGGCGAGAAGCCTGTCTGCGTCTGCGTGGCATGGTCAAATAACAACCTGCTGGATGTAACGGGTTCTATTTATAAACTCCCAGAAAAGGTTCTATGATGTCACTGAAGATTTCACAATTTTTGTGCGACAAATGCTGGCTCAATCACTAGTGACATCATAGGGATCCATTTAAACCAGTTCTTTGTTGCACAGGAATTGTGACATCATCATTGACATCACAAAATGATGCCTCTGAGTTTATAAATACAACCTGTTACATACAAGATTTAATATATAAATTAATTAGTTATTTAATCTAATTAATTAATTAACTTTTTCTTTCCCAGGTTGAGTCTGCTGCCATCACGACGAGGACCTGGAGACGCACCGAAGACGGCTGGATGGATGGAACTACGAACAGGTGAACTGGCTTCTGAACCACTGCAACTACAGCATAAGCTCATGGCTTTTGGGCAGAGCTGTCTGCCATTTCAAATTGACAAATAAAGCATGTTTTTTCCTATACAAAGTTGAAATAGCAATAACTGATGGCCAGAACATTAACCTGCAGGATCGTAACACTAGTGACCCCTACCACCTTGCATCTCTTTTTCTTTGAGATCAGTTTGGTGCCAGATATTTGACAAATAGAACAGTACAATCGTCAAAAAGTCTTGACAATCAGACTAAACAAACTTGAAAAAAAACCTTCCCCTATTTTTGATGATGAATGAATTTATCTGGTAATGTCACCTGATCGTAGTTCCATCCATCCAGCCGTCTTCGGTGCGTCTCCGGGTCCTCGTCGTGATGGCAGCAGACTCAGTCAGGAAAAAACAAGTGAGTTAATCGATACATGACTTCTTGTATGTAACAGTTTGTATTTATAAACTCAGAGGAAACATTATGTGATGTCAATGATGATGTCACAATTTTTGTGCGACAGATGCTGGCTCAATCACTAGTGACATCATAGGGATCCATTTAAACCAGTTCTTTGTTGCACAGGAATTGTGACATCATCATTGACATCACAAAATGATGCCTCTGAGTTTATAAATACAACCTGTTACATACAAGATTTAATATATAAATTAATTAGTTATTTAATCTAATTAATTAATTAACTTTAATTAACTAACTGCGATCACGACGAGGACCCGGAGACGCACCGAAGACGGCTGGATGGATGGAACTACGAACAGGTGAACTGGCTTCTGATCCACTGCAAATACAGCATAAGCTCATGGCTTTTGGGCAGAGCTGTCTGCCATTTCAAATTGACAAATAAAGCATGTTTTTTCCTATACAAAGTTGAAATAGCAATAACTGTTGGCCAGAACATTAACCTGCAGGATCGTAACACTAGTGACTCCTACCACCTTGCAACTCTATTTCTTTGAGATCAGTTTGGTGCCAG
The DNA here is from genome assembly GCF_043641665.1 of Enoplosus armatus. NCBI lineage: Eukaryota > Metazoa > Chordata > Actinopteri > Centrarchiformes > Enoplosidae > Enoplosus > Enoplosus armatus. Next base: position 12,954,408 of record NC_092182.1, on the reverse strand, counting down.
ATATTTGACACATAGAACAGTACAATTGTCACAAAGTCTTGACAATCAGACTAAACAAACTTAAAAAAACCTTCCCTTATTTTTGATGATCAATGAATTTATCTGGTAGTGGCCTAGCTGCCTAGCGTCTGCATCTGTGTACCTAACATGAAGTTGATGTTAATATAAAAAACTAAATGTAGTAGAACTTTATTTAAGTGTTCTATGGCTTAAAAAATGGATTAAGTGCGCTGTCATTTTGATGATTGGGCTACATGTTTAATATGGTTGCCTAGCGTCTACGTCGGACAACTCTCCTACGCCTGCGGACAGCAGAGGACCTGAGAGGCCTCCTACGTCTGCGAACGGGGCGAGAAGCCTGTCTGCGTCTGCGTGGCATGGTCAAATAACAACCTGCTGGATGTAACAGGTTCTATTATAAACTCCCAGAAAAGGTTCTATGATGTCACTGAAGATTTCACAATTTTTGTGCGACAAATGCTGGCTCAATCACTAGTGACATCATAGGGATCCATTTAAACCAGTTCTTTGTTGCACAGGAATTGTGACATCATCATTGACATCACAAAATGATGCCTCTGAGTTTATAAATACAACCTGTTACATACAAGATTTAATATATAAATTAATTAGTTATTTAATCTAATTAATTAATTAACTTTTTCTTTCCCAGGTTGAGTCTGCTGCCATCACGACGAGGACCTGGAGACGCACCGAAGACGGCTGGATGGATGGAACTACGAACAGGTGAACTGGCTTCTGAACCACTGCAACTACAGCATAAGCTCATGGCTTTTGGGCAGAGCTGTCTGCCATTTCAAATTGACAAATAAAGCATGTTTTTTCCTATACAAAGTTGAAATAGCAATAACTGATGGCCAGAACATTAACCTGCAGGATCGTAACACTAGTGACCCCTACCACCTTGCATCTCTTTTTCTTTGAGATCAGTTTGGTGCCAGATATTTGACAAATAGAACAGTACAATCGTCAAAAAGTCTTGACAATCAGACTAAACAAACTTGAAAAAAAACCTTCCCCTATTTTTGATGATGAATGAATTTATCTGGTAATGTCACCTGATCGTAGTTCCATCCATCCAGCCGTCTTCGGTGCGTCTCCGGGTCCTCGTCGTGATGGCAGCAGACTCAGTCAGGAAAAAACAAGTGAGTTAATCGATACATGACTTCTTGTATGTAACAGGTTGTATTTATAAACTCAGAGGAAACATTATGTGATGTCAATGATGATGTCACAATTTTTGTGCGACAGATGCTGGCTCAATCACTAGTGACATCATAGGGATCCATTTAAACCAGTTCTTTGTTGCACAGGAATTGTGACATCATCATTGACATCACAAAATGATGCCTCTGAGTTTATAAATACAACCTGTTACATACAAGATTTAATATATAAATCAATTAGTTATTTAATCTAATTAATTAATTAACTTTAATTAACTAACTGCGATCACGACGAGGACCCGGAGACGCACCGAAGACGGCTGGATGGATGGAACTACGAACAGGTGAACTGGCTTCTGAACCACTGCAACTACAGCATAAGCTCATGGCTTTATGGCAGAGCTGTCTGCCATTTCAAATTGACAAATAAAGCATGTTTTTTCCTATACAAAGTTGAAATAATAATAACTGATGGCCAGAACATTAACATACAAGATCGTAACACTAGTGACCCCTACCACCTTGCAACTCTATTTCTTTGAGATCAGTTTGGTGCCAGATATTTGACACATAGAACAGTACAATTGTCACAAAGTCTTGACAATCAGACTAAACAAACTTAAAAAAAACCTTCCCCTATTTTTGATGATGAATGAATTTATCTGGTAATGTCACCTGATCGTAGTTCCATCCATCCAGCCGTCTTCGGTGCGTCTCCGGGTCCTCGTCGTGATGGCAGCAGACTCAGTCAGGAAAAAACAAGTGAGTTAATCGATACATGACTTCTTGTATGTAACAGGTTGTATTTATAAACTCAGAGGAAACATTATGTGATGTCAATGATGATGTCACAATTTTTGTGCGACAAATGCTGGCTCAATCACTAGTGACATCATAGGGATCCATTTAAACCAGTTCTTTGTTGCACAGGAATTGTGACATCATCATTGACATCACAAAATGATGCCTCTGAGTTTATAAATAGAACCTGTTACATACAAGATTTAATATATAAATTAATTAGTTATTTAATCTAATTAATTAATTAACTTTTTCTTTCCCAGATTGAGTCTGCTGCCATCACGACGAGGACCCGGAGACGCACCGAAGACGGCTGGATGGATGGAACTACGAACAGGTGAACTGGCTTCTGATCCACTGCAAATATAGCATAAGCTCATGGCTTTTGGGCAGAGCTGTCTGCCATTTCAAATTGACAAATAAAGCATGTTTTTTCCTATACAAAGTTGAAATAGCAATAACTGATGGCCAGAACATTAACCTGCAGGATCGTAACATTAGTGACCCCTACCACCTTGCAACTCTATTTCTTTGAGATCAGTTTGGTGCCAGATATTTGACACATAGAACAGTACAATTGTCACAAAGTCTTGACAATCAGACTAAACAAACTTGAAAAAAACCTTCCCTTATTTTTGATGATGAATGAATTTATCTGGTAATGTCACCTGATCGTAGTTCCATCCATCCAGCCGTCTTCAGTGCGTCTCCGGGTCCTCGTCGTGATGGCAGCAGACTCAGTCAGGAAAAAACAAGTGAGTTAATCGATACATGAATTCTTGTATGTAACAGGTTGTATTTATAAACTCAGAGGAAACATTATATGATGTCAATGATGATGTCACTGATGATGTCACGATTTTTGTGCGACAAATGCTGGCTCAATCACTAGTGACATCATAAGGATCCATTTAAACCAGTTCTTTGTTGCACAGGAATTGTGACATCATCATTGACATCACAAAATGTTGCCTCTGAGTTTATAAATAGAACCTATTACATACAAGATTTAATATTTAACTTATTTAGTTATTTAATCTAATTAATTAATTAATTAACTTTTTTTTCCCAGATTGAGTCTGCTGCCATCACGACGAGGACCCGGAGACGCACCGAAGACGGCTGGATGGATGGAACTACGAACAGGTGAACTGGCTCCTGATCCATTAACATCAACATCATATAAGGTACCCATGCATCAAAATGACAGCGCATTTAATCCGTTTTTAAGCCATAGACCAGTTGAATAAGTCCTGCATTTTAATTTTACATGTCCAACAAAAAAAACCCAAAATATATATACATATATGACGTGTGTGGTACCTCTACACAACATGTCATGTGTTCAAAGACTACGATGTCACAGCTTGTTATGCAACCCTCCTTGAACCCTGGTCAACAGATCGATCAGATAACAAAACACACGGCCACCAGGGGGAATAAAAAGACAGTTGATCAGAGGGAGATTACATGATACAATAAACCTGAACACACTATGTCCTTACAGCTGCCCATTTTCATATCAGGCCACTTGTATCACAGTTTTACTTAGTAACCCTGCTGGCACTGTCTTAATGTTGAGTCTTATCACCTCTTTCACCTTCGTCCCTGAAGGCCTAATGAACATTAGCTGAAATGTATAACCTTGCAAGGAATCTGTTGTGTGACTGGATAGACAGACAGACAGACAGACAGACAGATAGACAGATAGATAGATAGATAGATAGATAGATAGATAGATAGATAGATAGATAGATAGATAGATAGATAGTATATCTCACTGACTTTCTGTCAAACTTCATGTGGTGAACAAGATAAAGAAGGCCTGAATGTTGAGGTTACATACGCAGTATCCGTACAGAGATGGGTTTGATTTCTGATTTTCTGTCAGTTTTTGTTTGGACAGGACCCAGTGAGGGGGGGGGGGGGGGGATTATATAACTCCTCAGTGGTGTCACAGAACGTTTTGTCTTATTTCCCAGCAGCTGCCATCAGGGTTTGTGTCAGGCCATCAACAGCTGTTCTCAAACTTTATTTATATCACCAAATCCACAAGAGCCAACACCACATAGTCTATTTCACATATTTATACAGATGGGTGATAAATTAAAGAAATAAACAACATAAAGTGTCTAAGTAAGGTCACCACGAGCCTTCAAAACGGCTTCAGTGCTCCTTGGCAGAGATTCTCCAAGTCTCTTGAACTCTACTGGAGGGATGAACACCATCATGAATATCAGTTACAGCAGCAAATGTTTGGAACAAAATCAATTCAATCTACATTTGGTAAATGTTAAGCTCAAATGTTGCCATTGACAAATAGCACACCATCTTGACTAGAGCTGCAACTGATAACTATTGCGATTATAGATTGAAGAATTGTTTTCTTGATTGATCTATTAATTGCTTGGTTTAAAACAGTGACAAATGTCCATTCACAAAGCAGTTCCTTTAAATTGTTTTTGTCTCTTTTGCCCAAAAATCCAAAAATATACGCCGTTTACTGTCACATATGACAAAGACAAGCAGCTAATTCCCACAATTAAGAAGCTGGAAACATTTGATGAATGACTATGATGATTAATCGATAATCAAATGAGTAACCAGTTAATCGTTTTAGATCTGAGAGAATGAAGACCTGGAGATATTAGCTCACCATCAGATTTTATGTAATCGTACTCAGCAGGAGCTGAATCTGCTCAGGGAAAAAACAGATGTGGTATGGTTTGCAGTCAGTTGTGAGACAGGAGTGGATAGTACAAATACATTCATTCATCAACTGTGTTCACTTATTGTGTGGTCAAACAAGTGGATACTATGTGCACCAAGCTTCCACGCAGCACCGCCTATTTCCTGAGAATGGATTCCACTTTCTGATCTGACTGTATATGATTCACACACACACAGTTCCTTTAGACCTAAATGATGTCACTTCAGGCACTGTTCCCACTGAAACACCAGCCAGTTGAGCAGTCTTTGTGACTGAAGCCTCTCGCCATCTGTTCCCCCGATAATTAACCATGTTACAAAGTCACTCACATCTTTCCCTCTTGTAAACATTAGCATGAAAGGATGTTAATTACTTAATTGCATCATGCAGTTCACATGCATGGAAGCATCTGTATTTGTCATGTTTCTCCACTAATTTATTCAGATTTTCAGATCCTTAATTTGCCACCTGTCTGTATGTTCTGATTGGTAGTTAAATGAAAAATTAAAAGAGTGATGTGTCTGATGCTGACACCTCACACCACCTTTGGGCCTGCACGTGAAGGGGTGATGTGCATGACTGAGTGAGTCTTGTTTGTGCGCGTTTGAAAGCCCTTTCTCAGTCAGTCAAACAACCCAATAAAATACATGTGTGTGTGTGTGTGTGGGGGGGGGGGGGTATTTCTATCCACATTACAGCACACGTTCACTCATTCTCCCTGCAGCAACCGCAGTGTAGTGTATGAGTATGTGAGCTTAAAATAACCCAGACAGGACAAGTCAGGCAGAGAGAGCTATGAGTGTACAGTGCGTAGTCCGGAATAATCTGGATTAAGCCTGATGACCACAGTCCTGCAGGGTTATGGCTCGTCACTCACACCACATTCTCCCGTCAGTGGGATTGTTTTTGTTCTCTACTGGTTAAAGCATGGCTTCATTAATCCTCCTCACATACATTTTCCATGTCATATATGCATTGCCCGTAGAAGGATTATAATGAGTGTCTGTATGTGGGTGGAGGAGGTGTGTTTCATTCATCTGCAGCACAAAAATGTCACTGAATACCTTTTAATTACTGTAATTAAGGTTATAGCAGTGAACACAATGGTTTAGTGTCATGTTGGGTTGTTCATTTCTCTTCGCGGAAGCAATTTTTCAGCAGGTTGTCTTGCTCTTCATTATGTATTGTTTCAAGTGATCTTTTAGAAATATTTGATAAGTGAGATAAAGTTGTACACCTCTGCTGATTGTCTTTAAGCTTTAGTTATTGAGGCTTTTGCAATAGGATGCTGTTTTCTCGTAATCTAAGCATTAACGCTATCATCAACGAACAGCTGGCCTTTTAAGACACTTTGCGATTCATTTTGTTAAAACGAGAGACTACACATCTCCGCTGGGGTCAAGTGGCTGTCGTGGCTGCGTTTATGTTAAGAGCGTAGCTGGCAGGGAACCTTTGAACTGGTTACATAAGACAGTTAAAGAGAAACTGCACTGGGAACAGCTGTTAGACTGAGAGATTAGCTGGATGGCAAAAGCAAAAACAACGAATGCCTCCCCACTCTACACCTCTGGGATTTGAAGGTGCTGTTATTTACAAAGCTTTATCTCCAATTTAGACATCCCACGTCACTTTTTTCTGTATCCATCACTCTTTACACTCTTACACTGTTACACTTACACTGTCTTTCTATAAATTGAGCAGGACTAAAGGTTTATGGACAGTGACACCTGTTTTAGACATGTTAGCGGCGTGGTTTTAGGGATGGCAATGTCAGTTGGTCCACCACTTTGTTCCAGACTGAAACATTTCATCAAGTGCCGTCATCAGGTCAAAAATTGATTTTTGTCTGATGCTTTGGTTTATATCTGCAAAATGAATGACATTCTCCTCTGTCTCAGCTGTATCTTTATGTTTAGTGCTAATTAGCAAATGCTAGCATGCTAACATGCTAAACTAAGCTGGTGACCCTGCTAAACATCAGCATGCAAACACTGTCAGTGTGAGCATGTTAGCATGCTGACCTTTTGAGCATTTAGCTCAAAGCACCACCCTAATCCACCTAAATACAGCGTCACAGAGCTGCTAGCATGGCTGTAGACTCTTTCCAGTTTTGTTGTGTTTTACCTCTCTAATCCCAGTGATTTGGATATAAATGACACAACGATATTGGTAATGTTCCGACTGGCAGCTTTATTTTGAGAGATTTTTCCTCCATATTTGATGCAGTTACTGTAACAAACCTGCGATGTTTATTTAAAGCTGACGAGCCGAGCTGTTCTTCATTAACCCTCTAAAGCTGTGAGAGAAAATGCCTGCAGGGAGGAGTTTCTCTGATCTGTAGATGTTTATGTAACCTGGTGCATGAGGTCGAGTACGCAATGTTCTTCTGTCTGCGGGATCACCATCGTGGGTTACAGGGACAATCAAATCGACCAGTTAAAACCCACCGACCTTAACCCCTGACCCCTAGTACTCTAGATACACCATATGACTGTCATGGTGGAGTATATCAGCTGTCTTTCCCAGAGTGGCAGAAGACAGAAACCGGGATAAGACAGCTGAACAGGGAGTGACTCACACTGCTCAGTCTCATGCCGATCTTGTGACTCTTTACTCCCACCCAGTTTCTTGTGTTGTTGCACCCACTGTTCCCCCCTCCCCTCTAAAATGCTAATGAACAATCCAGGGAGGTGAAACATAGTATTATCCTGTCACTGTAAACATCGAAGCGTGGCCTTTCCAAAGCTCCCTGACATCTGCTTTTTCCTCCCCTACTTCAGGATTCCCAATAATCTACAAGCGAGATTAATCTGCTTTACACACACATAGATGTGCAGTAATTGAATTGCAAACAAAACAATTCAAACACACACAAAACACTTAAAATGTGAGGTGAATGTGAGTGACCTGGCTTGGATGGAGGGTGAAACACTCATCTCTTTCATCAGAGGAGGGTGAACTCTCTGGGACAAAACGAGGAATGAGATGAATGTGAGAAAAAAAAGGCAGGGGAATAAAAGAAAAGTAGTAACAATTGAAGGAATTCAGCATTCCTTCACGTTACAGCTAAGTCAAAGTCTCTTATGTAATACAGTCTTGATATTTTTGGAAATACACCTATTCGCTTTCTTCCTGAGAATTTGACGAGAAGTTTGATACCATTTTCATGTCTGTTCAGGTTGAATCTGGAGCCAGCGGCTACAAACACCTCTAAAGCTCGCCCACGAACATATCTTGTTTGTTTATTTGTTTTTAAAAATTGTTGAATCCGAGGTGTTACGTAGCTGACTATGGCTGGGAGCACTTCCTGGAGTGTCCACTGGTTGCCTAGCAAGTTGTGGTTTTTACATTTTGGTTTTTGTGCAGATTAAACACACTAGATATGATTTATATATATAACGTTGGTGGGTGGAGTTTGTTTCCCTGTGTTTCCATTGTGTTAAGCTAAGCTAACCGGCTGTAAGGGGTAGCTTCTATAAAATTCTATAAGGAATAGCATGTGACATGTTTTCGTACCAAACTATGTATATAATTACCTTTTTTGGTCTAATTTAGACTTCTGTCTGTAATTAATTGCAGGTACCACAATTCACTTTACTCATACAGTCACTCTGGTGATGACAAGAGACTCCTAAAAGTCTGTTGCTCTGTATTTGCCATCCATGTAGCCTCGGGCTGTTGAAGTTCTGTCTGCTTCTGGAGTTAATGTCCTCAAAATACAAAGAACTGGTTTCTGTTAACACACCTGTGTCCTGCAGTGTATAACCAAATGAAGAGCCTCACTGTCAACAGACAGAGCCTTAGATAAGTCTTTATTCTGTTGGAGCAGCCTTATCATTTCCCTTGTGCCCTAACACTATGGGCACTCTGTTATCAGGGAGTACTCTGGAAGACTGAGCTCTTTCTCTGCCTCGCTGTGTGCGCCATCCTTGTCTTTCAACTATGTGAGAAATGCTTCACCAACTTTTTACGACATCCTGTTGACTGATACTCTGTCGTCTTATACTACATTTTAGAAAGAAAGAATGAGTTTTGTGGCCACTGCCTTGACAATACTGGATCCATCATCAGTGGTAATACCACCTTGGTTTTCCTCAGGTCACACCTGAACAGCCACCATTTTAACTGGCTAAATTTGTCTCCGGCCAGTAGGAAAGTGGGCTGCTCACAAACAAAGCACTTCCAGTTCACAAAGTCCTCTTTTAGGACATGTACACTACAGCTGTGCTAAGGCTCTGTGGTCTTATATGGTACTTAAGCACAAATCAGTGGTTGGAGCAAATCTCCACATAATGAATCCATTCCAACTTTCTCCTTTCAAATATTAGGGAGTATGGACTTCAGATCAAAGTATCAAAGAAGGAGTCTAAGGTAGGGCTCAGAGATACATTGAGACTGAGACATATGTTGGACATGAATGCTGTTTGATTCATTATTCTCAGTTACAAATGAAGCATTTTATTGACACTGTAAAGTGTGCTTGTTATTTTGTCAACCCCCTTCATGCGTGTGTGACTCTGACTTTGTTGACAGTCAGGCTGGCTTGAGAGAAGCTCTGTCTCAAAACTGTCTTCACCAGCCTGTATTGCCTGAACTAGATCATTTTCAGGCCACTGCTGCTCTCTGGTGGAGACATGCACGTGTCCATGCCGGGAGGAATAGTGGAACAGCAAGTATCTGCTGTCCCAAGCCAGAAGTGTAGCTTCTTACAGTGATGGTTACTGTGGGAAATTTTAATAGTTTGGCAGCTACTTGTTCTTTTTCCTTTATTCATATTTCAGCAGTGGCCAAACCAAAGTAGTCAGATCCCTCACTTAAGTAAAAGTAGGAATACTGTGTAAAAATTCTGATACAGTTCCTGCATCCAAAATTTGACTTAAGTAAAAATAAAGTATCATCAGCAAAATAAACTCAAGGCATCAAAAGTAATAGTACTCTTTATGCTGAATGACCTCTTCTCTTCTGAGTGTTAAATTGTTACATGTTGTATTATTGATTATTATCAATGCAGTAACATGTAATCAACATATAATTTACATTCTAATGTAGCAGCTGCTCAAAGTGGAGTTTATGATAACTGCTTTATATATTGTTGGTTAGCTAATCTATAACGATACGCCTTATTTGGACTACATGTTTTGAATGCAAACCTTTAATCAGCAGAGGAACAAGTAACCACAGCAGTCAAATAAATGTAGTGGAGCAACATTTATTAGCACAATATTTCCATCTGAAATGAAATGGAGAGGAAGTGTAAAGTTGCAATAAATGTGGGATTAACCAGCGTTGGGGCCGCTGGGCAAAAATCCCAGAAAACATAGTATCAACTGAAGAAAGGTATAAAAAACTAGATATTGACACAGGGCCCCACAGTAAGACCCCCAGAGTTGCTTTGCCCAGTTGGTAGTCCAATCTTGATCAAATGTAATATTCAAGAGACGTACAAAAAAAATGTATCTACATACATATACAGTAAACTACATGATTAAATTTACGTACTAAGTCAGTAGTGACTTTACGCAAACTGAGATGTTTTAAACAGAAAGAGATGGATAATAATAGGAGGAATAATGGTTCTGATGATGATGATGATGATGATGATGACATTGATCATTATTATTATTATCCTTATTCGGGAACGTCACATCGTTTACTGCAAAACAGAGATAGAAATATCTTTAACCATGTAATCTGCCATTACGAGTGGCTGGCTCTTTAAATCCTTTTTTTTTTCCTCCACACAACTTTATTGAAGTCAACATATTAACAAACAACAATGACAAGATGATGACATGAAAAATACGTTTTACAAATAAGGTATTTAAGGCAGCTCATAAATCGAAATACACAAGTTAAAGATATAAATATAATAATAGGCCTAATAATAATAAATAAGAAGAGGACATCTAAAGAAAAGCGGAGACATGGGTAAGAATTATACATCGGTGGTATTACTTAGGAAAATAAAATAAAAATGTAATGGCGGTTCATTGTGGAAAGGTTTTTATTTGTTGTTGTGTGTTTTAACATTTTTAGTAGAAAAAAACAATGAATTGTTTAATGGAGGAGAATTTGTGAGCTGTCGCATTGAATTGACACTAATGTATAGATCATTTTCCTAAAAAAAACTGACTACATGCTCCATACTCTTCATACTCATATCTGAGTTTTCAAAGTAAAAAATAACATCTTTAATGTTAGAGGCCGGTCATACAGTATGAATCACGGGAGGCTGCTACTTTAAGTCGTTGATGTTCGTGTCTGTAGTGGTGACGTGTCTCTAACGTGTCTCCTCCTCCTCCGCTCCTCCTCTCCTCCTCCCGGTGGCTCAGTAGTGAGACTCAGTCCGGACAGATTTACACTGTAAAGGGGCACAGAGGTGGACAGTTGGGACATCATGGGCAGTGAGTATGCCTTTGGCGCATGAGTTTTACGAGGCTTTACATCTAGAGTTTGTGTTGCCGTTGTAACTATTTTGGACAACTTAGTTAACTAGCTTAGCTAACGGATTTAGCGCTGGCATTGATAGCAGGCTAGCTTACGTTGCTAGCTAGCTAGTTGGCAGTTGCTTTTATACTATTGTGAGCCTTTTGTGATTAGAAGCTGTTATTGGATTCAGTAAAACAGTTAGGTAGTATTTTTGTAAGCTGGATTTATTGCTTGAAGGGAGATCCTCGAAGTGCCACCGTGGTTCTCGTTGAAACATCTTCCAAGCTAACTTGTTAGCCACTCATTCAAAGACATTGACAGTCTAGTGATGACGACGCATAACACAACCGGTGTTATCTCGAGCCTGCTGTCCCTAAAAAATCTGCCTCATGCTAATAAGAAACACGTGGCAATTATAATGTAAAGGTCTGGCAGAATAGCTAAAAACACCGTGATACAAAATGTCGTATTTGACAATCAAATATGTTTGGTTCTGGTTATTGTAAATTCAAATCTGTCTTGAGTCCGCCCACCATTGACTGCCACGTCCCACTGGTGACCAGCTATTACTTCCAGTTAACTCGCATAAATACTCATGTTTATTTGTTTCCAGTCAAATTCTTGGAGGTGATAAAGCCATTCTGTGCAGTGCTGCCAGAGATCCAAAAACCTGAAAGAAAGGTGTGTATTACGCTTATTTTATTAGTACATTTGCAATTTGTCGTTGCTTTAGCTATTTGTTATAAATACTCTCATAATGTGATTGTACAACAGATCCAGTTCAGAGAGAAGGTATTATGGACTGCCATCACTCTCTTCATCTTCCTGGTGTGTTGCCAGGTAAGTGTCTTTATTAATTACTGTCAGTATTTTCACATAATCTGCTGCTACAGTCAGCTTAGTTGTTAGCCAACTACTCTAAATGGAAGTGGAAATCCATATGATTTCCATTTGTAACATTTTGCTCATTTTGAAAAATAAAAAAACAACAACAAATCCCACAAACTAAGATCATGTGTACTCACTTTATTAATGACCATTTGGTCCTCAGGCCAGATCATATAAAATTCCTGAATGACCTTCATAAAAGGTCTGAGGACCAAAATAGTGTTAATAAAGTGAGTAAAAGTGGTCGCAGTATTTATTATTTGTTGTTTTTTTCCCACACTCATAGTTTTTGATCCAATGTTTATGGTGTAAACGAACATTGTAGTAAAAATACCATATACCCTCTTAACGGACCACATATTTTTTTGTCATGTAAAATTGAGACTTAGGATAGCTGTTATTTTCATTATTTTTTTTAATCCATCAATTGTTTTAAATAATTATTTTGTTTGCACATAGTGTCCTTCTATCATCATGATTAAGTTTCTGCTGATTAATCTGTCATTTAATAAAAAATTGATGCCGTACTTAACCACCTTCAGTGAAATTAGCACTGTGCAATTTGAATATGTTGTCTATTTAGGAATATGTGTCTTTTGATCAATTGTCAAACTATCCAAACTGATAAGATAGAGCTTTCTTATCTTTCTTATCTTAAATACCCTGTATTTGTACGTAGTGTTGCACCAAGTAGTTTTCATTTACACCAGTGATTTGATTACATTTTGTGAATGAAAGCCTTAAAGTAGGACTTGTCATGCAGCCATTATTCTCAACACTTGGAAGCAATTAAATTCATGCATAACTGAAAAAATATAATTCTCTGACACTGTGAAAACTGTCCTCCAGATCCCCCTCTTTGGCATCATGTCTTCAGACTCTGCAGATCCATTCTACTGGATGAGAGTAATTCTGGCCTCCAACAGAGGTATTTGTCTACCTAATAACTAAATAAAATATTACATTTACGTCGGCTCTCCTGCTGGTATATCCTAACTTGAATATCTCCCTCCAGGTACCCTGATGGAGTTGGGTATCTCGCCTATTGTCACCTCAGGCCTGATAATGCAGCTGCTTGCTGGAGCTAAGATCATTGAAGTTGGAGACACACCGAAGGACAGAGCTCTCTTCAATGGAGCTCAGAAATGTAAGTAAACTCTCATCAGCTTGAGATTTGTGAACATATGGTTAGAATTCATAATTATGTCCATGGCTTGTCTAACCCTTGTTAATGTTTTTCAGTATTTGGAATGATCATCACCATCGGACAGGCCATCGTATATGTGATGACCGGCATGTACGGAGATCCCTCAGAGATGGGTGCAGGAATCTGTCTGCTCATCATCATTCAGGTGAGGACAGACATTTTCTTCTAAAAAATATATATATTTTATCATCGAAACTGGCTTTCAGTGTGCACTACAATGAAAATATCATAATGTGAAAACATAAAAGAACATAATGTAGAACAAACTAACATTATTATTATCAGGGATTATGACAACATTTTTCTTTTCTGTGTCCTTTTGAATTAAGGCCTGTGTTAGCTTGGAACAGTATCAGCTTCTTTGCTTCTCCAAAGTTTCCCAAATATTGGTGATTTATGATCACAGACAAATCCCCTACAATAGTGTTGACATTTAGTTTTCTATTTCTACTCATTATCAAACATATAATTCTCCTTGAATTAAAGAGCGTGAAACTGACACCACTGTTAATAAACTGACGTCTTACTGGAGTGCAAGAGGTGCATCAAGGTCATTTCTCAGAGAAACGTCTCATTATGTCTACTCATAAATTTAGAGCCATTGTTCATAGGTTATGATTTGAATTACTTGCCCAACAGGTTTGTTTGGATTTATTGAGTTTACTTGCAAAGTAAAATGTGCTCCAGTGGAACAGGAAGTGCTGCTCTTTAAACCCGTTATTATAAGTTCAGCTATGAAAACTTACTGGTCTAACTTACAAACAAAGAAATGTGAATTTATAGCTAAGTGAAACATTTTCACATGACTGCCTCAGTCCTTTTTCGGCTGACTGCATCTGCTGTGTTCTCCTGCAGCTGTTTGTGGCCGGGATGATTGTGCTGCTGCTGGATGAGTTGCTCCAAAAGGGCTATGGTCTCGGTTCAGGAATATCACTGTTCATTGCCACCAACATCTGTGAGACGATCGTCTGGAAGGCCTTCAGCCCCACGACTGTGAACACAGGAAGAGGTAAGAAACCACAAAGTTGTCTGTGAATATGTGATTTGATTAATAAATATAAATGGCATAGCAGTGATTGAAGTCCATCCTGTTGCTCCTCTGCTCTCCACAGAACTGTGCTAAATTCTTGTGACTTTTTATGTTTCTAGGCACAGAGTTTGAGGGTGCAATCATTGCGCTTTTCCATCTGCTGGCCACTCGCACGGACAAAGTGCGTGCTTTGAGAGAGGCCTTCTACAGACAGAACCTGCCCAACCTCATGAACCTCATCGCCACAGTATTCGTCTTTGCTGTAGTGATATACTTTCAGGTGAGTTGCTGGCCTTTCTCTACATGATGAAGTTAGGGAACATAAACAGTTTAGTTGCTCACCGTTGTCCTACACATTCATTCTTCTCACAGGGATTCAGGGTTGATCTGCCCATCAAGTCAGCTCGCTACCGTGGCCAATACAACACCTACCCCATCAAGCTCTTCTACACCTCCAACATCCCCATCATCCTGCAGTCTGCCTTGGTCTCCAACTTGTACGTTATCTCCCAGATGCTTTCCACGCGCTTCAGTGGCAATTTCCTGGTTAATCTGCTCGGTACTTGGTCTGTAAGTATACATTTAATCACACCTTCCGTTCAGTTTGTTAAACTTAATTCTAAGAATGAGTCTCAAAGAATGACTTTTGGGCATGGTGCCTCCAGGTGTATTATAGTCATTCTTTTTGTTTTTGTTAACCCCAGATGCTAGAACAATTTTCAGCTCACTACATCTTGTATTTGTAGGACACATCGTCAGGGGGTCCAGCCCGTGCCTACCCTGTAGGTGGACTCTGCTACTACCTCTCTCCCCCCGAGTCATTTGGCTCTGTTCTGGACGACCCAGTCCATGCGCTCATCTACATTGTCTTCATGCTCGGATCGTGTGCCTTTTTCTCCAAAACCTGGATTGAAGTCTCCGGCTCCTCTGCGAAAGATGTAAGTTGTAACCACTTTGAAGCAGGTGTTGTTTGGGGTTTATTTTAAACGGACTGTGTTTTAGAGCTCTGTTCTCTGCTTTCATCCAGGTGGCGAAACAGCTGAAGGAGCAGCAGATGGTGATGAGGGGACACAGAGAAACCTCAATGGTCCATGAGCTGAACAGGTAAAATCAAAAACCTTTTCATGTACAGATCCTTTTTGCTTTTCATTCACATAGAGCCGCGTAAGCCATACCTTGAACAGGTTAGAATAACTCCCATGTTATAATTAAACTTAGTGCCTTTTGGCTCATCATAAAATGTTCTTCTGATTGTCTGTCAGGAAATGGATCATGAGGGTAGAGCAAAGCTGTTAGCATCAGCTATTAGGAAGAAAGCGTGAGACATACAGTATGTAAAGAAATTCAGCCTCCATGTCGAGTCTATGTACTCTCTCTTGCAAACACAGTTTTGGAAAAGCACAGTCTGAACAACAATAGGCCCTTTTCATGTATAGCACAGGTGTAAATAATAAAATGAATTATGGTTGAATTCCATTTAGCTGCTGCAGTTTCAAGATCCTGTTATTGTGCATGTTGGCTCATAGTTGGTCGATTGGTCTAGTACTGTTCGTACATGAAAAGTCTCAAAGAACCAGAGGAAACTTTCGGTTAAAGTCATTTATTAATAATCTCAACTTAAGGTCCACCCTTTTGAAAGCTTTCAACAGCATGTCACAGCTCAAGTGATGATTTTGAGTTGATTGTTTTGTCACACATACTGATCCCAAGGTCAACAATGAACTCTCATGCTCAAACCTACGTATATATTTTTATCTTTGAGACAGATAGAATCCCTTAGTTTTTGCATTAGAGTCTCCTCCCCTGCGTATTTTATGTTTTTTTGTAATATGATTTTGTGTCTGTGGAAATGCTATTCCACCCAAACAAAGATAGGTTTAGTACCTTTTTGATGGCACGAAGTGCACAAATGTCAATTCTTGAGCATCACTAAAGTAATTAAAAGTAGGGCAGCAGTTCAAGAGTGTGACTGCACTGCTTAAAGGAATCGTTCAACATTTTGGAAAATGCATTTACTCACTTTTTCCAGGTTAACAATATCCCCGTTTCCTGTCTTTATGCTAAGCTAAGCTAACGGCTGTTGACTGTGGCCATATATTTAACCACAGACTTCAGAGTGGTGTTGACGTCCTCATCGAACTCTAGGCAAGAACGCGATAAGTGCATTTCCCAAAATGTCAAACTGTTCCATTAATCACTACTCCACTATCATGATGAATGTATTTGGATATGTGCCATTCCTGCTACTTAGCATTTCTGCTGACAAACTGTAAAGTGAAATTCTGTGTATTAATATTCATTCACTTTAATATTCATCATCAATCTCTGTGTTTTGTGTTATAGGTACATTCCCACTGCTGCTGCCTTTGGCGGACTGTGTATCGGTGGTTTATCAGTAATGGCTGACTTTCTCGGAGCCATTGGCTCTGGCACCGGTATCCTGCTGGCCGTCACCATCATCTATCAGTACTTTGAGATCTTTGTGAAAGAACAGAGCGAAGTAGGCAGCATGGGGGCCTTGCTCTTCTAGAAAAGCCAATATCCTCCCACCTTCTACCAACTTTTATTGAGATCACCAACCTTGCATTTATTTTACATCTATGTGAAGCCCCTGCATCATCAGCTCTCCAGTTTCACGATGTTTGAGGAATCTTCAGGAATCTCAGCTGAAATGGGACTTTGCGAGGTGGTGGGGCTGCACAGCTTGTCACTCCCTCCACGTATCTCCCAGAGTACCACAAAGACCGACATGTCCTGGGGGAGTTCGGTCCTTTTTTCAGACTGACAGTAGAACGCTTCAGTATGCAGGCATACTTGACACGGATGACGGACGTCAACTGCCTGTTGTGTGTATAAAAGCACTCGATGCTCTGCTTGGTGTTATCTTAGTTTATACTTTTACTTTCAGCTTTATTTTATTTTTCTGTCAACCTGCCAATTACGTGAAGGTGTGGACCAGAAGCTGAACTGTCAAACGCTGAGTCAAGTACTGTAATTTTCCTGATTCGTGACCCTGTGTTATAGCTGTTATTTGAACAGGGTCTTGTAAGAGAAGGAGAGGATGTGGAGCTCACATTGGGGTCCACTTGTCAAAACAAATTGTTCCAACTTATTTTTGTGAACAGTCATCTGATGAATCATTAAAAAAAAAGAAAAAGGGTCCTCGCTGTTTTACTGTATGGCATTCCCAGGGAGCTGCAGTATTAACTCACATTCATTTTTGTTACCCACTTCCTTTGTTTTGTTTTTTAATTGTCTGCTCTAAGCATACTTGCATTAATCACTTTTCCACAACTGACAAGTTATGATTTTCTGTACATAGACCATGCATTGAATAACTTTGAATTTGTCTTTGTGTAAGATAAAAGTCTTTTGAATATGTCAAAATAAATGCATTTCAGAACAAACTTATAGAAAAACATTCTCAATAAAACTTTTTTTGTGGAAAAATTATCTTTTGACTCTTCTACTTGTCTGAAGTGTCCCAGATGAATTTTCATTTTACACACTTATGTTTCTGGGGCTTTTTTTCTTGTGGTGTTAATGTTATGCAGTTTATGTACTTAGCCAACATTTTTTCAGATAATTTGAGATAATTTTACTTGCTCCATATTTTTCTGCAGCTTTAAGACTTATTGTGATAGGTCAACTTTAAGTTTGGCAAGAGCAGTATTACACTTTACTTTAACTCCCCTATTAATCATGTAAAAGCACAATAAGGATTTTATAATATAACATACTATAATGTAGTTGTAAGCTGATATAAAAGTGTTAATGTACAGTTTTTTGTCAAATTATAACCTCATATGTAGACAGTGTGTATTATTACTATATATAGTAATACAAACAGTACAAAAGCATTCATTAACACTTATATCTGCTTAAATCTACATTGTAGTGTGTTAAAAAAAAACATTTATTAAATGTCTATACACTGCTTAAATTTTGAGTGTAACTACTACTAGGGCGGGGCAATAATTGAAAATTATCACCTTCATATAAGCAGTGTGATTCCATGTATTATGATCTACAATACATGAGAACTTTTTTTGATAATTGTAGAATTTTGTGAGTAAAAGCCATTTGACTGAATAACGAATGAGTTTATTCAACTTTTACAATGCGATTGTATGTTAGTAAATATCTTTGCAACATTTATAGATAGATCTTGTTATTATCATCCTAATCGGCCCTCCCTAAAATAAAAAAAATAAGATTGTAAAAGTACGTAATACAAATAAATAGATTATAGCTAATAGAATGGAGGAGCAATATGGATTGTTTGTATTTCCCTCTGAATGTCACATTTCTCCTCCTTTCGTGGTTGACTTCTCTTGACGCAGAAACATAATGGAAATCAAATCTAATCAGAAAGTTAAAGGGTAATCGTACCTATCAACATTTTGTGCGAAAAAACAAGCATCATTTTGTGTTTGTTTTGACATTTTTGCATGCAAGGTTTTGAACTGTTGGGGGCAGCAAAGCGCACCCTGAGCGTCTGCGCGACCGGAAATAGAAAAGGAGAAGAAGAACACTCCACGCTCAAGCAAGGATAGTTATGAAACAAGCTAGCTGATACGGGACTAAAACCTGTGACATTTTCATGTGTTGTGCCGTGTGTCAATACGAGTCGTTTTCCCCTGTCGCAGTACTTCAAAAGGAGGAATTTAATCTGTCCCAGCGTGAAGAAATGAGCTCGTTCAGACAGGAAGGTAACCATGCTGTGCTAGCCAACTTATCTGGAAAGCTAACCCTGAAGTTGATCTTTTTTTTTGAATGAAGAAAACAACGTAGTACCCAGTTTCTTAAAGTGCATTAACAAGCCTCTTGCTAAGATACAGATCAGGACTGTTATAACATGTGCATGCTACATCATCAGGGAACAGGATTGTTAGCGAACTGTAACCATCCCAGTGTTTAACCTTGACCAGCGGCAATAGTACAGGATGTCATGTTGCACTTCTTACAGTGACTCGTTTTTCATAGAAAGTCCAGTCATGAGTGGTTGTCTTAGGCATGACTATAAGTGAAGATTTTCTCTCTCATGAAAACATCTTGACTGTCCTCGTTTTGGTGGAAAGTAATTAGAGACACTATCCTGTTTGGCTGGTGATCCCTGTCTAAAAAGCAGTGTTTGCTTGGATTTGTTTGTCATTTGTGAGGGGGCCAGGTTGGCAACAAATGTACTAATACCAAACTTTAAATAGAGTAGATAAAACCAGTTCCATCTAAGCTAAGACAGTAAAACATTACCTCAGAATTGAAGCATCAGCATTAACAAACTAAGACTATCATCTATACTAATATAACACTCACATATTGGCTGATAGTTGGTTTTTAGCATCATTATCCTATGCAAGGATTCTTTGCTTTTGGTTTAATAATGAATCTTGATCATTAAATGTACAGAGGCTGCCTCTGGTGGACAAACTATGTAATGTCAACATTGTTTCTAAATCACCTCAAACCTCAGTTTTTTGTTCCTTATCGGCTGACATGCATGTCACAAGCTAGTATGGCCCAAAAATACACTGTTTAAAAGATGAACTTCAGCTTCAGTATGTCCAGAACCTGTGTTATTACTTTGTTCTTCTCAGAATATCAAGTTACATGGAGGCTGTAGATGTAATTTAGTAAGCCCTTGTGTTGGATTAGGTGCCAAAGTATTTATCACTGACGATTTGTTTGCGTTGTCCTTCCACATGTTATACGACAGGTAAAGACCAAATCATCTTTGTCACCAAAGAGGATCATGCAACACCCAGCAGTGCTGAGCTCGTGGAGGAAGATCCTAATGACCCATATGAGGAGCGAGGTGAGGAGCAGTACCAAGAGGAACCTGTCGTCTGGCTAAATTGTAGCTCAGGTGAAGTTTGAAAAACATGTATTAACTTAAGCCTCTTCTCTCATCCTAGGTCTGATTCTTCCCAGTGGGGAGATCAACTGGAACTGCCCCTGCCTGGGTGGGATGGCCAGTGGTCCCTGTGGAACTGATTTTAAGGACGCCTTCTCCTGTTTCCACTATAGTAAGGAGGAGGTGAAGGGCTCTGAGTGCCTGGAGCAGTTCAGGGCCATGCAAGAGTGTATGCAGCTTTACCCAGAGCTCTATCCTCAAGAAGATGAGAAGGCGCCACAAGAACAATCATCAGAAACAGACCAGACCTCACAAGACTCTGCCTCTGCAGAAACATCAGGTGCAAACTCAACATCTGCTACCGAGCAGGACTCTAATATCACACCACCCAACACAGAGAGCTCAGTGCAAAGCTAATGATGAGCCGCAACATGAGCCACAAGGCTTTAAAGTCCAACTGAACATTTTGCTGTCAAAAATGTGATTTCAGTTATATATTATATTATAATATACTTTTGTAAAACTAATGTTATCAATGAAAAAAATAGTGTTTAAATTCATGTTCAATCCTGCCTTTGGGTTCATGCAAAACAAGATTGAAGAATATTTAATTCAATCAAGATCTTAGAGGACCAAGCTTAGTGTACACACTAAGCATGTGCTCATGCTGTGATTTACTGAAACTGTAAGATTACAGTTTATTAGGCTCATACATTGTTAATTTCCAATCTCTTGTATCTGTGCTATTTTCTTATGATGTTCAGCATATTGCATTTTACATGTACATGATGTGCTATACAAAGTTTATATTAATATTAAACTTATATTAGTAATGTTACTGATTAAAGTTGCTAAATTCTCAGAGGTGTGAAGAATGTACTGAAGAATACTTTGCAACCTTCTACTGTGGACTATCTTGAGTCGTGTGTTTCCACAGTCTGTCCTGTGGCATTTCTTCAGCTAATTTATAACCACACTTAAAACTTTTACCTCAGCCAAACTTAACTGAACCATTTGTGAGCAACAAAGGACTGATTGGAGTGACTTGAAGTGAATATTGTTGAAATTTTTATAATAAAATGTATTGTACCTCTTTGGCTCTTGTGAGGTATTATTGTAGTTTACCCCTTATGTCTCCTGACATTGCAATAATGACCATATACTGTCCTCATCACCATATTGCAAGACAAAGAGCGCATGTGTTAGCATCATCAGAACTCATGAGCAGCTATAGCAGAGGGTAACTTTGTGTTGACCATAAATGAGCTACACAAGAAACTCAAATATCAGTAATGGAGGGATTTCATAAAGAGGTGTAATGTATTAATATTAATTCATATTAATATTAGTTAATTTAAGTATGATTAACCTCTTTGTTATTCCGTTTGTGTATTCCACCCTCCTTAGTTGATTAAAACATTTAATATATGAAAGCAAATAAACAGATAGATTTAAACACAAAAAGGATCCCTGTCATTGCATCTCTTCAGGTTGAGTTTGAGGTTTTCTGTTTTATAAAAATGACTACTGTGCTGATACTGTGTTTTAAATCTGCTGTGTTGTCAGTAGCACAATATAATTAAAAATTAAACCTTTAGAGTGAGTAGGCTAGCTATTTCACAGTTTTCTATAATTCATGTCACATTGTTCTATATAATCACATAATGGGTCTGAACATGCACTTACTGGACCTCACCAAAAAGTATGATATTGAGTTGTAGTAAATGTGCGTATTTTACACAAGACCTGATTAGTTAAAGATGGATGGATCTGCAGGAGGAGGTGGTGATGATGCTCTGTGTTATTATTAAGTGCCAGTAAAACTGAAAAGGGAAACAACATGACTCTACGTAACAGTTGTTGACCTGTCCAAAGGTTCTGGCTCGCACTTGTGTTTAACTGAGTTACATGTCTGAGCATCAGGGGTCAGAGGTCTGTGGCAGTGTTTGTCCTCTGAGGCATGTGCCACTTCTAGGGGATCAATAATTACCAAACTCCGTTTTCTATCCGTGCCGTACCATTGGTGGATTGCGAAGGGCAAAGATGACCAAAAAGCCAATGAGACAATAAGCCGAAGAGTGATCGCCCTGAAATCCTCACAAGCACACGGTCTTTCCTCTCCATTAGTGGACCATTTGCAGTGAGGGGTGAGAGCTGCCTTCAGTCTTCAGGTCTCTACTCAAGTGTGTGACAGAAAACACTCAAAAGGATGTTTTCTTTAAAGGACATATGCAGCGGTTTACCCCTGGACCCTTTGCCCCCTAATCGGGGAAGAGACCCCAATTTGCCACATGCACCTATGCGGACCCCCAACCTTACGACAGAGGAGGAGCGGGTGAGTGAAATACACAACAGTTTCTGTGCATTCAAAATTATAATCACTCTGTCACACAATAATTTATAAATTAATTAACTAACAACTAACTAATAATGGCTCCATTCCTATTTGTCCTCACCTTATTTGCACACCTAAATGGAACAAAGCAATCATTAATGTCATTAAGTACATCTATGCTTTTCCTGTAATGTAGGTATTATATGTCTAATGATATGGAAAGACTATCAAAAGAAAAAAAAATAGGCTACTTTTTTTATCATGACGTAACGTGAGTGATCTAAAGCAGGTTACAGCTCACGTCAGGCAATTGCTTTACTATAAATGTGTCAGTGGAAGCACAACTGTTATACCATGCTGTGTACTCTGACTTATTGCATCACCATTGTTGGCTCATGGGCTGCCTTAAAAAAATTGATTATTCTCTCAGGTCCTCGACTGATTACCCAAACTTAGAGCAAAGGCTTTAGTCAATAATTAAAAGAGACACAGTGTGCGCTCTCGCTGTTCTACCAGGAGGAGCCTGAAGTGTAAAACATCTACTCATCTGTATCTGACTTTATTGAAACGTTGGTTTGCACTGTACCGAGTGTGTTCACTAACCTACTGTAAATGCCTCTTCCCTCTAGTTGGCGCTGAGAAATGCGTTGCGTTATTTCCCCCCCTCCCACCATGCAACACTTGCACCCGAATTTGCTCAAGAGCTGCGGCAGTACGGGCACATCTACATGTACCGCTTCTGCCCCACATTACGCTTGAGGTGAGGCAACCTGACAATGAGAGTCCAACCGATATCCATACTGATATTTGAGAGTAAAATAAATGTCATAAATATGTATCTGCATATATTTTGCACATACAATTAATATGAATATTTTGAAAATAATCCTTCAAATTTGGTTATTAGAGAAAATAGAATATTTTACAGTTAACCTGTAAACTTAAATTAAAGATGACAGTCACAGTAAATGAAATCCTTATAAATAATAACAGCAAATAAAAACAATAGAACAAAGCTACAACACAGATACTGACGTGTCTGTCTTAATGCAACATCGGCCAACATTATCGACCTGCTAACTTATCTGTCATCATTTCTGCTGCACAACATGTACACCAAGCCTTTTGCATTTACACAAGGTTGGAACTTTTCAAAGAAGAAATAGCACAGTCTTACTGTTACAAATAAAAAGTTTAATTCAAAAGCTATAAGATGCACCCTTATTCAATTCAACACATTATGGGGTTTTGCTGCTACAGCCTTACTGGTCTGGTATGACCAGTAGCTTATAGTGGCTAATGTCAGATAATGTTAGCAAACACTGCCGGACTCAGCTTGACCTCTGCTGACTTCATGACCTCAGATAAACGTTTACCACCAAGTAAAACAACATCACTGCACCTCGCCAAAAATAAATACAAATTCAACGTGTCATCCTGTAATTGAGAGTTGTGACCACAGCAGCTACATAGTCATAGTCAAGTTACATAGTCTCGCTTTACGATGGTATTGTGTAGTTTTTCTTCGTTCCACCACAACAGCGATGTGACTTTCCCCTCTGTTTCCTCAGAGCTTACCCCATAGGTCAGTATCCATGCCGCACACGTCAAGCAGCCTCCATAATGCTGATGATCATGAACAACCTGGACCCAGCGGTCGCTCAGGTGAGCCTCCAACACAGCTTGTGTTAACTTGGTAACTAAGCTCGCAGAATCTCTTCAGTCTTCTGTTTAATTTATTGTCTCGGTGACGGCTTCATTTTTCTGTCTTTCAGTTCCCCCAGGAGCTCGTCACCTATGGAGGGAATGGACAGGTGTTTAGTAACTGGGCCCAGGTAAGCCCTGAGTTTGTGTGTGTTTGTGTTCATGTAGTGGATTTGGTAATGATCTATAGAGTCTAGATGGATATTAATGGTTTGTGTGTGTGTGTGGGTGCAGTTTTGCCTGGTGATGCATTACCTGAGTGAGATGACAGAGGAGCAAACTCTGGTCATGTACAGCGGTCATCCCATGGGCCTGTTCCCCAGCCTGCCCTCCTCGCCTCGCGCCATCATCACCAACGGCATGGTAACTGCCCAACACACATCTGATTTAATAAAGTGATACTTTCATCCCTGTGTACTAATGTACTCACTTAATTTTCTTTGCATCACTCAGGTTATTCCAAATTACTCCTCTAAAGAGCAGTATGAAAAGATGTTTGCCCTTGGTGTGTCAATGTAAGTCTTTTAAGGTGCTTTTCTTACTGTTATTTTTTAATCAGGAAGAAAATTATGCTATATTGAGCCTCCTATGTGGGTTTCAGATGTCTTTATGTAATCTCTGTCCTTTTTCAGGTATGGTCAAATGACAGCAGGTAGCTACTGCTACATTGGACCTCAAGGGATTGTTCATGGCACTATGGTTTGTGAAATGTTTAAAAAAAAGGTTCACACAGCATTCCAGTATTTCACTCATACAAAATATGGCCGACTTTTAAACAGTGGTTCCCAACCTGCGGACCAGGACCCGCACCAAGAGGTCGTAAGAGAGTGTCACGACATGATTACCGTGTCAGAAACAAGAAAACAAATTCTTCCAACCAAAATTATAATTATTCTTTAAACTCTTCTCTAGTCTTTGCTTTTCTGCTTTTTTTATTGTGAAATACTGGATAGTTTCACCTCTTCACACCTGTAAAAATTCTTGAAACAATCTAAGTTTCTTTCTATTAACAGGTTACATGTCAAAAAGATTGGGGTCCACTGCTTTAACATTTAGTGTACACACTGCCTGTCTGTTGTAGTTCCTGTTTTGTTTTTTAGTTTTCTTGTGTTTTTCTGTGTAGCTGACTGTGCTGAACGCTGGCCGGAGGTACCTGGGCTCTGATGACTTGAGGGGGCGTGTCTTTGTGACGTCCGGCCTGGGGGGCATGAGTGGAGCTCAGGCTAAAGCTGCCGTCATCGCCGGTTGTGTTGGCGTGATTGCAGAGGTCAGCTGGTATCCAGTCATTTTCTGTCAATACTCACTGCTGACTGAGCAAGAATGAAGGAAATACTGACTGTCAGTGTGATTGTTGTGAATTTGATTTCTATGTAGGTGGATGAGGCTCCTCTTAGGAAGAGACATGAGCAGGGCTGGCTGATGGAGGTCACCAGCAGCATAGAGGACTGCATTAAACGCATCAGGTAACAAAGAGAAAAAGTAGTATTACTATTACTCTTCTATTTGACTGTCATCAATGGCCATGAGGGTTTGATATGACAAACCTTTAGTGTGTGTGTGTGTGTGTGTGTGTGTGTTACTCTGTATGAGTGTAAGACATCATATTGTCACTTACATCCAGTAAAAGTCCAGACTTGCAGTATTAATCGGCAGCCCTGCTAGCTAAAACAAAGCCCTGCCTGGCAGTGGTGGAGGACATATGCACATATGAATTAAGACATTTCTTTAGTCAGTTTAGTCAATAAATTGTCGTTTTACAGGGGTTGTGTGCTGAACTCCTGGTGGATTTTGTTATCTTCTGACAGTAGCTTAGCTGTTTCCAGTCTTTGTGCTAAGCAAAGCTAACTGACTGCTGGCTGTAGCTTCATATTTAAAGGTGGTGGTGCTATTTTTATCTACTTAACACTGTATTATAATTTATAAGCTCATTGTA